>NC_090198.1:6904619-7242119 GCF_033026475.1 Channa argus
CGATATTAGCATACTGTGGTGCAAAGTGCGTCATGTGTGTAAATGGAGTCTAAGAAAGCAGATAGTGTGGGTGATTCTGGCATGTTAATGTTTGAATGGTGTAAAAACTCCCCCACAATGACAATGAGCTGTGATTAATATGAAGTCATCATAGCCTTGCATTAATAATTAGGCAGAGGTCTTTTTAAAAATAAAAATAGTATTTAATGTATTTACAATAAACATACAATCATGTAATATTTTCCAAGAATATATACATGTCTTTTCAAATTAAAACAATTTTAATTAAATAAAACAAAAAAAGCACTAGAGCATAGCTAAAAATGTTTGGTGATACTTCGAAAATATAGGTGATATTTTATTTCAATGCCCTTTCCTTCACAAAGGTCCCCTTTGAAGAGCCATGAAATTCACATATTATACAGTATATATCACCCAGATCACAAGCATTCACATCACTCTTAAACTGTCACTAACTTTGTTAGCATATGGTTTCACTATTAGAGAAGGCAACATGCAGCCAGAAGGCTCTAACCAAAGGATTATCGATCTGCATATGAAGAGTTTCCTTCCAAAATGACATCTGCCACCTCCAAAAAGTAACTAATGATCAACAAAACGACAGAAAATATTAAAACAAAAACTGTCAATTGTTATCTGCTGTGAGCAAAATGTCTCTTGAAATATCGGAAAAAAATAGTTTTGACCACAAATGTCCTACTTTGGCAGTAAACTCCTCACATATCAATACACCTGTCACCAATAAAGATCCGCTGTAAAAGCTAAACCTGCTGTTTCCACAAGGCAAGGTCATCATAACAGAATAATGACAAAAATATGACGCTTAAAAAAAGTTTATGCTTGAAAATTATTTTCTCATCACAAGGCAAAACATCTCAAACACATTTTAGGTGCAAAAAGAAACAGTCCTGTTGCCGCAGGCAAATACAAGGTCAATCAAGAGCTGTCTTGCTTGCCAGTGCATTACACACATCTAGAAGATGTTGGCTCCTTCTTTGCAAGTGTAGAATGTTACAGTGCACAGGTTGATATGGCACAATACAGGCTCCCGTTAGAAAGTCTCAGAGTGGAGCTTAATATCCAGGTACAGGTGCAGGACTGCTGACAGTGGAGTACTGCTGATTTTCTACAGTCAACCTCACCTACTGTACAATGTACGACCACAGCTCACCATTGTTGCCACTTATTTCAAGCAAAGTATTGTTTTTTTTTGGACCAAAGCAACAAGCAATTATCAACTTTGCAACTAATGGAAAAAGAGATCAATCTAAATTAGACAATAGTTTTAATAGTAGAAATGTCCTACATATTAACAATAATTACTTCCTAAATAACACTGTTTTCTATACCAATATACAATATTTTATAGTTAATATGTTTTTGGGACACTTTCATATGATATGGTGAAAGTAAGTGAAGGGATATTACAGGAAGGCTACATACAGCTGGATGATATGCACTAAGCTCCAGCGCATTGCAAAATAGTTCTCTGCAGAATGTTACAGAACACTTCCATGGTGTCACTTTGGCACTTGTATGGCACTATTATGTACATAGAAGTCAGCACGATGACATACTGGACTTTAAAGATATTGAAGAACGCGCCACCCTCACTGCCCTGCTAAACCTCTGTATTTATGGTCTCATATTTCACATGAAACCAGGCAGACATTCTGTAAGTCTGGTCTGGCTTGGCATGGCTCTTGGTTGAATGTAGGTCCATTAAGAGTTGAGCTCAAGTGCTCTCTAGTAAATGCATGTTTTCGCCATTTGATAAAGGTGTTCATCATTTACGATGCTAACGCAGCACCTGCATATAGTTTAGATCCTGCTCTACTAGTTCGGTGAGTTGCTTTACCAAATATATGAGCTATACAGTATGCTTCTGAAAAAACCTCCACAATTAGAAATGAGAAATATTTTCTAAACAGAGTCATGCACTGATCCTTTCACTCACATGATCGAAACTCAAAAAGATAAAAGATTTAAGAGGTGAAATCTGTTGTGATAGTGAGTAGATGGACAACTGTCCATATTTTTGATGCAAAACATATTAAATACTTACAAAGTAAGCCAGAAGAAACAATAAACTCTATATAAACTTGATATGTCAGAAAGCAGAATCCCATAGAATTCCTTGACCAAAAAAAAAAAGCAATTATTTGAAAAAATAAGTTCGCATTTAGACAATCACTGCAGTGTGAGTGATTATGAGTCATCTGAGTTTTGTAAATGTCAACATCACAATGCAGTATGCATTATAGAGCTTTTCCACCATCAAATATAGACTTTGGAGGCCTGTCGAGTTAAATGTGTATATAACCATTCCCGTGGCCACCAAACTGCAGACTCTGTGCTACTTAGTGAATACTTCTTAGTTTTATCACTGCATGCATTATCAGCATGCTTTTAAATGAACAAACTCTGCCTGGACATTATGCGTCATGCTATGCTGTGTCTGCTGACAGCTTGCCCACCACAATAATCATGTCTCATTGTGTTGACTTGGTCTTCTACTTAAATGCCTTCACACTCTCAGGCTGTATCATGGGAGCATTACTGCTGATTCCTGTGCTGAGGGTGAAGGCCTCTTCCCCAACTATCTCCTCCTACATTGGCTGTGTTAATCCAGGCACCCTGGAGTCTTATTTGCAATGACCTCCGCTTGATATTTATGATGTTGCTGGGTATTCCATGCATTTCTGCTGCAGGCTGCAGTTCCACCACCATACGAAAATACTTCATTTCTTCTGTATTTGTCTCCATTTGCCAAAGACATTCGTCTTCCTGGCAGAATTATAAGGGTGGTTCGGTCAAATCAGTGGTTAGTGAACTAGTCATGCTACTGAAATGTCAGGGTTCAGTCACTGAATCCACTCACGTGTATTGAGTAGGTCATTTAACTCCCATATCCTTCCTCCCTGAAGTGTTTTTTTAAATACATAAATAATTTACTTTTTAGAAGTAACTACATTTCTATAAATATTAAGGAGAAAATCAATGAATATCAACAGAGCTTTGAAGGAAAGATAAAAAAAAAAGGGTCTGAAGGTGAAAATGTGTCTAAGAACCTCATACTTCATTCATAGCAAAACTCTCCAGTATAACACAGTCCAGCTTAGCACTATTCTACTTTCTGCAAATGACCAAAAATAAATCCATCTACTTTGCAGAAAGATATGAAAGTTTTTTTAATGTTAGCAATGTGGAGAGTTTCTAAAGTTCCAAAATGGAACATCCACATTTTAGGTAAAAGCCAACCCCACCTTTAGAACAAGTGTAAATCAATAGATTTTGGGGGGAAATATAATATCTGGGCCAAAGACAAAACTTCATAAGAACTAAATTTTCCATTCACTGTCTCCTACTTAGCCTATGTGGGTCTAGGTAACTGGGGTTAGGTTTAAAGAAAGTGCAGTTGCTGTACGGTGGATTAGAAATTCATTGGTTTAGTTTGGGGCTAGAGAGGTAGATATTTTGACAAGTCTTCCACCTGGAGTTATGAGCTGTCTGTGTATTAAACTTGAGTGTTAGGGGTTTGATCTCACATACGTGTGTGTCAGTAAGTCTTTGGCGGGCTTGCCTAGCCGTTTTAAGAAAATCTCTGAATGCAAAGGTCCCAATTGTTCTACAGCTGTATGTTCTTTATATCTGAATGGGTTTTCCGACAACTGGATAAAAATAATAATAATAATCATCTAACAACAACATAACCATGTTAACGATTCTTTCTATCTGACATCGGACCTGAGAAACACTTCCTTTTTTAAGGAAATAAACCATCTGATAAAGCTGATTTCTGCGTCCTACATGGCTCCAATTAATACAGTATCTACACCTAATTTGAACCACATTATCTTTCCTGAAGAAAATCAACACAATATGCACTTGGAGCTTATTGGGAAACATCTCTTATAGGCTTTCATTGACTCGGATGTTTTGAGTGAGAAGAGGACCCACACTGAGGACATTCTTCTAAACCGAAACATCGCAACAGTTTCACATTGCTCCCACTCCCACAGACCTCCTCTATAAAACTGACTCCATGTTGTCACACATGTCAGGGCCCTCCAGGTTATAAATGAACTTTGTCCTGTTGGCTGGGTTCTGTGTGATCTCCTTGCCCAGATTGTCAAGCGTGACATTGGAGGCAAAGAGTTCAGTCGGTGTGAGATATCCCTCATTGTTCTTAATGTACTTCTTGTAGTTCTTTCTCAAACACTGCCACGTGGTTGTGTACAAGATGAAGGCTGACGACTTGAGGACGATGGCGATGCTGACATACAGATGCCTGTAGGCCACATTGTCGTACAGCATGCAGGCGCCCTTCTCCCCACAGACAGAGCTCCAGTAGAGACAGGTGGAGTCGATGCCCATGCCGAAAATCAGAGGGGGAGGGATGAAGCCTGGAGCAGCACAAGATTGTGGATGGACAGTAGGTCAAAAGGGCAAAAAGCCTACCAGTGCCAAGCTGACATTTGCTTTATATCAACACAGACAGACTGATGAAGTTCACTTCAACTGAGGTGAAACATTTCTGTGACGTTTCAATCACGGCAGAAAACCGCTGGGCAACAGCTGGTAGCACAAACTCAGAAGAGTGAGACTTATTACAGAATGCGTGCAAATACAAATGAAGAACAAAGTGATGTTTTCTGATGAAAAAATGCAAAACAGATATTAAAGTGTCTTACCAATCAGTCTCAGGAGCAAGAAGAGAACTCCAAGGGCATATGATTTGAGCTCTGGGCTTACAGTTCTGAAAAAGAATAATCTGGGGTGAAAATTGTGCACTAGTAACCTGAATATTGGATCTGAGTGACTATCTATATTTGGTTTAAAAGGACAAGCAAGGAACTACAAACAAATAGCTCCTTTGCCAGTGATTTGGATTTTTTAGTGTGATTTTTTATTTTTATTTTTGTCCTTTCAGCTTATCCCGTACGTTCAGAGTCGCCACAGCAGATCATTAGTCCGCATGTTGATTTGGCACAGTTTTATTACACCGGATGCCCTTTCTGACACAACCCTTCCCGATTTCTACCAGGCTTGGGACTGGCACTGCGCAGGTGGGGAGGGGAATGGGCTGTTAGGGGTTCAGTGCCTTGCCCAGGGACACTTTGACATGTGGTTGGGAAGAGCAGGGCCACAGCCAACTGCACCACTGCTGCTCTACCAACTGCACCACTGCTGCCCCCTTTGTTTTGATGGATATTATTCTCCCACATCAACATTTATTCTTTCCATGCTATGCAGGAAAATCTAATTCAGAAGATAATTACTGATGAGAAATATGCAGCATGTCTCAACTAATACTTCATACATTTTCTAGCCATTACATAATCCATCATTAGCTAATCTATTAGCTAATAAAAAGCTAATCTTCACAGTTAAGTTTAACCATACATACGGATAAATATTTATGTACTTAATAATTCAGAGCCATCAGATGAAAAGTCAAACGATGCCAAAATGTATATACAGTATTAAGACTGAATGCTGTTTGTGTTTCACAAAATTTATTTTCATGACATTTAACCTATCTGACTATTACTTTTTATTTTCCCATTGTTAATATGGGAGAAAAGTGTCTGCTAACAACACAGTGAAACAAATACTGAATTATTGTTGTGTTATTATTACCAACATCTATTATGGTCACATCCATGTAAGTAAGAAATTGTAATAAATTAGTATTGATGGAGTAATATACTTGAATACTAGACCATAAAAATCCATTTTCCTACACTTGAGATGACTGAAGTGACTTTGAAGCCATCGTTTTTGCACTGGTCAGCCATACGTGACGACAGCGCCCTCTTGTGGAGTTTATGCATAACAACAGGTCTCTGACGGAGGTACTGGGGTACTCTACACTCACACTTACACTCAGAACGGGAAAGTGTCCTACTTATTAAAGTACTTTTCTAAAAAAGTACTTTAATAAGTAGGACTAATAATTCTTCACTTAAACTAAGGTACATGCTCTGAAATTTGCACAAAATTACAAAACTTCACAAAAAAAAAAATTGACGAGTACTGTAAATCATTTTTGACATCTAGTAATAATAGTAAATAAAGGACAAAGATCTCGGTTACCCAGAAACATGGTTTTGAACAAAAATAGTTTCTGTATGGATTGTGTTTAATACACAATAATACATATATTATTTAACGTTTTCCTTTAAAAGTCTCCAAATGTAATTTCAACTAAATCTGTCAGATTAATGCATTGGAGTAAAATAAACAACATAGAATGTAACAAGTACTGTATATCACAACTGTCGTAGTACACTACTTGTACTGGTAACATACCTGATAAGGATGATGACGGAGGGCGTCTGGGCCATAGCTCCAATCATGCTACACACACATATAATGCAAAGGAAGATGAGAAAGGCCTGCTGACAGCCTGGACTGGGACACTTCCCTGGTAAAGCCACGGCCTCTTCACTGGTGCTGGATATACACGAACAGCTGGTCAGGTTCTGACACAAAGAGAGAGAGCGAGTGTACAAAGCTTATTTAACGTCTAAAAAAACATGCTGTACCACAGTACATGAATGTTGGCAGTGATGGGGATCGTCATTATACAACTGGTTTTAGACAGTGTTTTCATCTCCACTCACTGGTCTGGTGCAGCCAGCGAAGCAGGCGGAGAGGTAGGTGATTCCATTGGAACCACAGACAGGGCTCACTGATGCTGTATAGCAGTTACAGTTACTGATGCATGGCGACTCGGGTCGCTGCCAGGACTGCAGCGTCCTATGGAGGAGGGCAAACGTTAAATTGAAGACTACAAATCAACCACACCGAACTTTTCTAATTCCTGACTTCTCACATTTCTTAAAACTTCTTAAACATGGTTATTTTAACCATGACTTGACATATTTTCAGAGCAGTTTGGTTCCCTACAGGAGGAATATTAAAACACTGAACCATAAAGGCAAAATGTAATAAGTGATGCAAAAGCAAATATTTTTGACAATTATTATGCAGTTGATATTTATGCACGAAAAATGGACACATGATATTACAGAAACAAAGCACGGTTAATAATAACACGTAGGTGGCTGTAGCTCATTGGATAAGGCAGTTGACCATGGACCAAAGGGTTAGTGATTCAATCCCTGCTCCCAGCTACACGTTGAAGTGTCCTTGGGCAAGACACTGAACCCCAAGTTTCTCCCGGTGGGTCAGGTGAGCACCTTGCATGGCAGCCACCACCATCGGTGTGTGAGTGTGTGTGTGAATGGGTGAATAGGAATCAACATTGTAAAGCGCTTTGGATAAAAGCGCTATATAAGCGACTATTTACCATTTAATAAAAGATACTGTATTTGACTGTGGACTCCATTAATGCACAGTTGTAAGAGCAACAAGGTGAGTTGCATGATACTAGGAAACATTTCTGTAATTTGACTTATTGTAGGAGGGGAATTAGGAGTAGCTAACACATTAAAATGCTTTTTGCAATACTGATATGACCTGCATGTTAATTAAAGTTTGACTTTTGGATTTGACATAGCGATTTGTTTATAGAGTGTGTTGCTCTCTGTCTGCAAATTGCAGCTTCATATTCACTGTTTCCAGTGAATAAAAGTGAAATCATCATCTTTTTTCTAATTATTATCAAGAGAGCAAGCAATTGCCAAAATATCCATTCATTAATACACCAGCAGGTAAAAGAGAAGACAACATGAAATTACAGGGACGGAGTGGCATCTTATAAAGTATGGTGCTGTTTGTAAAAGTTGTTTAAATGGTTCAAATTTGATGGAGATTGGCAAGAGATAAGGTAACACCCCTTCACTGACCCAGTACTGCAGCCCCTCTGACCCACCACAGCAAACAAACACAGACTCAAACACATTAAAGGGCAACTTCATCAAGCTTCCACTTGCTTAAAAGTTAAGAGGCATTATTGTATATTGACACCCTAAACTAAAGCCATTGAGAGCAACTTGAAAATTAGTGAAGTTGCCCTTTAAGAGAAAGCAAGGGGGGCTCAAAGTCAAGTCAGGAATTGTGGCTATGTAAAACTTAAAAGACCTCATTCACATCGGTAGGTTATCACTCTTACTCGTTGCCATAGGCCACTGTAACCCCAGCAACAGGTCCGTTGTCACAACCTAAGAAGAGGAAGGAAACGTAGCAAGCAGTGGACACCAGGTTGACCAGCATGGCCATACGGACAGCACCCAGAGCAGACAGGTTCAATTTCTTCACCAGGAGCCCCCCGAGGAAGATTCCCAGGCAGGCACAGGGTATGGCTGTCATACCTGGGGGAAGATAAACAGTAGGGTTACTACATATTTGCTCACAAATATCATAAGAGCTTCCTGGATTGTTTAAAAAGGGTCAGTTAATCTTTTAGTTTGTACAACTAATCAAGTTCTTTGTCTGCTATGATGGTCAAACACTTTGACTATGACAGTGAGGGAAAGATCAAACAAGGTTATCACCCGCCTACCTAGCAGCTGATTGGCCGAGGAAGTGGTAAGGTTAAACTGTTGCTCCAAATATTTGCCCAGGAAGGCAGCAAAACCAGCAACCACAGCGATCTCCATACAGGCTGCCAGTGTGATGCAGGTGAATACTGGATTAGAGAGCAGGTGCCTAGTTACCCGGGGGATTACTGAGTCATCAGAAAAGAAAACAGAGAAAAGATATAGATTATTTTACTTCTCGGCTCTTCGCCACACTCTTCTCACCATCTCCATCCTGCATTGCCCCTTACCTCTCAGATGCTCACATACTGAGAGCCCACTGTTCATATCAAAGCCATGAAGGTCCCCATTCGATTTAGTTTCCTGGTACTCCAGTGTCAGGGAAGAAGGCAGCATGGCCTGCTCACTCTCTGCTCCACTGTCCATGTCCTGCTTGTCCAGCTCCTGGGGGAAGCCAAACATGAAGAGGGCTGACAGGAAGAGTAAGGCACCACAGAGGAGGAAGCCGCCCCACCATGCCCCGATCCAGCGAGGGTCATCTGGGGTAATGTCCAGCTTGCCTGGACATAAAGGCAGGGATATTTGATGTGAGTTATCTAAGCTGAATAATGATTTTTTTTATTTTTTATATTACAGATCAGTGTAAAAATGAGGTCCCAATCCTGCCTGGTAGATCTTTTTTTTTTTTTTTTTTGATTTCCTGTATGACAGTAATCAAAAAGAATGAATCTCCAGAAAGAATAATTTCCAACTCACTGGTGTCGATGAAGGCTGCATCAACATAGACTTTGGTACATATGGAACCTAAGATGAATCCACAGGCCGGGCCAAACACTAATGTTGAAAATAAAATACCTGCAGGACAAAGAGAGATAAAAGAACAGAAAAGCTTTTAATATGAAATCAGCATCAGCAAAGGCTGTGGAATTTTTCAGTGTTAGCATCATAACATCAACATTTATTTTGAAGTATTTTTAATACTGACAACCAGAAATAGGCTTAGGAAGAAATGCAGTAAGTGCATTCCACTAAATCATCCAGCAGAGGGCAGGAGTGTATTAAGACTGTAAACAGTTTTTTAAAAGGCTCCTTTCTTTCATATACAGTAGCATAAAGCTTCCTACCACAGAATAAAAGTATTAAATCTTTGCAAAAGGACTTTAAATATCATCAGAATTCCCCTCTGACAGATGTATTCACTGCACAGTAATATGCAGCTCATGGAAGCAGAACAGATCACTTGATCTTAGACTACATGATACAGCAGGATCATGAATAATGAAGCAGGAAATGGGTTCTTACAGTGAGAGGAATAGGTAGCCACTAAGGCAGCCACTCTGGACTGACTTACTTTCCTGCACAAAGCTGCTCTGCTTTGTCCCCACACGATAAGAGGTTTTCAATAAGCAGCGCACTAAGCAGAACTGTGTGTGGCAGTGAAATTCACTTATCTGTGCTGCTGGTAAGTAGAACAATAGGAGTAAGCTCCAGTCACCTCACTGGTAAATAACGGAGCAGCAACAGAGGAAGCTGCTACCCACTGCAGAATGAGGGGGCCAGTCAGTTTTGCTGTGAAGCAAGTAATGAGTCCTGAGGTTCTCACTGGAGAAGAAAATATACTCGATACATTCGACAGCAAATTAGCAGATTTATCTTTCATACTCTCGGTGATGGATTTCTTTAGATAAAATGTTCATATCAAATACAAAGGCATGTTGTTTCAACCAGCCTTGTGGATTTTTGGGACAACACAAGGCTGGTAAAGTTGTGTCAAAAAAATGTCAACAACTGGTGGAACATCTTAATTGTCAACAGATTGGTATCATGTTTGGGTGAACGCAGAACATCCCAGAGTCTTTCAGATGGGATGAGGTTCATGACTCTGTAACAAATGTGACACCTTGAGAATAATGTTTCTCGGTTAAAATGGCATACAATTTGGAAATGTCATCATTTCTGCATGGGACATGGCCAAAGATCACTATTAATTATTATTATTCTGTGCTGGAAATCACTGCATGAGCTCAGCTCTAAAAACCACTGTTAATGAACACAGTTTGTATCTAGTAATGTAAGGTAAGACTCTACCATATGAAGAAATGACCACGTGCAACCAAAATACAGAAACACTAAACCTGAGCTCATTTAAAATGTATTTAGGTGAAGTGTAAAACTCTCCATTGATCTGAGGAGTCAAAATGCAAAATACATTTTTTTTAATGGATGCTGCAACCTTCATGCTACAGAAGAGATCAACCATCAGTGCACACTTCACAAGCCAGCACATGTGATGGTGTGGGGGTGCACTAATGCACACAGCATGAGCATGATGTGTACGTACACATCTGTGAAGCCTCCACTAATACTGAACAAGATATTCACCTCTTGGAGCAACATATGTTTTATCACCAAATAAGCAAACATTTTTCCACAGTCACATTTCTCATTTGAAACATTTAATGTGTTTTTGTACAATTTATTTGAAGATCAAGCAAACTTTTCTGCAAATTGTGTTTGTTCAAGTACTCATAATCAATTGTCACCCTTATTTAACCCTCTGATTTTCTCTGCCCGTCTCTGGATCGATGCATTATGTTCATTTCAGCAGAGTCACTAATGGCAGTGGGGCTGAAGTTAGCTGGCAGGTGTCTGAGGTTGCAGTCGGTCCAACTCAACCAATTCAATTCTCTACACTTCACTGTGCACACATCCAGCCTCACTGTGCCCCCTGCAAACAAAGGAATATGGTAAAGCTTGGAGTGGCCCACGTACTTGAGGTTTAACGATTCAGTAAGTTTTAACAGTGTAGTTACAGCATACAGAGTATTTATCTATTGTGTTTTTATTACATATGTCTAAAGGTAAGTGTCTCCTTTATTAAAGCTGCATTTTTGTAATATTTAGAAATTGCTCCAAATCATATTTTATTGTGTCAAAGACTCAATAAAAGACTGATTAGAACTAAGATATATGAATAACATCCAAAGGGCAAACATTTCTGTGATGGACATTTAGGTTTCTTAAGATTTATTAAAAATTGTCAGCAAAACTTTTAAGTCGAATTTTTGCTTACTGAGATTACATTTTGTTACCGGTTTATTATGATGATATGATTAAACATTTAGAAATTGTATTTGTGTTTGTGTATGTCTTTCTGTGTTGGCTCTGGCCCACTGACAGCTGGGACAGGCTCCAGCCCCCCGTGACCCTAAACAAAAGAAGAGGTTACAGAAAATAGATAGTACACCTTTAAAATGTACCATTATAACTTTTTTATACACTGCTTGACAATTTTTGATACTTCTGATGATGAAGGAGCATTTTTACTACACTGTACTAAAGTAATATGGAATTAATTTTTTTTTACCTTTTCTCGTGAAGTATTGTTACAATGTGATTTATTTTTGACAGATATTGTATATGTTATCAAAACTTTATTGATCAATCTGTTGCAAACATATCACAGTGAAAATTAAACCACAATTAACTTTCGTCTGATGACAAAATATTCCAACTTTACAGGCAACAGTGTGGCTTAATCTGTATTGTTAGTATGTTGGGTTTATGATTTCGTTTGCATCCACCACTGAAATTGCATATATGCAAACCTATTCCCAAACCTGTAACATAAGGCACAATTGGCTGGTTCAAATGTATTATTTAAAAACAAGAAATGTATTATTCTGTGCTCAGTAGCCTTTGACAGCATTCAGTAATTCTACTAAATTGTCCCAGCTGTGAGACTGGCCCATGTTGCCCTGGTGATCAGCACTGTCTCTCCTCCCTGCCCTGATTCCCTTCCTGCCTCTTTCTCTCTCCTGGTTACTAATCAGCCTCACTCTGTTCACCTGTTGGCTTCCCCATATATCACCTTCTCCCTTCTGCCAGGTTGCCTTCCTGTTTTATCTGCGTGACTAGTCAAGTGTTGACTGAAGCCCTCTGCGCTGGCTGTGGTTTTTGGGGGATTTTGTGTTTGTTTTTTTTGTCCTGTATGACACTTTGTTTTGAATCCCTGCCTGGTGGCAGTGTTCCAGAGGATGCCCGTTCTCACCAAGCAGCAAGTGACTTTTGTACCTTTTGTATACATACTTAGAACTCTGTGGATTATATGTTTAGTAAAGGCGCAAGACTAAAGACTAAGAGTTGTGTTTTCTCCCCCTGGATCATTTTTAGTTGTTACTTTGTTGGCTCATGTTGTTTCCTTTCCCTGGTATTTCCGTCCACTTTTAGTTGTCCTCTTTCCTGGGCTCCTGATGTCCGTAATCCTGCACCGCTTCGTTTCTGCTGCAGCACTGCTCCCAGACACTAGTCTAGCAATCTATTGTCCTTTAGAAAGTTCTCAACTCACCCTGTCCCTTCTCCTCCCTTAGATCGCACTACTGCCTCCCGGCCACCTCCGCCGTGCACTCCTATTCCGAACCGCCACCCCTGTTATCCCATCTGTTATACATATTACCAAATAAACTGTTGTTTGCCTTCCTTCCCCTCTGATATAAATATATCCAAAAACTTTAATCTGACAAAACTATCATATGAAAGCTTATGCAGAGAAAAGCTCAAAGTTATACTTTGACTTGATAATAATTGCTTCAGTGTAATTTGGCAAACAGCAATCACTGCAGCCATTCTGGAATTTTGATGTGCACACATTTTTTTTTAAACATTAATTGTAAAAAATCAATGTCTCTGAGAAAGGTTAACTTTAACAGGAGTCGTTTAACATTTGATTGCTAATTAGAGGCTGATTGTAAGTCTCTGTGGAATTATTGACTTTGCAATGATTGCAGTTCTGCCTCAGCACAGCCAAAGATGAAAACTACACAAATTTTAGCATCTTTAGTTGAGCAGCGGTGTAGCTGCATGTCTTGATGGTCTGCTGACTTTAGAAAAGGCAGAAGCAGGTACATGAGCAAAACACTAATCTGTGTTTATTTTAAAGTGAAGAAACCATTTGTTAGAAGTCCCGCTTCAGCAACCCTTGAGTGAAAAACACCTTTGCAGGAAGCCTGGGACAGAATACCTGAATATTCTGTAGAACAATATTAACTATACAAGGGAGTTTGGGGAAAAATACATTAGTACAAAAGTTCATTAAATACCTGAATCTCATCTAATCTGTACAATCTGACTTACACGTGTCGGTTTCTAATTATTATAAAATGTAAATGCGGTTGTAACGATTTGTGTGACTACACCAATATTATCTAGACCCAATTAACCAACATGGGCCCCAGATAATGTTTTCAGTGATTTATTAATGAATTAGGTGCAAAGGGTGTAGAAGGGCTTCAAGGGGAAAACACTCAACGGGGAATCAAATAAAATCTGAAAAACATATTGTGGATTTTTAGCAGTGTTTTCCCTGGAGATGCTGCCACAATACAAAGTAGAAAGAAATGCACTGCTATCGTATGCTTCTTGAAAGTATTTTGTTCGTCAGGTTATGAACATTAGGCGAATGGATAGATTTCAGGCCAACAAACAAAGTAGACAACACAGTAGAGGTGGCCAGTCCTGTAGACATCAAACAAATAAGGGATGAGCTTATTTTCTTTAATACACTTCCTCATTCCAATTCCTTGTTCTTTTCACTCTACACTTGTTTCACATTAACCTATAAATGAATGAAAAATGAATGTATAATCCATCACACTTTTAGGGATTTGTTGAAGTATAGATCATTTGAGGGGGGGGAAAAATGAGATGGCTCAAACCTCCATGTGGCAGTTTTGTCTTTGTCTGTGTGACCCAGACATTTAAAATGGGAGGCAGAGACACTCAACTTAGGCTGAGAGCTTGTAGGGGATTTGACAGCTCCTGCTTGAGGTGACATTGTGTGGCTAAGCAAATTTAATACCATATATAACTCAATACAGTACACCATATCCAGTGAATCTGACACTTTTCTTAAATATGAATAGCTCTATTAAACAAATTTCAAGATTAAAATGTCTGATCATAAACGGTACAGTCTAAATACTAAATGGTGGCTATGGCTTTAAATTAGTAATATATTTTTTATTTTTTTTCAAATGTTTTCACCATTGGATGTGATGGAGAATTCAGCTCATTTTACCCACCTTTACTTAAACACACGGATTTATCCAGAAGAATAATATATAAATGAAATATAAAATGTAAATGAATAGATAAAGTGTCAGTATTTATAACAATGGTTACTTAATGGTCTTTCTGTCTTTAAATCAACACTGGATGATTGTGCCTTTCCTTTGACTGTACACAGCTATAATGAATGCAGCACAAGCAAGGTCAACGCTCTCCTACCTGGTCACACTGCCTGCACGTTAATAATTTCTCACTCAGCTTCACATTATGGCACGGCTTAATCACTGGCACTCTGTATCTTGGCAAAGATGCTTCTAAAAGGTGCATGTATAAAACAACCCGGGCCGGTCGAAACGGACGGGGTGTGCTGAGTCAGAGTCCGTTCCTTCCTCTGCAGTCCTACAGTGGAAGAGTAATAACTCAACAGGAGCGAAAACATGTGCAGTGGAGTTGCTGCCTCACAGCGCTTCATTTCACACAAAACACCAAATGAATATAAGCTAAGATAATAAAGCAGGGGGAAAGAAGCTGACCCGTGGCTGCAGAGCTGCACCCTTCAGGCTCCATAGATTGCTCTTTTACTGTTTAATGATGTACTTTAGGTTACTGTACAGTTCTGGGCCGGGATTTACTGTGTTGCTGCTGCCATTTGCGCTCTGGTGCAGTTTTTAGAAAGTTCCTCAGTCTGGGTTAATTTGCATGAAACTGATAATGAGAAAGTCTTACTTGAATGGGCCAGTTTGTCAAACAGCTCCTTCCTGCCAAACTTACTTATAACGTAAGATGGTTAGTCTGAGTAACTAGATACTTATAATGGCAGTATACAGTAACTTCTAATCCTATGAACATACAGTTGCTGCAATTTTGATTAGGATAACAAGAAAGGCAACGTATTGTAGATCTGTTTGTCATTCTGAAATATGGGACAATTATTAGATGAACTTAGATGAGCCATATACATTTATCCAGACCTTTATGCTTCCCAGATGATGAATCCTAGAATCCTGGTGATGCTCTGTAGCAGGACCAGCAGGTCAAGGTTTATACTTATCCATAACAAATTAACATAAAGGGTTTTCAAAGAATGAAAGTTACTGTAATCACTTTATTCATAACCTAAGTTTTGCTCGAACATCAGCGTGGGGCTGGGGTTTGCACGACTCATTCCCCTAACCTGTACTTTGTCTTTATTTATCAGATGTTAGAATGCAGACTTAAAGATGGTGAACACAATGTACCTGTCAAACATCGGTAAAGCGTCTTTGTGACACTCTTTGTTGTTTATGCTGCAGTGCACCACTGCTGCAATACAACTATGTTTGAATCTATTTTAGTTTTCCTCTCAACTGCCAGAAGGCACAAGCAATGATCAGACGGTCAGCTAATGGAAAAAAGGTCTCTGTTTAGTTTTAGCAGCCTGCTCTATGATCTGTTGATCACACTGATTGGACACAAACCCATACGAAGTTCAAGGACAATACACAGGCTGCAATACTGACAACAAACACATGCAGCAGAGATGCATGCTGGGGAACTGCCATGACAGGCATCGTTTCCTAGTTTGCTCTTGAGTATTCCCAGTATACTCAATCTCTCATGCAGGCAGTAATGATCTATGTGGGGATGAAGACGTGACCAAAACAGATAATCTGGTTTATCAGTGAGCCTGTGGAGAGCAGCTGTTTTAATATTTATTCATCTGTTTAGAGCTTCGCTTAAACAACTCCCAACTGCTTCTCTGTCACGTTGCAAGATTTGAGGGTTTTTCTTACAACCCAACTGTGTCTTCAAAGGTCGAGCCCGTCAAACAATGCCACCGCCATGAGACTGAGAAACAGAGGCAGCAGAGAAGCAGCAATCAGAACATACCATGTTGTATAGAAAAACAGTCTCTATTCAATTACCGTGCTACAACACATGACCAAACACTCGCACTGTAGGAGGTAACCATGGCGATCAATATGCCTCAACAAACAGAACAGAAAGGGGGACTGGGGGTAGGGACTAATAATAGAATATCCGTAAGTGTCAAAGGAAGAACCTTGGGGGATGTTATGAGATAATCCCTTATGGCCATTTTGCACTGGATCAGGACATGATGCCAAGTTAAAAGCATGATTAGAAATACAATCTATGTTTTTTTCCCAAAGAAAAGAAAAGAAAAAGAAAACACTGTCCTTAAAAGACGTCCTTGGTTGACTGACTGGCTGTCAGGTCCAGTCCATCACTGGGCTAACATAAACAGACAAACACAGATTCAGACTGACTCTTGAAGTCCTTCTGAAATCACAGTTAGCCTTAGCCACTTACTGCCAATAAATTTTACTTTTTATGATCTGTTGACTTTTACTCCAGCTGCACTGGCATTTTGTGGTTTTGAGCATCTCAGCTACTTTTGAACGAGTTCCGATTGATTGTTGCATTTTAATCATTTTTGGATGCTTTTCATAAAGTCAAATTTGCAATTTGTCAAGTCCTTTGGTTTATGACCAAATAACTGCAAAACCACAATAGTCTTTTATACAGTTTACTATTTGAATCTGATTTTATCAAATATAATAAAAATGCTTCTTGATCCGTTTGTGTATGTCTCTCTGTGTTGATTCTGAAATAGACCTGTGAGCTGGCCCCCCTCTCACCCTGTGAGAGTGAGATAGGCTCCAGCCCCCTGTGACCCTGAACAGGATAAGAGGTTACAAATAATAGATGGACGGATGCTTCGTGATCCCTTTTGAGTATATTAATCTTTAAATAGAGCAGGTTAAGCTGCATTTGCAATTTAGAAAGCAAGAATTTTCTTTTTATTGGACTAACCTGCATTTTTCAGGGCTAGTACGAAAAACACAAACACACAATCTGCAAACCTCCATATGGCACAGAATCAATAGTATATAAGATGATGTAGAGATGTTAAATTAGTGAATGTGCTATCGCATTATAAAAGGGCAGAGTAGCGTTAGCGTCTTCAGTAAAGTGCAATGAAACCCCTTAAATTTTCCAAAATAACAGATATCAACTGCATTGTCTTCCAACAGGGATCTGATACAAGTTGGCCTGTAGCCAAACAACGGCTAGGATGGCTTGCTTTGTGTTGTGCACAAATGCTTGTCCTCATTCCTTTCCTCCATCCTTTGTCCATCTCTTCCTCCCTCTTCCACTCAGACCGCTGCCGGCAGAGACTGTGCAGATCAAAGCATGTACAGAACAAACTGCAGGCCTTCTCACCCTGCAAGAGGTCTGCGCTGCAATGCAAGCAGGGAGAACGCAACTAGCTACAGACTGGCAGAGGAGTATGTGAGGAGGTACAACTGACCAAATGGCAGCCAAAAATTAAGATTGTCATTCAGTTTGGTTCCCTATGAAATAAAATCAGTCTGTCCGAAGAGGAGCTTTGGGACAGCGCCACATCTTTTACAAAATGACAAACTAATATCACAAATTCTCATAGCATATGCAGAGTCATAATGTGAAACATCACCTCAGTTGGATGCTGCCATCACCATGCTTCACAGTTTATTCGTGATAATTTGCTGCCAGGCATGTAGCTTCTAGTCTGATGACCTTTTTGTCTCCTTGGCACTTTCTCATAGAAATGAAGAACGAAGTCAACAATTGATTTCACAGTCTCTCCCATCTCAGCTGCTGAAGCTTGTAACTCCCTCAGAGGAGTTACAGAGCAGTGTCTTGTTTGCTTTCTAGCTAATCTACTTCATTTTTAAAGAGCGGCCTGCTATAGGCAGATTTTTACCTTCCCTTCTTAATGATGGATTTGACTGCACTCCAGGACATATTCAGTGACTTGGAAATATTCCCATGTATATTCCCCGACTTCCGCTTTTCATTACTCTTTGGACAAAGTTGCCTGGAGTCTTCATTTGTCTCCATGGCGTGGCTTTTGGCCAGGATACTGATTCACCAGTAACTGGTCCATCCAAAATGTTTTACAATGGACTGTTTGTAAATATCAGCAGTGAGCTCAGAGATGGTTTGGGTGCTTTTTCACAAGACCAGAATGCAGCATTAAGATTCGCATATATTGTTACATATGACACAAATGGCATAAATTTACTAATATGTAATAAAACACTGTAGTGTACTGTATAATACCATGAACAAAATGGCACAAGTGTTGATGGAATTGTGCATCTCATCACACATGTCAAACATGTTTATAGTCAGGGATATTTCCATTCACTGTCAAAACCCATTATCTGGGTAGGACAAGTCAATAGTGCACAGCACAGTATAACAGAAACATTGCTAGTGCTATATATATAGATACACACATGTGTGTGTGTGTAAAGCAGTATTGATATGTAATTCACTCTTTGAGCTGTTTGTGTGTTTTACAGTGACACAAAGATGAAGTAATGTGTATTCATTCCAACTTTCAAGTCTATTTCTGTTTTGACAGAACAAACAGTGGCACCAAATCTGTGAGCAAGATTCCCTGGACAGGACAATGGCAAAAGAACACACAAACACACACACACTGACATGACGAAAATGTGATGGGGGCTAGAAGATGAAGTGGCTTTGATCAAGACACCCAGAGTTTCTCTTTTATGTCCCTCACTTGTAAGTTGCATTGGACTAAAGCATCTTTCAAATGACTGAATGAAAATGGAAATAGTATCAAGCCCATAGCCTCCAACAACTATTTTTCCTTTACATTATATAAGTAATAAGGATTTTACTGCAATCTTACAATTCTAAAATATGCCTCTCTGTTCTTTAAAAGATTTGATCATTTGCTGCAGACATTAAAAGTTGATGACACAGTCATGCTTCAATTGTGGTAACATTATTATCTCAGTTACTTTGTTGGATATTGTACAGGTTTTATTGTGCTATTGTCCTTTATTTCACATTACTTCCAGCTCCAGTCAGCCAGTTAAATGTAAAAGCGTGAAGGACTCAAAGGGTTTCAAGTGGATGTTTAGTTCTTATTTGTTGCAAGGTCTGCTTTATGAATCATCTTCATTGATTATTAGCTTAAAATTAAAACCAAATATGTGGATTTCCCAAATTCTGGAACTAGCATAGTAGTAACTGCTATGAAGATAATGGTGATTTTTCTCCGCCTTTCATTCTCTGAATATGAATTGGTTTAAGTTGCTTGTGCTAATGCTTCCTTCCTCTGATAATTGAACTGCTCGAAAACCACTTACACATTTCTCACATCGTGATTGATTTTGTGGCTTTTGTGGTCTCAGAGTAAGCTTTTGACCAGGAAGGAACATACTGTAAATCATGGTGGAGCTAGCAGCAGCACATTCAGTGAGCAGTGAGGGACCTTCAGTCAGTAATAAATGTGTTTCAGTATGCTCTGTCCAGGATGAAGGATTTCATGACAGAAATGAGTTTATACATTTTACAGAAGAAACTATAAATACAGTGCCATAAATACAGAACACTGTTATTGCTCAGTTGTTGCTCAGTGTGACTTACCTATATACAATGAGGAGTCCTTTCTGTGAACATGGTCATCGATGTAGGACACGCCAAGTGGCTGGACAGGTGTGGCTCCGATGCCCAGCAGAACCTGGGCTCCGATCAGCAGAAGGTACATCATGTTGGTGTTGGCACGGTTACCACATTTAAACCCTAGGTCTCGGTTTTCTGACCTGGAGTTGTTGGAGCAGACATCCATGCCATCCTCAGAATGCCACGACTCCCCGACCTCATATTCGTATTGATGGGTCAGAAACTCTGGGAGGGCCGACAGCAGTGCCCCCAAAGCCATGACGATGCCGCCGCAGCCAATTAGACGGGGTCTGTGGGCTTTGGCGCCAAAGTAGCTGACAAACAGGATGAGGGCCAGGTTGCCGATTTCAAAACTGCTGGCAATGACGCCAACATCAGCACTCTGGAGGTTGAAGCGTCTCTCCAAGGTCGTCAAAACACTTACCTGGCAGAGAGATTGAGAGATTTAGAAATTAAAGCAAACTTTTTTTTTTTTTAATCCACTTGATATTGTATGGTTTCTGTTACTGGCATTAGTGGACTGTACATAGTAAGTGACAGCTCAATGTTTTAAATGTGGTGGATCATCCACACAATTATTAACCCAAATATTAGTGAAGTAAAAGACAAAAAGAGATTTTAATCATGACTATGCACAAAAATAAAAATAAATAAATCTGAAGAATAATTTTTCTGTGCTGCGATCTAGTTTGACCAGACTCCATAATTTGCCTCATAATAATTTTTGAAATCCTGACACTTTCCTAAAGCCAACAATAATGACTCCTGCAGAAACCAACATTACAGTACAGTATGTTTATAGAGACATTATGGCTTATATTTATGCAGAAGGAAAAACAACTTCATAGCACCATAGCCCCAGTGTAGTCATGGTGTACTGCACAGCAGTCTAAGCAGCTAGACAACTGTCAGCCGCTCACTTTTGAAAAGACAGTGAACAATGTGTAACTGGGCTCTATAATAGGAAGAAGTTCCTATTATTAATATTCCTATTATTTTCACTGTGCAACACCAACACATAGTGGAGCTGAGCAAGACGATTTTACAGCTAAAAGCCTATTAACTCAAATTATTTCATAATTACTGAATATTCACAGGTAGTTCAATATTATCAGGTGCAGAACTAGAAGCATTTTTATCTACATCTACACTTTTTATGGTAGTGTATCTAGAGGACACCTAAGACCAGTAAAAATCACTTCCCATCCTCCTATAAAGCCACAATTAAACATCTTTCATTCAACTGATTCAACTGATCTTCAACTTAATTGACCCTATCTCTTTTGTTGACATCAGTATTATCATATAACAGCACAACATTTTGATCAAATCGTCCCTGGAAAAACTGAGAATGAGAAGTAAAGAATGAGAAGAATCACGTCTGGAGATATTGTCGTTTCTGTTGTGGTGATCACGTCCCCTCCTAGGCCCGTATCCTTCTGTGTCCTTATGAGGAGGGCCACCGGTATGGATAGAGGCCCCTGACCAATGTTTCGTAAGCTGCCCTCCAACAGACTCTCCATATACGCATATAAAATTCTAAAACAACACGTGGAGCCTACGGCCGCCGTGACGCGCATTCTGTCGTTTAGATGGTGCAAAAGCCTGTTGGATAATACGCAGCGGCTCATTAATCAGTAAATGCACCTCGTCACGGGGTTACTGGAGGATGGGATTTTTCTAATGGGATCAGAATAAATCGATTATTACCCGCAACAGCTGAAGCACCGCATCGTTACTCACTGTCCGTCTGTCTGTCTGTCTGTCTGTGCTGGTTTAAAGGGCGCTGCGCTAACCTGATGTTACCTGATGTTACTACCGCTACTGAGATGCGACCACCAACACTGAGTCCCCGGCCAGCGTCCATATAGCGACTCACCAGATAGGCACCCACGGTGCCCTGTGCCAGCATGAGCGCGCATTCCGCCACGAGGAAAATCTTAATGTTAGAAAAACACGACGTCTTCTTCTGGTTGTCATCCTGCTCCGGGTCGTCGGTGCTGCTCCCTTCTGTGCAGATCTGGTTTTTAACTTGCATCCTTTGGCTCAGGCTCCGGTTGGGTTTGATGGCACTAAACTGTACGGGTTCGGTCCGGCGGAGAGCATCTGGTTATGGTGGCGAGCTGCACTGCAGAACAAGTAAAAATCCCTGCGAGTCAATAGCCCGTCTCGGTAGGAATACACAGCGAGAAGTACTGCTGTCCACTCAGCATTACGCACAGTCCGTCAGCGACCTCTCTTCACTGCCTGTCCAGCCAGCGCGTAACAGCTACCACATAGTTTTAAGATGTGAACTGCGCATACGTTTCTATGGCGGTTTCTAATAGTCGACGTAGAACCACGGGACTTGGTCTTTTCTGATGTCAGGCTAACTGTCATCTGTGTCGACCGGTTTTAGTTTATCAGCCCGGTTCCAATCCGCAGCCCTGCAACTGACATGCGATGTGCTATTATGCTCCTCCCATCCATAAAACAAGCGAGGACGAGAGATGTGCAAGCTCTCTCTCTCTCTCTCTCTCTCTCTCTCGCTCTCTCTCTCTCTCTCTCTCTCTCTCTCTATGCCTCTCTCTCTCTCTCTCTCTCTCTCTCTCTCTCCCTCTCTCTCTCCCCTGTCACGTGTTTCACCATTTCATCTTATTCCTGTGCAGAGTTTCAGCCTAATCATTGCCACAAAGATGCAGTATTTCGTCATTGGACTCACTGAAGTATCAAAGAAATACAAATCTACTGAAAAAAATGACATTGCACATTTGTTCCTGAGCATTAATATTATAATCTATTAAACATTTTTTACAACCCTAATTCAAAAAAGTTAGGACGATGTGTAAAACGCAAACGACTATTTGTTGAATATTTATTATTATATATATTATATATATTTATTATTAATATATATTATATATATTATTCACAATAGAACATCAACAACATATCAGATGTTGAAACTGAAATATATTTCCATGTCATGGAAAATTTTAGCTCATTTTTAATTTGATGACAGCAACACATCTCAATAAAGTTGGAATGGGGGAAAAAAACTGGAAAAGTAGTTGCTACAAAACAAATGGAGGAGCATTTGACAATTAATTAGGTTAATTGGCACCAGGTCACTAACATGACTGGGTATAAAAGTAACATTTCAGAGAGGAAGAGTCTCTCGAATGTAAAGATGGGAAGGGGTTCACCAATTTCAGACTAACTGCCTCTACAAATTGTAGAACAATTAAAAAAACTCCTTCTTAATGCAAAATTGCTAAGAATTTGAAGATCCCACCATCTACAACAGAAAATATCATCAAAATATTCCAAGAATCAGGAAGAATCTCTGTGCAAAAGGGACAAGGACAAAGGTCAAAACTGGATATCTGAGCCCTCAGGCAGCACTGCATTAAAAACAGGCATACTGGACATCACTGCATAGGCTCAGCAACACTTCCATAAATCACTGTCTGTGAAGACAGTTTGCAGTGCAATCCACAAATGTAAATTAAAGCTGTATCATGCAAAGAAGACGCCATTTGTGAACATGTTCCAGAAATGCCGCTGTGTTTTCTGGACTAAAGCTGTTTTAAAATGCTCTGAGGCAAAATAAAAAACTGGTCTGTTGTAAGATGAACTAAAGTTAGTTCTGCAGATTAAAGAGGAGAGGGACCATTCAGCTTGTTATCAAAATCCCCCTTCTCTGATGGTATGGCGGTGTATTAGTGCCAACCTGCACATCTGGAAAGACACCGACAATGCTGAAATGTACACGGAGGATTCAGAGCAACATATACTCCAACTCAGAAAACATCTCTTTTAGGGAAGGCCTTTCATATTTCAGCAAGACAATGCTAAACCACATACTGCATCCATCACAACAGCATGGCATCGCAGGAGAACACTCCAGGTGCTGAACTGCCCTGTCTGCAGTCCAGACCTTTCATTAATAGAAAACATGTGGCACATCATAAAACAGAACATCCAGCAACAACGGTCCTGAACTGTTGAGCAGCTAGAATCCTGCATCAGACAAGAATGGGACAGTGTCTCACTTTCAACATCTGATATGTTATTTATGTTCTATTGTAAATGAGATTTTCAAATCATACATTCTATTTTTATTTATGTTTTACACATCATCCCAGCTGGATATCTGGAATAAATGCAAAGTCTCTTGCTTCATATTCCATGCGTTCAGAAACGTTTAATATTTGTAGAGCTGACTCTTTGCTTTAGGGTCAATTTGTGCCCAAAGTCACATCAAGTAACCACAGGACCATTGGTTCAGATGAATAGATGTATCATATAAAGACACATTTCACATGGACAACTGCTGTAATGTTACACTTAGTTATATTTTCTTATGTTAATAGTTTTATCTTCATGCTCGACTCAAATGTATTCTGCTGGGTCGAGGATGAAGAAATTCAACACCCACAACACAAGAACTGCTACATATTTATTTTAAGACTTCAAATGTGCTTTTAGCTGGTGTTTTGGTGGTACAATTCCTTTCTGAGTGACTAAATCATGAGAAAGTAGTGTGTGTCATCTTAAAGGACTATTTTACATAATGTACATAAAGAGGCCTTCCTGCTCTGCTTCCAAGGTTTTTCAGCTGCTCCCACAAACTTTCTAAGGACCCTCCTAAAATGTTTCCAACAGTCCTACATACAAACATCGTCCGTCCATAAAAAGACCTCTGACTTTGCTGTCATAGGGCAAGTCCGTGCCCTGTAGAGAGTAGGTTGCAGATAAACCGTGACAAACTCTACTTCTAATTCAATCAGTCTGCGCCATCACACTGGCAGAATGGAGTTGCTTGTTGTTCTAGTTGTGGACAAAAATCCACTGACCCAACCTTCCACATGCACTGTGTAAGTAATGTTAGCAAAGAGCACTTGTATTTCTAAAGGCTTACTGTATAAAATCCCCTGCCATGGCATGACTTGGACTATTTCACGCAAACCCCCAGTCATGCAATGTCATACTGTAGGTAATTATTGTTACATTTACATTAAAATTTCACATTTAGTCATTTAGCAGACGCTTTTATCAAGAGTGACTTACATGTGAGGTACAAGGCAGCAAAAATCTAAGTCAAGGAGAAAAACATCAAAGCAAAGTCCTTTTAGAAAAGTGTTTACGTTTTACAAGATGCAAGTGCAAGTTTGTCATATACAAACATTAAAATAGTTTTGTTATTTCAACTTTTTACGTTGCTGTCTGCATTGTACATAGGGAGATTATTCCGCCTTAATTATGTAGCTTTAGTACTTTTTGTTATTGTATTTTCAGATGCCCTAACGCATGACTTATATAATGTAATCCCACTTATAACCCTGGAATAGTTGGTCACCTGTCCTGACCTCGCACGAACCTACTTAATAGTGAATCTCTGAATCTTTCTAGTGAGTTCAGAATACATATTGACATTTATATGTTAAAGAAATAATCCCATAAGCTTTACACAATCGTCTGTAATATAGTTACCATATATTTTTGCATGTTTGACTCCATTTACCAACAGGTCACAGGTCCAGACTGTCAATGATGAACCAGTTCCTGAGCTCTTTATACCTGTACCATTTTAAATTAAACAGAGAGAGGTCGGTATCAGGGAACAGTCTGTGAAGTCCCCAAAATAACAACTATTATTAACAATTCTGTGTTACAACACTTAAAATATTTTTTCAGTTTTATATTGTTTTTTACCTGGAATACTAATAGACTTCCTTATTTAGTTATTAACTAATTGTGGTTTTATTCGATGAAACAGCTCCTGCTGTACGAAGTTAGGAGTAAAGAAGTAAGTCCTTGACAGTATAGATATTTTGTTACAATTGGATGCAGACCTGCTACTAGTGCTACGAGCTGCCCAGCAGCAATGGTCTTGTGGGGCTTTTTTAGTTTTCTGTTCAATTAAGTCTCCTTATCTTTATTTTTTACTTACCAGGTGAAGAATACTTTTAGTCAGAGGATAAAATGTAAACATTTCACTCAGCGCTGATGAAGACTTATTTCATAAAGGAGAATATCGCATCTTTAATAGCTGGCGAAGCTGTTGTGAAAAATTTTGAGATTACATTTTGCTTAAGTAACAATGTGACAAATATCATTGGATGTTTGTCCAGCAAATGCACTGATGGGTCTTTAGCTTTAGTAAAGTAAAACTAAATCATACTACTGATACTTCTGTTGCAGAGGAAACTATCTTGCTTCTAGTCAAATAGATGCAATCAACAGTACCTCTCCATTGTGCTATTTAAAGTTAATGCCTCCTGGGAATCCAGTATGGATGTGTTGATTAAATTGAAGCGGGAGCTTCTCCAAGATATCACACATGGGTGTGAAGTGTATGATAGCTGTACTATGATCTTTAGTGTGATATTAGCAAAATGAGCTGGCTGTTGCTGGTTGTTATATTTCATTTAAGTACATTTGGCCTGGTACAAAATTTGACCGACTATGATATTTTAAATTGAAAGACATTAGACTGATTGTCTGTTAAGTGGCTGAGATCTGAATAATGAAGTTTATTCGCTCTGAATTTTGTCATGCAAGAGGAATGGAAATAACAGCAGAGTGGCAGGAGAGAGCGCCACAAAGACCACAGTAAAAAACACAGAGTGAGAATCTTCCATCATAATTGTAAAATAAATGAGCACTGAGTGCCAAGGTCACTTACCACGTACCCAGCAGCCTTGGGCTTACAGCCTTCCTCAGACCACTTAGATGGTCTATCAGGACCAATTCAATAGCATCTGAAGCAGCACAATCTATCAGGCAAACTGTGGACTCAGCAGGAAGAGCATCCATTTCTCATGGAGTCACTCAGAGTATGCACAGTGATTTAAGATCAACCACAGTGCCTGCTGGTGCAGTGCAAGCCCACTGAAGACATTATTTGCCTCTTAATCACAACGTCCACTGAAAGAAGAATGTCTGTATGTATTTATGCTGTAACAAACAAATAAATCAGCAGACATACTGTAGATCATAACCTTTGGTGCCTTTTGTAGGTTTTGCCTTCGTGCTAAACTCAGAAACAAGAGAATTGCTGTTGTTTTTCTGTGATTTTGTTTCTTTGACTTTTGGGACTTCTTTTTGTCTTAGTTTTCTGAGCATTTTAACAATAACACACCGAAATAAATTCAGAGACACAAACATTACTACAAAATGTACAATATTTATCTATAAAGTAATAGTGTAGTTGTAAGTGTAGCCTAAAGCATAACGTGAGAAAATACAATGGTTTTTCAATTCCCTAAGCTCAAGTTTTCTTAAATCTTCATCATTCATGCAGCTGATGATTATTTTCGTGTCTTTACAGTATCTTACTGCAACTTTTGCTAGAGTTTCCCAGTTACTGTATATTTAGTGCAATATAAACAGAAAATGTTAATGAGACTTTATCACAGTTTTGCAAAATATGCATGTACTCGCTGGAGTACTTCCACAGAAAGCAGGATACTGTGACATGTACTGTGACCTGATTTAATTTACATGTCGTAGACACAAATGTCTATGTCAGTCAGAGGATCAAAATGGTCCATCTAACAAGCCAATTAACCACTAAACATTCAAGACATTTTTGCATCTTCTGGTACCTGCTTATCTCAGTATCACTAGGATTTTAAAAGCTGATTAGATACCGACAGTTTGTTATTTAGTACATCCGCTGTGACTCCTTCTATTATTAATTTCTTCTTTTTTTTTTTACATCTATTTTTGTAGTTGAGTTTACATCACCTATTTATTGGCCTTATTTGGGCTAGAAATCCCTCATACAGGAAGGTGCTAACCCCTATTATCCTTTGGTAAATGCAAGGTTTTTCTCCACAAACAATTTGTGTCATGGGTCAAAAGCCATTTATGAAGGTCTCTCCTTTTTATCATTCATTTCAATAAAACTGAGTATAGTATATACTTAATAAAAAACACTCCTGGACAGATAATGCACCAAGTTTCTATTTTAACAAGGTAAGGTATAAAATGTATATTGGTAAAGTGAGTGACTTAAAAATAAATAGATTAAAACACAGCATCCTTAATTAAATATAAAATTAATTACTTGCAGACACAGAGATGAAGATGTTCTTAAAGTTAATTTTTACAACAAGACAAGCTTCTCGGTGATGAAGATGTGTTTACTTTGTGTTTGTAGCCTGGTGACTTTGTGTGTGAAGTGGTGGACTTTGAGGAGGATGAGGCCAAGTGTAGAGGTGATCTTACTCGAATCTGATGCTCCTGACGCTTCAGCACATACTTCACTGTGGAGATCGTTGTTAGACAAACATTGAACATTTATTGTACTTGCTTCTCAACTTAGCCGATGACTGATCAATTGTACATACAACTTTAAGCACAGTGATCTCACAAGCACGTTCACTAGCTGTTTCATCAAACAAGTTTTGTCAAAGTATGTCCGAACTCACAGAACTCACAGGACTCGCAGAACCTGGTAAGAAACCATGTGGCTCTACAGCTACACACAGAACCCTTTTCTTCTACCTTGTTGCGGTCCACACCTTTCTTGTAGTTAGAGTTCCTCTGCTTCAGTTACTGTGTCAAGTCTGGACCCTTCAGGTGTGGGAAGTGAACACCAGTGTGAAGATGAGGGACATTAAATGAAATGAAGCGAGACAGCTGCTCAACTCACCAGAGACCATCCCTCCTCAGTTTAAGTGAGTCACGTTTGAGACATTTATCATCAGTTCATGTGCTCAGCTTGTAATGTTTGTGCTATGTGCTCATCATGAGTTTTTGAAAACCATCGTTCATTGATTGTAAACTACAGACATCCCAAGATCATCAGCAAGGCTCAAACATACACCAGGACCCTGACAGAACAGCAGCAGAAGGCTCCCAGCTCCAAACTGCTGGGCCCAGTGGAGGTGGTGATGAAGGTGGTTCCAAAGGTCCTGCAGGGTTTCTCGTTGCCTCCTCCAAACAACTGCTGCAACGTGCAAGAGCCTTTCAGGACCGGGTCACCACTGCTCTGTCCACCACACTCCTACAGGTGCCCTTCCCCTGTCAAGTTAACTTATTTTACTTATTTTACACTGTATACATACAGTAACAATGTTTTCAAATAAAACTCTAAGGGTTAATGTTTTAATTTCTATACTTTAAATTTTTTTTAAGACATGAACACATTGTTTTGACTCAACTCCAGCATTTATTAAATGGAGTAAAGTAGAAAATTTAAAATTGTATACAAATACTGAGCTACGGCTAATATCCGTTTAATGTTGTTCATTAAAATAGAACCATGGTATGAAATGATTGATTCATATTTTATATTCCAAGTGAAATATGGGACATCTCCAGGTTTTCTTTTCTTTGCAGTAGGATATTTGAAAAGGAAAAACACTATAGAGGTGTTAAATGCCACTTTGGCACAGCGAAACCAGTTAGCAATGATTGTGGCTTCCTGCATCCTAAAAGGAGGATTGAGCCTGGAGTGTAATGTGCTTTTAATGACTTTTAGCTATCTTGGCACTTTATCTGCACACATGTCTGACAGAGAAAATCCCATTAGCTGGTAGAGTGATTGAACTGCACCAAAACAAGTCTTCAACTAAGACAAAAAAAGGATATTTCCCTGCCGTTGCCCAAAAAGATTTTAAATCACATAAAACTGTACAGGAATCACAGAGAAAGCTCTTTTGTGGGGATTGTATTAAAGCTCATGTATTACAATACAACAACTGGCCAACAACAGGATCTGCATCCATGTGGAAAAAACACACGATTTCAGCTTATTCAGTGGGTAAATTCGTATGAACCCTGCTGGCAACAAAATTCACTGAGGTCAGCATAGCAACTGCAGGGTAGAGAGTCAGAGACACACGTTCTGATCCAGCTGTCATAATGTGAGAAAGAGTGAAAGAGCAGTGGTTATTTCACCTAAGGATCTGACCAGAGCATCTGGCTTAGTCAGAACTATGACTAAAATACACAGTTCATACAAAGCCAGTGGTTTGTAACGATGTACTTTCCTCATATGGCTGTTCAGTTGAATGCTGTGCGTAGCCACCACATTCGTGGGGGTTTCTTTTTGCAATGAGGGAAACACAAAACATGCATGTTGCTAGGCCTCAGCAGCTGTCCTTCAGTGAGCTACAGGTATCTACATCTGTTTTGTGAGTAGTATGATCAAAATAAATGTTGAAGGGAGGCATGAGTAAATATGTGCTCATCAGATGATGTGTTCTACTCTCACTACAGGAGATGTGATAGGAGCCGACAGGCTTGAGAAGGATCAGTGAGTAGTAAATGAGTTGGCATTCTCCAGCCGAGAAGAGATGAGAAAATAATGTGGGCGATGTCCACGAGAACGCAGGCAATAACTAGTTCTACTGCAACAGCAAACAGCCATCAAAGACACAGCATCTTTCAGCCTTGGCTGGAAATAGGATTAGACAGAAAACAGCTTTTGTTTCAGTGGAATGATGGTTCTGGTAACATGGACCTACTGTACAGCAGCTTTGGAGTCACTGGAGGATTCACTGGGACTGGTTGTGAAATGACAACCTCCACACAAAAATGTTCTGAGCTAACATGCTCCTTTAGAGACTGAGACTGACTTGTACCATCCTCTTCATCCTGTTTCACTTACAGCTCCTTTTAAAATAGAGAAGTCAGCCTCCGGAGAAGAGCAGTACGATTAACCATGACAGTAACTTTCATTTATACGTTTGTCAGAAAAGGAAGTGAAACATAAAACATTTTAAAGCCTTTATTACAGACAAAGTTTCATCATCAGGGTATGAAAAGTACAGGTGCTGCCTCATTGTCAGACTGTTGTGGCTTCAACAGATCCGAGCTGTCAGTGATGTTAACACCTGGGCTTCATCAAATCTCAAACTGTCTGCGGGGAAAAGGGTCTATTATAGTTACATACTGTATGTCACAGCTCTAATCTATTAGAGAGGCTTAGTGATTACGAGCATCTGCATTGTGCACACATAATAAATATGTGGATGTGGACAGTTTATCCAGGATTAGATTTAATCTGGATACTTTTTTATTCAGTTGTTCTTCTTGGCATCTGCAGCAGAACCATGATAGTTCTCAACTTTATCTGATTTTCTATGTCTTCATTACAGTTGTGACATATTCAGACCATCGGATTGTTGTCTGACAAACATGTAGGAAATATGACAGTTTTTCTACCTGCTTGTATCCACATGCAGGACACTGGCAGTAATGTTATATAACAAAAAATAAAATAAAAAAATCACTATATTCACAGAGTTTGGTAAAAACTGTGAGCCAGTTACACAACACACAACCCATCAAACAGCTTGAAACATGTTTTACAGTGTTCATAGGGTTGTTACATAACCCTGAAGTTGGCTTCAAGCAAAGTACTGCCAAAGACACATCTGGGCACTACAAATTGATGAATATTTAATGTTTTCAAATGGTTTCTACCCATGCATGTTAGGTAATGTGAAATAAATACATCATATAAAGTCCATATTTCACTTCATATTGTGCTCTCAGTGCTGAAATGGCAAGGTTGTTCTTGTTCTTCTTGTCCGAACACATTCAGACACCTGTCATCAACAGATTTGTTCTCAGCTTCTTCAAAGTCCCTGTCTTTTTCACCGCTGGTAATCCTTCTTTTAGAGGGCAAAGCAGTGTATTTCAAAGACTCTGTTACCGACATGTGAGTTTCCTTGTTTAACACCACTGCAGCTTTGTGGTAGCTCCTTAGCCCCTTGCGGAAGCGTATGGTAAACAGCCCATAGATGATGGGGTCCAGGCAGGCGTTGAAAAGTCCAAAGATGAACAGGATGTGAGTTAGCGAGTGAGAGACCTTTCCTTCCAAGTGATCTGGGAAAAACCAGTACCACAAACCCAATAGGTAGTAAGGAGTCCAGCACACTATGAAGCAGATCACGATAACAATGCTCATTTGAAGAGTCCTCATTCGTGCTTTGGGAATGTTGTTTTTAGAGCAACGGAGATGTGGCTCATTGGAGGACACTAGAGTAGAGAAAGACAACCAGGCATCAATGGACAGTTATTATGGTCCCACATTATATAATTTATAGTACATATCAGCTTAAGACTTGATCCACCACTAGTCAACAGCCTTAGCTCCAAACTTACAGTTTTTTTTTGTCATTCGCCTGGAGATATGGATGAGGATCCTGGTGTAGCAGATGATCATTATGACCAGTGGCAGCAGGAAGAGGCAGGAGAAGGTAAACATGTTATAGGCTGTTTCCTGCCAGTGAGTGATGAAGCTCCCCCGTGTGGTGCACTGAGTGAAATTAGCTGGATAAGTAATGGTGACATTATGGAAAATAAATATCTGTGGATGTAAAAAAGAAAAAAAAAAAAATTAGGCAGCAGCTGTTATTCAGTATGTTCATAGCAGTCTCTGTCTACATTATGCATCACTGATATCCCACTAGTGTGGCCAGACTGTCCAGTATTCCCATGTTCATAGGTCAATAATTTATTTTCATACACCGGGGTTCAATACCTATAAGTAATGTGTCCCTTATGTCCCCCAACATGACAACAATTAAACGTCCAAAGGGGTCGGTGCTTCATAATGTAGGTAATTAATACAGTGATTGATTTTCACAGACCTGAGTCTGCTGGGTCGTCTATTCATAGCAACTGAAACTACCAAGACCGAGGCCCCTTTCACACTTTATTTTGTAGGATTATGGGTGGATTATGTATTATAGATTATTTTCTATGAGAAAATACATATATATGTATATGTAAATGGACAACAAGAGCAGCAACAACGAGTCACTTAAGTGTTGACTTTCTTAATAAATCAATTAAGCATTTAATTATAACACATCTGAAAATGGTCAGAAACTGTGAGCAGAACAGTGTTACCTAGACTTACCTGAGGGATCGAAAGCAACATGCTCATAGACCATGCCACCGTCAGCATGACCCTGTTCCTTTTCCGGGCCATGCTAATAGCCAGAGGGTTCAGGATAGCCGACTGTCTGTCCAGACTAATCACCACTGTGACAAAGGCACACGAGTACATGGCCAGCAACTTGAGGAACATCAGGAATCTGCAGGCCAGGTCACCGGCCAGCCACTGAACTGTGATGTTCCACATTGCGTCCACGGGCATCACGATGAAGGTAACCAAGAGATCAGCTACAGTCAGGTTGATTATCAGCACTCTGACGTGGGATTTGGGTTTGTGGCCTTTAACTGCCCACAGCACAGCTAAATTGCAGAAAGTGGAAATGCCACACAGGAGGAAGCTAATGATCACTCTGACTTTGGCTGCAGTAGAGAAGGTAGGCAGCTCTGGCACTCTGTCCTCTGACGTCCAGTTACAGTGAGGAGTTAGCCAGTCACAGCTGGCATTGAGGTCAGCTCCTGATCTTTGCTGATGCATGATGACTGGAGGGTCACAGCAGGATGAGTTTGTTTTCTGACCCTCACCAAGAGTCAGCATTTTGTGGAGCCACTTGGAGGCTGGTGGGGCAAAGGAGAGATATAAACATGAACGTCATGCACCAAGTTGGCCAAATTAATTTGCATGTATTTACATAAGAAGAATTAAAAAAATCTTTAGTGAGTAATAAAGTAGCAGACAAAGAGTTTTTCTCCCTCTTTGTCCTGTGGGATGGAAAAATGCCTTTCATGAATCACTGTGCATCATGTGCATGAGGCACAGATCTGTTGATGATTGAATCTGGAGCATGTACAAAAGTAACACTTGACAACTAATGAAGTTAATTATGCCCTAATTCAAGCCTCCTCCTATGTGAAAAAAAAATGTAAATGGTTTAAACAATACAAGCTTTTTTGGCTTTTAATTATAATGTGGTGCATTTTCCAACAATACAAACATGCAGCCAAGGAAAATGAAATATGTTCTTATGTTTTGTTTCTATGCTTTCTCTGCATTATATACGAGGGTGAGCTGACAACAACAAAGAGTTACCTCCCAAATATGCGTTACACTACACATTACTGCGTAAGTAATTGAACAGAATGTTTCCATGTGCTACTGTATGAAACGAGACAGCAAACACTTACATTTATTTACGCTGCGGTGGAGCGATGGTTTTTTCTGAGGATCTGAATGGTAAAAGTGAAAATCCTCTTCATGGAATCCCCTGACCCCCGCTGCGACTCCATGTCCCCGACAGACTCCTTATCATGAGTCCAGTGCCAAGTTTGGCGACGCTCCAGTTTTTTCTCAGCTGTCTCATCTCAGATTCTCGGCTGCATTTTGTCCTCCTCCCCCCCCCCCCTCCTCACTCTGTGGGTGCGGCTACAAGCATCTGTGCGCCTCAGGAGCGTCGGTTTAACGAAGCTCTAACCCCTGAGAGTGTTTCTAAAATGTCAGGAGAAACCATTTCGCGTCATTTTTTCAAACTGCTTCTATTGTGTCCAATAATTTTGCCTGCTATGGTTATATGGACAAATTAGTGAGCAAAATAAAGTGCGTGTTTTATTTCACCCACTACTGCTTTTAAACTATAGGATAAGTTCCGTGTGTACGTTTTCTTACAGTGTCATTGTTCCTGTCTTATATTTATTAGCAGCAGAGCAGAAACATGTAATTAAGACAGTATTTAAAAATTGTATTAACATTGAATCTCACACAGCAGTGGACATATAGTTGAACCTTGTTTTACTTTTCGTTTCAATACCACATTAATGATCATAATTTAGAAAAGAACATCTGTGTTTTATTCAATGTGTCTTTGAATCTGGCTATTACCTCACTGCTGTGAAATTAACCCTGGAGTCCTGAAAGCTGTTGCTTTCCACCTCCAGGTTATGTAGATTTTATTGTGATCTATTAATCAACACTTTCACTTTTTGCAAAATGGTCCAGATGATTTCCACTCCCTCTATTCTAAATATTCTAATATTATATTCTAAATATGTTAAGCTAAAGGTTTATGTTAGTATAAACATGTACACATTCAGTATTATGTACATGACCACAGAACATTTTAACTGTAAGTTCAAAGATGCCATGGCGAGCTACTGTATTTCTCTACCTCCACCAGATCATTTATGTGCGCTTCCCAAATAGATACTTAAGAAATGGGGAAAACTCGAGCAGGTGTGTAAAGGCAGCTATAACACCTCAGATTGAAAGCTCACCTTCAGTTAGACATTAAGTGCAATCTGCCATGTTTGATGGTTTCGAAACTGCCTGCATTCACTCCCCTCTGACAATATAAAGTAACAACTGAGCAGCAAAACATGAGAAAGTGGTTTGATGCATGCGAGTCCTGCTTTGGTTTGAAGCTCTTAGAGCCAGACTACATTACCACATAACAAACCATAACAGTAATGACATATCTGTTTGCTTTCCTGCAAAGAAATACTGAAATAAAGGGGATGAACTTTGCCAAAGTTTGCATCCACTTAGTTTGAAATGTCAGAAGAGCAAGGCATTTTTTTCATCACATAATAATTAATGCACATCCAGCTGGTACAAGTGGTCTTTAACTGGAAATTAATTGAAGCTCATTTTTAATTAATTTATCAAAGGGGATGCTTTGTTCCTTCATTGTCAGAAGTAACAAAAATGTTCAAGGACTGTATAAAAAAGTAATACAGTAGGAAAATGATGGAAAATTCATTGGTCCAAATTTTTGCATCTTCTTTAAGATAAATTAAAATTGAACTTTAATTAGTAACTGATGAAATAACAATTGTACTTGCTGAATGTGCATTAAATATTATGTTGATGATAGAATTCTCCATTTGACTGTTTTTGACCTTTTAAAATAAGGGGAAACAAACTTTTGCACCCCACTGTAAACTCTCTAATAAAACCTTTATTAAACCATGATCAGCGTTGTTCAGCTGATCCAGTCACAGTGCACAATAATCATTCATTGTTTTCACGGCTAAAAATAAACGGGTACTGGAAACATGACCAGCCATGTGTCGTCTTTGGCTCCATCTTAATTCAAAATTATAAACGTATTAAATAAGGTGTCGTTCATGCTAATGACAGTGGGACTGCAGCCACGCAGGAGTGAAAATAGACACATTGTACTGTAGGCATGTCATGGCCTTAGCTCTCAGCTGCACATTCTCTATGCCGCCTACAGCTGTGGATTATCAGCTGGGTAAAGTGAAGTTGCAGCCGACTGGAGCTGGCTGTTGGTTTATGCTGATGTCAGGCTCTGGGCTATGATCCAAACAGGCCACGACCTTCCCAGTTGAACAGACATCAGACTCATTTTTCAATTAATCCACAGTAATTATGGTTCTTGTATTGAGGTCAAGTTATAATCATTCATGTCATTGTGAGTGCATGCAAAAGATATTTCCTTATTTGGTGTTTTGATGATGGTGATGCTGGGTGCTGACAGGTCAGTCCACAATCTCCTATAATCACACTCAAAATCATCTGGTCCTGTTCAGCATTTTCATACATGCCACAGAGTATGATTGGATGTTAGATGCTCAGAAAGTGCATTTGTGTGGAAGCATCTGCAATAATTATTTTGCTTCAGGTTTTCCCCTTTATTTGTTACCCGTCTGGTGTGTGTGACTACTCCCGTCACTTGCAAACAAATGGAAAAGAGTTTTGAACTGAGAAATCTTATTAACTGATTTTAAAACCAAATAAAATTCAAGACCATGTATAATTGACTTTGCTTACTAAGTCACAATGTGACACAGAGCAAACATTTTGCTTATTTAAAAACTCTGCCATGTGGTTACAAGAAGGTTGTCTTTAAACAAATCTACATTTGGATTTTTCCCAAAAATTATTTTTCTTCGTCTTGTTCAATATGCTATTTTTCATTTATGCGGTGTTTAAAGCAGATGGAATCTTTGGTTGGTGCAGGTGCTGCAGGCAAGTCAGCCGATAACCACATTACTGAAACAATAACAGAGCAGGCCAGATGTGCACGAACAGCACATGTGGCTGGCCAGCATGTGGTCACACTTAAATAAATCTAGTATGAATCAAAGCTTCTTTATTGTTATCATTATTTTTCCATCCATCCATTATCTGTAACCACTTTTCCTGTTCAGGGTCACTGGGGCCTGAGCCTATCCCAGCTATTATTGGGCGAGACGCTGGGTACACCCTGGACACCCATTCCCAAAGTACCCAGAAGGAACCCACGCAAACACGGGGATAATGTGAAGAATCTATACAGAAAGGCCACTGGCGGCGGGGATTCGGTCCAGGGATCTTCTAGCTGTGAGACGGCAGCACTTACCACTGCTTTTAATGCAGATGTTATTAATGTCAATCATGTCTTGCAAATTTGTCCAGAAAACTTTACAACAGTCATATCCTAAGAATTATGTTAGTAAGAGAAAGATGTAAACTGACAGGAAACCCATCTGGAGTGGACAATAGTACGCTAACCAAATAGTTTCAACTGTTGCCGTGGCAGACTATTCCAATCAGTCACCTCCTCTAATAAATATTAGCTGCTGGCTCCACAAAATCTGACTCACGTAAAAGGGTGGCGACTGTGGCGCAGGAAGGTAGAGCGGTTGTCCACCAATCTCACAGTTGTTGGTTCAATCCCCGGCTGCTCCGGTCACATGTCGAAGTGTCCTTGAGCAAGACACTGAACCCCAACTTAGTTGCTCCTGGTGAGTGTTGGCCAGCTGCATAGCAGCTCCCCCATCGGTGTATGAATGTGTATGAATGTGTGTGTGATTGTGAGTGTGAATGGGTAAATAAGAAGCAGTGTAAAGCGCTTTGAGTGCCAATAGGTAGAAAAGCGCTATATAAGTGCAGAGCATTTACGTAAAACACCATGTAAAGTACTGTGACAGCATTAATGACCCAATAAATGAATGTTTCAGTGGCTGAGCATTTTGTTGTCTATGCACAGTCTGTTTCTGAATCGAAGGTCACCTGAATTAAATGATTTTATTGGCTTATTCCACCCTGATGCAGCAGGGACACCTGTGACTATAAAATGAGCTGACATAAAGAGCGTACTCAGCATAAATGCTTTTTCTTCAGACTCCAGCATAATCACAGTGAGGGGCTGACAGGTCAGGACTAGGTGAAGTTTTTTTTTTTCACTATAACACATACATTGTTTGTGAAAGTAACTCCCCTTTTTAAAAACACTGACATTGCGAAATAACTTGACTGGAAGAAAGATCCACCCCCACACCCCACTGCCCGTAGAGCACTTATAACCTCAATCACGTGTAACTAATTACATTCTTGATCATTTGTGATCAATTGTGTGATTTCAAAAGGCTGTTTTAAAAAAGCTATCTCTAAAGCATTTGAGTGCCTGAAATTGAAAGCAGTCTACTATTGGTGGCAGGTTTCTTTAAAATATGTCAGGGACAAAGACCCACCACAACTTTAGCTGGGTCAGGCTGTCCCTCCAGGCTGCATGGCAGAGCGAGGGGCGACAGGTCAGAAAAGGTTTACAAAGAGGCCAGTTACATGGCGGCCATTGTGTGCCTGTAACAACATGTCTGTGCTTCACAAATCACAAAAGGTTGCAAAAAACCCCACACTCCTCAAGAAAGGAAATATTAAGTCGTGTCTGAGCTTTGCTAAAGAGCACCTGGAAGAGTTTGAGTGTAAATGGAAAGATTTGTTATTGTCAGATGAGACTAAAATCAAACTTTTTGGCTTTAATGCCACAGGGAACATCTGACATGAAACAATGACAGTCACCATCCAAAGGACACCACAGCTACAGGAAAGTATGAAAGCTGTAGCATCCTGTGGTGGGAAGGTCTCTCTTCAGCAGGGACTGGCATGTGAATATTTAGCTAAACACCTATAATGCGGTTACATGCAGTAGCCAAATCCTGGCAATATTTAACTCACTAAAGTCTATTCGTCCCATATGGCTTATTACCGTGTGAGCTAGAGTTAGTATTACCTGTAAAATTACCCTAAGACATGTAGAAATGCTCAAGTGTGCACTGTACATGTCGAATCTATGAATTGAATAGTTTGTGACTATAGGGAGATGAGTGATAGCTTTCAGATTTAGGAGAGAATTGCTCATTTCGGCAAAGGTTGATAGACCTTATATAGATAGATAAGATAGATAAAAAAACAAAAACTTTGCTTCCACTGGGCTGTACAGTATGTGCTTAAGTAGCAGAGCGCTGAAGAATAGTGTTCTGAAACCTGCACACTTTATTATGCTGCTGTTAATTTCAAAATCAGACTAAATCTGGAAGCATGACTTAGTTATTTTATAAGGTGCATGTACAGGATGTAACCTACATGTGTACATGTATGCTGTGATGCATTGCACAACACAGTATTGGGCATGCGATGTCAGATATCAACTAAATTAGCACGATTTCTAGCACATGAATTGACATGCCATCTTCCCATGGCTCATCTGTAGACAAGGAAGTTTGTGTTTGATGAATGTATGATGTCTTTGCTTGTAATGCATGCTTTTAGAGGATGGATGACCTCAGTGACTTATTGAGACGGAGAAACGTTTGTAAAGGAAAAAAGATACCTTTGAGCATCAGAAGGTACTTAACAGCAAATGAAGAAGATTTCACTCAAACAACTGAAATATAGTAACATTTTATTTCTAAATCATTGTTTCTTCAAAATGTAACCTTCATTGTATTGCTACTTAATTAAACTCTGAGTAAATAATTTTTTTTTATTTTGAAAATTGTCCTTGTTTAAATTGATTACAGCATCGTTCAGATGATGACAGATGAAAAGATTAAGACTTGTCATATGGTGATCGCCTAGCAGGTTTATAGTTTGTAAGCAAAAAGAAAACAGTCAGAACAAAACTTTTTGATTGCCTGAGCAAAAATAAAACCCTGTAATGTAGAAGGACGAAGTAGCACAAAGTTTGAGGAGCATTCCCAAACCAGTCAAAAAAAGAAACTACTTTATAAACTGCTGGGCTGTTTAATGTAGCCATCAGATCATCGCATGTTTGCGGCATCGCTGTTCTGAGAGAACCTTATATCTAAAGAGTCATCTTTTCATGAGATCACGAAAACAAAGAAAATCATAATAATTTATTCTAATGTTAATTTGAATCTTTTGCAATGTGGATGTTTCAGTACAGTGATCTAACCAGACTTTTTTGTGGACGGCCATGGTTATCGGTCACAGGACCTTTAAAAAAGTCAACAATAAAATGAGGTTCACTGTTTGTTCTATAGGCTTTGAGCTATGTCGTTTTTCTCGAGAAGCCATCTATGGGAGCATACAGTACAAGCACACTGTTTCTCTGTCACTAATTATTCCAGCCATACAGCCAATATTTCAGGTGTATCCATCTGTAGCTGTGCTGTCTGCAAGATGTTGGTACATAGCTGCTGATGAATGAAGCATCTGTCTTATCTTCTTTCTGCCAAAGTTGGTTCATTTGTAGTTTTCTCTGTCCAGAGCCACTTACATTTTGTGATTTGTGAATGAATGTAGTAAAGTAGTCCTTAATGGTATCCATTTACATTTAGGTCCCTGCTAAGCTTTGTCTCATATATACTTGTTTAGGTTGCATTCATGAGGGGAACAGCAAATACCAAGACTGTTTCTCATTACTTAGAGTTATGACAAAATATTCTTAGGTAGTAATCAGATAGGCAGGATAGGTCAAAATGTAGAATAACCCTGCAATACATTCTTCCTTGACTGTGCCTATTGGTTTTTTTGTAAATTTGTTTGAGGTGTTCATTGAGCTCTGCCATTCTTATGTGATTATAAGATCTTGTCCATATAACATTATATTTGGATTTATTATGAGACTGTTTTGTTATATTTGATTGCATTAGATCAGCAGCTGAATAAACCAACCAGCTGATTGTTTCCATGTGCAAAATGACATCAGTGGAATTTAAAAGAAAAAAGTGAAAAGGAAAAACTTTTTTTTAATTTATGTAATAAAAACCTAATTGTGGTACAGTTTCAAAACAATGTGCATGTGCTCTTAAAGTGTGAGCCTCACACATTGCTCATTAATTTAAATAGAATTCAGTACAATAATGGTCACAATTGTAAATGGTTTCAGAACAAACATGTTCCAGATTTGTATAACGTATACAGTTTTTTTCTATTAACATAGAGTAAAATTTCAGACTCTACACTTTCTAAAGACCTTATCTGTTATCACTGTTCTATCTTCTGCAAATAGGACAGGAGACTGGACAGGTATTGAGAGTCTGTAGTCTCTGATGGGCAGTGAAAGAGTAAGAAGATTAGCAATATGGCTTCTCATCACTGGAGTGGCCCTTCTTCAAAATGAGTCAGTCATGTTTTTTTCCCCCCTTTTTTCTCTTTCCTGAATACATGTCAAAAAGGCTGTGCTTGCCTGTCTGACTGACTGTAACGCAAGAGTCAGATTGGAAAGTACAGTACTTCTGGCCACTGACAGACGACTTACTAACAAAAAAGGCCAGTGAAGCAGTGTGGAGGAAATGTTTTAGTAATAATGCAAAGGGACCTTCAGCGACTATAATACAGGGATGAAAGAAACACCATGATTTCTTGATTCATTTCTGCAGTAAAAACACATTATGTAAGGAATATTACAGGAACTGGATTATTCTGTATTTTCTATTGAGTACATGTTTACAATTAACATAAATGACAAGTGACACATACAATGATACTAAATGTATATTGATAATATAAAAAAAAAAATCCTGACCAAAAATCTTGCAGTACAACATGCAGCTAGTCTGACTACAGCAATAAATATTAGTCACTACACACACACATACAGCATCTTTGGTTAGGTTTACCAAAGATGCTTTTTGTCTAAACATAGTCACCCACACTAGACTCTGTGATCAAATGTGTGTCTGTGGTGTCACGCACTTTGTACTCCTGTAAGTTTTTTTTATTTAGATTTACACTAACAACCAGCAATAGAGGCTTCTTTCTTAGGACAATATTTAACCACCAGAAATCCCTTATATCCTAGATGTGTAACTCAGCAGAATGATATAACACAAATGTGTCATAGGATAAGCTGCAGTCTCTGACAGTGACTAAACCTGACCCTAAAAGTTATGCCAACACACATAGTTGTTCAGAAAAACATCAAAACTCCTCAGTAATTGTGTTGAGTCCAATTTGCCCTGTGTCCTGCAGAACCTTACTGGCTTGTGGCAGGGTCACACGTTGGGTGTATCATTGGGGCCCAGCTTGGAGCTCTCTGCTATACTGCAAGGCCTTCTCCCATGTTTTCATTTCCTGGAGCGGATCCAGTCGTCCATCCAAACACAGTGAGGGGTGGCAAGTACTGAACTGTTTGATTGGCCAGTGTGGCTGATTCTTCAAGCAACACTAGACAGGGTGATTTGGTAAAACTGCAAGAACAGGGGAAGAGAGACTGAAATAACTTGGCTAGTTACCCTCTGTTTATTTTGAAATGCCTTCTGCACAGCTGGCATCTCTTGGATAAAAACATTGAAAGAGTGACCAATGAGATAAGGTTAGTGTCGTGCTGCTGCCATGGAAGCCAGTTGCACTTTGGCTTCACACCACGCAAATCACAGCATGTTATGAAAGCCATGGCCAGCCTGTCTATAGTAATATCACTGGTACTAACATTAGTGAGTGCTGTAACAAATAGCTGAGAGTAAGAAATTATAACTCAACTGAAATACCACAACAGCAGCAATTTCCAATTGAATGTGATGGGAACGCCGAAGCTAGAGCTGTGTATGGAGAGATGGAATGGAGAGATTTGGACTTTCAGTGAGGAAAAATTAGATTATAAGGAGTGGTGCTGTCTTCATGGTCCCTTCAAGGGACTTTAGGATTAATTGCTTTACCAACCTTGCACAGACATATACATATTCTATAGTGTAGCGCATTTAAGTACTGTGATCATAAGTCCGTATTTAACATGTAATTTCATATAGACAATTATGTTCCCCACATGATGAATTTGACAAACTTTAGTATGAGATGCCCTGTAGGTAATATTTAGACAGTTTTGTGCATACACAGCTGTAAAATACTTACATGTATATGTAAAAAACCTGACATAAAAAAATTAAAAACCTATCTTATAATTAGGGATGCAGCTGCTTTCCGAATCAACCAGTAGTAGTCAGTGGTCACCTGCCATTAATTAAAGTGACTCTGATTAAGCCCGATGGACAGTATAGTTAAGCTGTTTAATAAGGATTTCCTGACATTTACTCAGCAAAAACTATGGTCTGAAAATTGCTTACAAAGCATTGAAGTGGTTGGAAGATCAACAAGTGGACAACAGTGACTTTGCTAAGAACTGGATGTGCCTCCAAAATTGATTTAAAAAAACAAAAATACAACTAGAAATGTGCTGTGGGCTGTGGGGGTAAGGTGGCATGATGGAAGAATTTATTTACAAAGAAACCATGAATCTTGTACTTCATTTCATCATATAACAAAGTTTTAAAAATATTTTACAATCTATAGTTACTATTCATCATTGTGTCCTCTTTAGGATTAATTCACTTATATAAATACTGCAAAAAAACGTGTTTAGTCATAACGTCTATTGTAATGGAGATGAAAATTTTCAAATAAAAAGATGAGTTGAGAAAAATAAAAAATGCAGTCATTTTTGCACCGGAGTAGAGCAAATATAAGGTAAGTAATTTTTTTCCCTTAGTAGAGCAACCACTAGAGTAACCTCTTCAAGTCTGAAGAGGTTAAGGGAGACTCTTAATGAAGACTCACCAAAGTCATAAGGATTCCTCATGGCACTATGAATATCCCTACCAAGGTAATAAGTATTATTCTCTATGGTCCATACATTTCTGGTTGTATCATCAGTGAGATATTGTATAGGTATGATCAAAGTGGTGAAACAAACTGTGCCAAATCAACATGCGGACAATGATCCGCTGTGGCGACCCTGAACTCACGGGATAAGCCGAAAGGACCAAAAATATAAATAAATAAATTGTGACCAAAGTGGTGGACAGACCAACTCGCCATCCATTTGTATGCAGCACAGTTAGACCTAAGTTAACATTTGTACCAAGAGACAATTTGTTAAGGTCACAGTTTTTTCATTGTTTTCATTAAATCGCATTTGAATCTGTTTCCTTTTGGTGAACATTAAAAGTGTAAACCGAAGATGGACATAAGTACAGTAACTATACTTATTTCCCTTATTGCCACGCTCACCAAATTCTGTGCTCTACCTCCATATGTTATCTATGCCATTACACAACCCAAAGCAGGGTTTGTACATGTCACTAGTTGTAGGCAGCCATTCCAGTCTTTACATCAGAGATGTGAACTAGCCTTGAAAGGTACAGGCTTGAATTTGCAGAACATAGAGATTCAGGGAGCACAGAGAAGATGAGGCAGAAAGAGAAAAGGCTTTAAAAAAGTAAAAATGATAGATGTTATGTTTTTATAAAATATTATGAACCGATAAATTCTGATGTAACATATGGGTAATGAGTGAATGTAAACCTGTTAGCACATAAAGTAGTAAAAATTAGCTCCACCTTTACCAAAAGTGGCTTAATTAATTATGGTACATATTTGCCATCCTTAGCATAATTTGTATTGTTTGAAATACATTGTTTTCTTAGTGGCGGCCTTTTACATTTGTAGATAAAATAATCTGCTCAGAACTTGAACTTGTGGGGAATTGTTTTACTGTACTTCTACCTCCTCTGCACACTGTGTATCACATTTTGCTGCGTATGGAGCTGTGTCGCTGCAGCCTGCTCTAAGTGACCTTTGTCCTCAATGACATTATTGGGACCACCAATGTTAATGTTGTTGCTTTTCAGCAATTCATTTGAAGGGGGATTCAGAGCCAGGTGCTTCTATGAACAGGTTGACAATCAGGTGTCTCGGAGGCCCTGCCTTATTTTAAAAAGACAAATCAATGTCAAAGTTCACTATCAAAGTTTGATTTCGACAACACAGTTGTGTAGACGTGTGTCATGGTTGACATTTAGATAAACTTGGTGCACCCTGGACAGGCACCAGTCCATCTCAGGGTCAACACCGAGAAACATACACAGACAGAAACCCATTTACTCCTACGGGCAATTTAGTTACAACTAGCCTAACATGCATGTAACAGGACATGCAAACGCCACATAAATAGGCTGCAGCAGGCTGGGATTCGAACTTTTCTAACCAGGCCACCACAGAGCTGCCCTCCCTAGACAATTCCTGGACCCCACTTTGTTTTAGAAAGTGGAGAAGGTACACAAATAGCTTTTAAAATTCTTCCAGGTTTGAGCCCATAGACCAAAGTTCAGTGTATGAGGAAATAGCATATGAGAAATGTGAAATTTTAAAGCTCAACGTCTTTCAGCTCGTCTCTTCAGGGGTCAACACAGTGGAAGATGTTCGGCACTTCCGATTTTGGCATGTGTTTTCACGCCAGATGCCCTTCCTGTTGCAACCGTCCCATGTTTGTCCGGGTTTGGGGCCGGCGCTGGGGTTGCCCTTGGTGGGTGGGTGGGGCCACAGCTGGTGGGGTGGGATTCAAGCCCACGGCCTTCTGCATCCCATCCCATTGTTGTACCACTGAGCCAGCAGGCGTCCTGTCAATTTAAACTATATATTTTGGCATAATGTTGAATTAAAGATTTCCATTAATCTGTATTATTCATTTTCCAGAAAAGATTTAATTTAATTTGCAGGATGACTTCACCTCATTTGAACAGATATAATGCATTTTAAGAATCCTTAATGTTGGGATTTGATTTAGAATATATTTATGAATATTTTAAAAAAGATTGTGCCAGATTTGGCACATGAGCAGGTAAACTGATTAGAATTTAAGTCTGCACCATAATGCACATAAACAGGAACTAAATAACAGTGTTACACAAGTACAAAGCAGCAATTCTAGTTACTTTTATGACCAATACCTGCAAAACAGGAACAATCACCTTACAGTTTTTGTAATAATGATGTGACTGCAAGTTGCTGCCAGTTTTCTGTTGCTTTAACTGAAAATAAAAACTTTTAAATCCATGTAGTTGAACACTGGCTTTCACATTTATTAGCCTTTAATACTTTATTTTCAGCATTATTTTTAAAGATCAACAAACCCAAAAGCTATACAAAATAGTTACTATTCATAACAATAACTCAGGTATTTGTTTGCTCATCAGCTGTCCAGTCTGTGCCAGGGCACACTGATTGCCATTGTGCAAGTGATCCTGCTCCATCTTCCCTCTGCTTGCCAGCACGAATTGCTAAATTTTTTGCTAATGTCCAATGTTCTTCTCTCTCAGTGAGGCCACAGCCGGTCTGGTCTGTATGCACTGCAGAAGGTAGCCTGTTAATGGGTTTTATGAGGTAATGGACACCATATTGTTAGGACTCAGAATCTCAATCCAGTAGCCGTCGGGGTCCTGAATGAAGGCCAAGCCTTTCATTTTACCTGAGGGGGGAAAAAAAATAAAAAATTGTTAATTGTAAATACAGAATGAAAAACATTCAAAGAAATTTAGATGCTGGCATTGAAATGAAAATCCACTGAGAAGAAATATATACTGAGCTGGTGTTTTCCAAGCTGCCGAGGAAAGTTTAATTTTGAAAACCCAATGTGAACACAATAACAGAAAATAATTAACTACTGATGGTGAATAGGGGAAACTATTACTAAATTGTCTGTGAAAACACAAAAAGTCACCTCAACCGTGGTGTTGCATACTTTTCTCCACTTTTAGCTGCATTGATAATGCAAATCATCAGCTTTGAAACAAGGATTGTTATTATTGAATAGTTTCAGCATCAATCTCAGTTTTAATCACCTTTCTTAGTTTCAGTGGATAAGCCACAAACAAAGAGAAAGAAGAACAGTGACTTTAAAAAAAAAAGATCAGTCCATTTAATCTCTCAAGGCTTATTCACCCACACTTCACACTTACCATCATCTGGCTTCTTGACAAATTTGACTCCTTGCTCTTCAAACAATTTGCAGGCTGCGTAGACATCAGGAACTGCAATCCCAAGGTGTCCTGTTGAATGTAAGGTAGGCAGACGCTGTTCACTCACACTGTTGAAGATTCCACTTACATCTTACATTCAGGGTTTGCTCAAAGCAAAACATGATTTAATAAAAATATTTATTAATCATTTATGCTGCTCCACCATATAACACATATGGCCTTAAACATTTCCAGCAAGGGTGTTCTCCTATTTCATTTTAAAGAATAAAACTGGGACAACAGGTGCTACAAGAACAAAAAGGTATTACTTACATATTGTGCTCTGAATGCTCCCAAAACATAGGTAACCCACTACACCTAAATCCCTCCAAAACACATTTTTGAAAGTTACTTTGTAGGCTAGTGCTACAAATTCTTTGTAGCTAAGGCTGAAGCTTATATGAAGACATGGTGTTAAAGACAAGAGAGAGGGAGCGAGGAGGTAGAATCGCTGCGATTTTCAAAATCAATTTAATGACTGTTGTTTGGCATCACTTCAATCTCTTTATCTGTTGCAACCACCACTAATTCAGCTTGTTACCTAGAAAATCTCACAAGTGTAGGCATCACTGATACAGTAGCTATCAGGGAAGATTCTGATTTTTAAAACAGGTGTTTGTCCAGCCCTGCCCAGAGTGTATGGAAATAAAAGTTCTTGCAATAATGTATCACCAATTTCTATTACGTTTCTTTTAAAAGGCCTGTTTGTAGAAAAAGAAGACAATCTCACCAAAACCACGTGGATCAGAGTTTCCATTATGATAAGACTGACTCTCATCTGACTCAGAGCCCCAGTTGCTAAGAGACAGAAAGAACAGGAACAGGTATGCAAACAGTAAGAGGAAATAAACTGTAGCAACTGTAGAAATGAACTTTATAAGCTGGAACTTTATAAGCTGATGACATAGCAAAATTCAATAATAAAAATAATTTTTTATCTTTTAAATAATGCAAAATTACACATGCTTCTTCTTATTATTTAATGCAGGGCTATGGAGCTCTAATTCTAGGACAGATATTCCAAATTCTGGTGCTCAGGGATCCCAGGGCCTGCTTGTTTTATATATAAACTTTAAAGGGGGTAAATCAGAAACAAATGAAATGGCATCATGGTTAAATTCTTCAAAGCAAACTTTTTAAGTTTCGATAAAAAAGTTTTTATTTATAAAAACAAATTTCAATTGTGTGAAGGGCTTTGGTATCAGTGTAGTCTGTCAAGTGATACAAACGTATGAAAGTTTATGTTCAGTAAGTTTGAACTGTGGAGTTTAAAGCTGCAGAACTACTTTGGCTCAGCCATATTTTTCAGTATTAAAAGGTTTACAATTATGGAATATGATAGATACCTTTAGATGCAAAATAACAGTAAGAAATCACAGCTTTCACCACAAACCGGAAACAATGGCTAAGACACCTAATAGCTTTGTGTGGTTTTCTGGATTCACACTAGTCAAATTTATACTCATTGTGTACATTTACACTTTGTGTATATACATCTGTGTGGAGATGCATATCCACATAGTTATGTTGCCATGGGTCAAGGCCAACAGCGTTTATACCCAACAGTGTGATATGGTTGTGTGCAATGCACGCACAAATATCTGTATATACATGATGAGTCTTGTATTTCGCAGTTTATTTTTAATGCAGATGTTTTCAAGCGCTGCAAATTGGCTTGTTGCTGTATGTACTATATACACACACTATCAGTTGCTTAGTGATAACAATATGTAGTTGTGTTTTCCTTGAAAAATATTAAAAAATAATAAACTATTTGTGTGGTTAGAAAACAAGCTGGGCAGGGGTCCCTAAGGAGCAGGGCTGTGAACCCCTGATCCAGCTTGTGGACCCTTACTGTGTGAGCTCGATAGTGGCTTTTCTGGAAAATGTCCATGCTGTCTTCTCCTTTGCATCCGTTGGGATCTCTTTCTTATCCTCATAGCCCAAGAAGAAGAGAGAGAAACGCATCGTGGGAAAGTCAAATTTTTGCAGGAGCCTGAAGAGTATTGCACAACAGAGGGAAACATCACCACTTTATGTACAGGACACTGTCTCACTCTCATTCACTGTTTAGGATCCAACTCAACCAATGAAGTCAGTGCATTCAGGGAGCTAAAGCCAATACTAATACTCACGTCATGCCAAGGATTCTGGTGTAGAAATCCAAGGATTTAACTGGATCTTTAACACGCAGCATAGTTTGCTGCATCATGAAATCCTGAAGTGGCATCAAGACACAGAAACACATTAACAGAGTATTAGACACATAATACACCTGTTACCAATATTACAAAAGATGACAGGAAGGTGTGCTGTTGTTTCTTTAAAATCCCCTTTTTTTGTCCTTTCGGCTTATTTTGTGAGTTCAGGGTGTCCAATGTGGATCATAGACTGCATATTGATTGGACCGGCAATGCACCACTAGGAATGGGGATGGGCTGTTGGGGGTTCAGTGTCTTGCCTGGGAAAACTTCGACATGTGGTCAGGAAGACTGGGACATGAACCTCCAACCCTATGGTGGGTAGATGGGATGGCCACTCAAATTGAGCCCCTGCTGCCCCCTTTTTTAAAATCTAATGGGGACAAGAAATTCAAACTTTTGCAAGGTATAATCCACGGTTGGTGCTTTTTAAATATGTACAGAAAATCCAAGCTCTGAAACCACTCGTATGTTATCATATTGTGCAATAATAAGATCCACTGAATCCTTGACATAACAGTTACAGGGACAGTTACAGAAAAGTGTTTTGACCATTAAGATGAATATACCACTGTATTCCTCTTATTTGAGAACACTCAAAGTGGCCTTCACAAGACATTTGTGTGGAGGGTAAAAGATCTCTTTTAGGTTGTGCTCACTGTTTCTGAATACCAGCAGAGAAACATATTTAAGGGATGTAAGGTATTTCAGCCAAACAGCATTTTTGTGCTGCCAAACATGTCTTCCATATAAAAGGTTTTTTTACTTGTAATTGCATATAAATGTAAAAGTCCTGCAGGGAATGCTTATGCCCATGCATAGGTCATAAGTGTTTGTTTTGATTAGTAAAATGTGTCAAAAGTAATCCGAGATGTAGTGATCTCATTTATCTTTAGTGACTGTTTACCTTTGCTGTGCCATTCATCCAAACACGTTTTACGGTATAATAAAACATTGGCAGAAATATCTAAAACACTGCTGCAGTACAACAAAGTTTTTAGCTTAAGTGCATTGATATTATATGTTTAAAAAAGTCAGTTTAGAACTCATGGCTAAATTCTTTACTTCCAGCAGAGCTTCAAATCTTTAACAGAAACGATAAGATGGAACAGAAGAAGCGCAAGTTTAATGGTTGTATAGACGGTAACACCGCACATAAATGACCTATTGCTCAGGGCAATTCACCTGCTAATCTGCCTGAACTTTTTAACTATTTTAGTAACTTGTCTGTAGAATCTGATGATGCTGAGATGCTCTTCATGTATATTTATATGGTGGGTAGATGTATATTTGTAGATCACAGCCTATATGCTTACGCGCCACTTTGTGTGAGTGGTGTGACTGCACCTAAATACTAACTTTCTATTTAGTCTTCTCTTGTATTATGTTGCTCTAGGCATGCTTGGATAAATTGCTTCTTAGCTTAGATACGAGTTTCTCTAAGGTAGACGTTAGTCCCCAAGACTTGGGAGTATAGTACTCAGTCATGTCATAGGACCAACCAGTCACTACTCCTTGCCACGTATTCCAAGTGATTTTAACATTAAATCACGACAGTGGAAATCTGTAGCAAATATCCGTAATATCTGTCTTTCGAGTCAAAAAGAACATTTCAGATATCCATAATGATATTCTTCCTATCTACAACTGTCATTTCCTCCTCAGACAAAATGACTTCACCTTTGCGTTTAATGTGAGGCTTTCAATTTCAGACATCATTTTGATGTCCAGAATGAACATTGTGATGGAAATGTACATTTTTCATTTTGGATATCTGTCATTTACGTCTAGAAACAACTGCAATGTATAGTTCTGAAATGTTGTCTTAGTAAGGATTCTGTCAAGAATATTCATGCTTGAGATAGAAAATGCTGGTTTGGATACATTTAATTGAAAGCCCAGAACACATGAATAGCAAACGTAATAGGATTTGGTGATGTTTTCGATGTCTGAAATATTCTTTCTAACTACGAAGAACTGAATTACAAATATCTGCAATGGATATCCAATCTAGGAATTTATTGTTAAAACAGACACTTATACTTTGAGTTTTTAGATACCCTGACTGGTAAAATCAAAGTTGTAGATATCTTGAAACCAATTTTACTAGTAAGAATGTGATAGTGGATATATTTAATTACTTGTGACTACGATAATAATCTTTCTAAGAGGAATGCTACTGGCAAATATTTTACTACCCAATTTTCATATAAAGCTAGGAAGTCAAGTTCAGTATCATTCTCTGAGGCCAAGCAGCTGTATTCTGTGTGTCAGGGGCATTCACACACACACACACACACACACACACACACACACACACACCTAAAGGAGGATGAAGCAAGCATCAACTTGCAGCTTCTGTTCATTCCATGTGGTTTGGTGTCCTCTGTTTGGTGTTACAGCAAGTTGCTGCTTCAAACTCAAACCATTACAGCTTTTTGGAAGCAGAGAATCATACCTAACCTGATGTCTTATCTACATCTGAAAAGTAACTAGTATCTACAGTTTGTGAATCAATTTAGTGGAGTAAAAAGTACTTTTCCCAATGAAGTGTGCTGTAGGAATCTAAAATAGAACATGTTGCAAATACTTAATACACAAAGTTGAACAGAAGCCATCAACACCAATACTTCAGGTAACCATCATCCACGGATTGGACCGCTGGTTGGTCATGTGACATGACGTAGGGACTTTGGTGCTCCCCAATTTAACAACTAACGGCCACAGTTCCTTAACACACCTGGGTGGGTACCAGATCGGCTGCTTCTGGCCAGCGTTCAGCCAATCATAATATGTGACGTCACCTCTACCTGTTAGGCGCAGACTCCGATGCTATGTGGTACCTGCACCAGCAAAAGTTCCTCTGGGAGTAAAACAATAAAAAGAAGTTTCTTTGGGAGGTAACTAGCTTGCAACACGTCATAGTAAACACAATGTTGTGTTACTCGAAAAGTCGCCGCGCCACTCCCCTTAAGGTAACAGTGTCACCCGTCACCGACGGTATAATAAACATTCTGAGAATATCTGTGACACTTTCCGAAAAAGAACGCATTGACGATAGTTGCCTAACTTGTGTTCGTGTCTTTGACCAGTGTTTGTGTTTGTGTCTCTGTGTGTGTGTGAAACAGAGAGAGAGAGAGAGACCTAGAGAGAGTCGCTGGCCTGTTGGTAAGTTTGCCAACCTTTTCCAGTGCCGGTTTAACGTTAGTTCAACGTTAAGAAGAACAACAGTCAACCTACCTTAGTTATCGGGTCTCCATCTTTACAAGCTGCAGCCACTGTCTCGTCTGACAGACCTTTATCGCTCATTTTTCTTACCAGACGTTAGCCCGTGAGGTTACAGCACGGCGGGGGCGGACTGACAGAGGGTGGGATTCGCCTGAGGGAAATGACAAAATTCCTTCCGCTACCAGCTTTCAAATTAAAAGACACTGAAACTAATGATTAAAGGAAACTACAATAAATAAAAATAATTAGGTAAGAACAAGATAAACTACTTTAAAAAAACAACGATTTATTAAATCTAACATCATGAAAACATTCAACAGAGCAGAGGTGCTGTGGTTCCTGTAATAAGACACTAACCACTCCGCCACCCCACTGCCTGGTTTTATATATATATATATATATATATATATATATATATATATATATAGAGAGAGAGAGAGAGAGAGAAATATATATATATATATATATATATATATATATATATATATATATATATATATATATATTTTTTTTTTTTTAGGAAAACCAGAGAAGCGTTTTTTGAAATTTGTATCTTCAATATTTATTTACAGGGGGAAATGATGTGCACCATATTTAACCAGACATTTAGGGTCTCCCCTTTTTAATGTGCTGACTAAATATGGTTCCATCTGTGTTATCACACACTTTTTCTCTCACTCTCACTTTAAGGTGAAATCAGGACAACCCTAACATAGTTATTTAAGAAACAACAGCTCTTAATACACCAAATGCAGATGGCAACGGAAGAGTAATCCAGCAGCAAACATTGACACTGTGGTGGTTTTGGCTACTGTAAAATACAGAATACTTTTTCTTTTGGGGACATTAGAAAAAAACTTTAAACATGCAAGATTGTATAATAAAATTATTATTACAGTGCAGATTTGGACGATAAATATTTATGTACAGACTAAATAGTAGTGGGCCTAATATGGGTTCTTGAGAAATACCTTCTCCTAGGAAATTGTTTTGAAACTATCTTTAACAACGCTGAACTGAGAGATCATTTGCACTGACTGTAATAAGAAACATTATAAATAAAATTGGTCCAATGGTATCAAAAACTTTTACTTGTGTTGCTCTCAGTACAACTCCATATTGTATTTTAATGGTAGTTTAGTGTGGTAAAATAAATAATTTTTTTTAACCCTATAAACATTATTAGTTTCGATTAGATAATTCAGATGGTGCTGCAGATTAATTAGTGTATTATATCATTTACTGTTATTATTCTTATACAACCCTAATTCCAAAAAAGTTGGGACGATGTGTAAAACGTAAATAAAAACAGGATGCATTAATTTGCAAAACTCATAAACCATTACTTTATTCACGGTAGAACATAAACAACATAACAGATGTTAAAACTGACATATTTTAACATTTCATGGAAAATATTAGCTAATTTCGAATTTGATGGCAATAACACATCTCAAAAAAGGTGGAACAGTGGCAACAAAGGCTGTAAAAGTAATTGCCATAAATCAAAATCAAAAGGAGGAGCATTTGACAATTAATTAGGTTAATCAGCAACAGGTCAGTAACTGGGTATGAAGGAGCATTTCAGAGAGGCACAGCCTCTCAAATGTAAAGATTCACCAATCTAAAAATTGTGGAAAGATTTCCTAAAAAAAAGTTAAACATAAAATTGTGAAGACTTGTGAGATCCCACCATCTACAGTATATAGTGTCATCAAACGATTCAGAGAATCAGGAGGAATCTTTGTGCACAAGGGACAAGGCCAAAAGTCAGAACTGGATGTGCGTGATATTCAGACCCTCAGGCGGCACTGCATTACAACAGGTAGGATTCTCTACTGGACGTCAAAGCATGGGCTCTTCCAGAAACTTCCAGAAATCACTGTCTGTGAACAGTTTGTGAACACACAAAAGCCTGGGCAGCTTCCACATCTGGAAAGGGACCCTCAATGCTGAAAATTTGTTTTTAGAGAATCATATGCTCCCATCCAGACAATGTGTCTTGCATATTTCAGCAAGACAATGCTAAAGCACATGCTACATCACAACAGCATGGCTTCAGAGAAGTCCGGCTGCTGAACTGGCCAGCCTGGGGTCCAGGTCTTTCACCAATAGAAAGCATTTGGCCCATCATAAAATGGAAAATACAGAATGCAGCAACTGGTCTGCTCGGATGTTTAGTTTTTTTTTAAAAAGAGGGGATGGTACACAATGGTAAACATTGCCCTGTTGCAACTTTTTAGAAATGTGTTGCTGTCATCTAACTGAAAATGAGCTAATACTTTCCAGTGTCTCACTTTCAAAACCTATGATATGTTCTATTGTGAATATGGGTTAGGATTAGAAAATTATTGCATTCTGTATTTGTTTTACACATTGCTCCAACCTTTTTAGAATTGGGGTTGTACATTTGTGAAGCTATCACCAAAACGCAGTATTTGTATGTTTTTTCACTGACTAATAAAACAGACTGATTGGTGCAATACCCATACTGACATTTTTCCTGGTACAGTCTCCCCAACACAAAAATTCAAAGACTAACTCTGTAGTGTAGAGATTTTCTTGTGTATTATCAGAATTCAGGTCGAAATCCACCAAAATGCACACAACACTTTGCCACGGAAATTACTTTATTACAGACAAGTGGGAGAGAGTTTTACTGGCTATTAACCATATACATAGTCATCACAGTTGTACATTGTTGGACTCTGGTGCATCTGAGAGACTCACATAAGCTGTGAACCACATACTGTAAGCAGTCATAAAGATAAAGGAAGGCAGACAAAGCAGTGAGAACGCCACCAACTACAAGCCTGAGTACCTGCAGAGTTCCTGAGACAAGTTGGCTGTGAGAGATTAGACTGCTGGAGCAGTTTTCTCCAAGTGGGCAATATGTTGTTCTGGAATTGTGTTCCCCAGCAGTTTAGCCAGAATTCAAAAGGCCTAAATCCACTCAAATCATGAATGCTGACAAAACTATTTTATTAAAAAGAAAGCTAAACCTTTAAGTATGTAACTTTAAAAAACATCACAAATAAAGTGGTTAAAGAATCTAACAGGTGTATTTATTGTTATAGGAGCCATATTCTGAATTATTTTATAGATGATTGGAAAGCGAGTGTTCTTCAAACAACGGCTTTATCAACTATTCAGCCATGTTGAAAGGAAACTGCTTAACAACCATTTCTTCTCACTACTGAACTCAAGCAGTAAACAGATTCTTCCACCTGGACTTCCTTACAGATGCAGTATTTGACATTCCAAATCCCACAGTCCAGTCATCTTTAAACCACTAACCACTTTTAACAACCACAACAGATCAGGAGAAGTAGAAAGAAGGTATGAAAGCCCTTTTGACTACAATGTTCGTCCTTGTGCTCCAGCAGTGCAAGTCTTCAGTAGCTGCGTCCAAACAGGGTGTAGTACTGAGCAGGTTCCTTGCCGCTGATACACAGGTGACCAGGCTGTAGAGTCTTCAGCGGAGAGAAGGGGATGCAGAGGCTCTTGGCTCCCATGGATGGAGCTCCAGGTTCCAGGTCCTGGTCCCTGATAAGAACAAGCCACGAATATGTTAAATTGTAGAAATTGTATTGTAGCAAAATGAGGTGAAACCAGGTAGAAAGAACTAATAATATTTTGTGTTTTCCAAAAACCTGATATGAATAAAAAACTATGAGTGATTTGAAAAAAGGAAAGACTATAAAAAGAAGCTAAATATTCCAGTTTGACCTTCTGCGACCAAAAGTCATCACTTTTTGCATAGATATATACTGTGTATATATAATGCATATTTGATAGTTACTCTTTTGTGTTTTTCATCGTTTCTACACTTTATGTGCCTTTTCCACGCTCAACTTTTAGAGCAAGACACTGACTCTAATGTCAAGCTCTGGCATGTTAGACATACTTAGCAGTGGTTTTCTTGATCCAGTCCTCACACTCAATTTCTCCACAGAATGGGATCTGGACAATCTGTAAAGAGAGACAAATATATTATCAACTAATTACTTGGCAAGAACAGATAATAAAATGTACTGCACTGACTGGATTGTGTTACTCACTTTGCCCTGGTCTAACTCTTTCTGGAACTGTTCCATTGTGTCTGCAGTCACCATGTGACTCTTCAGGTCATCTGAAGCCCTGATGAATAAAAATAAAGCCCTCAAATTCATATTCTTATTCATTTTTATGGACAGAATACAATTCTTGTACTTTGATGCAATTGCCTTTGACTTTGTCGTGTCACATTTATAAGCTCTCTGATAAACCATAAATGGGATGATGCACGTGGATGAGCTGCGTGAGAAATCGTCAGCATTATTACTCGGGACTTAGAGCAGGTAGGATTCACTGCAGTTTTTCCATTTATAAAGTAAGCAAAACCCCTTTTAATACAACAACACATACTTTTCTTTAGTCAGTTGTTCTTGACTGGCCAATAAAGAATAATTTGGTCTGACCCTGCCATGTACTGCGGCATCTTACTTTTTGAAAAGGCTGCTCTGGATGTCCTCTAACATAGCAGCCAGCTTCTTCTCCACCTCAGCCTCTGGAATTGTCACCTTTGCACCTGAGTCTCTCCTCACTGCAACACACTGCTGCTTCTGCATATCTTTGGGGCCTACTTCTAGACGAATAGGAACTCCCTGAATGAGAAATGCATTCAGAAGAAAACTTAGAGATTAGATGATAAAACTGCAGCAAATACTTATTCCAGTATGATGGTCATATATGTAAACACCTTTACATACAGTAGGTATAATAATTTTTTTGTGCTACTGTACATTTATTCTAATTATTAGTGACCTTTAGTTCCCAATGGTTGAACTTCCACCCTGGGGAGTAGTTGTCTCGGACGTCACTTTTCACCCTGATTCCAGCATCCTGGACCCTTTTCAGGTATTTAGAGCATTGGTCCATCAGCGCTTCCTTCTCCTTCTCTGGTAGGGAGGCAGTTATTCCACATGGGATGATGACTACCTGGAAAAGGAAGAAGAAACTGTCTATACTCGTATATCATTGAAAAAAGTAAATCTCTTCAAATGTAATTAGTAAATATTAACATTTTAAAAACTCTAGATTGTTGTACGGTGTGTTTATTTATGCCTTCAATTTAGTATATGTGGTGTATTTCAATATCTGTGTGAGTGACAGTCTACCTGGAGGCAGGCGACCCTTGGTGGCAGTACAAGTCCCATGTTGTCTCCATGGACCATGGTGAGGACTCCAATGGTCCTGGTTGTGATTCCCCAGGAGTTCTGGTAAGCCAGCTGCTTCTCTCCTGGCCTCTTTGGATCTTCAAACATGATCTCAAACATCTTGGAAAAGTTCTGGCCAAGATGGTGGGATGTGGCACCCTGAGAAAGCACAAAGCAGCTAAACCTTTCTTTTCCTGGACTTCCTTTATATGAGAATTAAGTGAATTGAATCCATATACTACAGTACCTGAATGGCTCGACCACTGGCAGAGATAAATGCCTCCACAGTAGTGGTGTAATCTCCTCCTGCAAACTTCTCCTTTTCTGTCTTCCTGCCCTTTACCACTGGTATTGCCATCAGCTCTTCATATACTCTGGCATACAGATCCAGAATCTGCATCACCTACAAACATTTGATATGCAGACACAAGCATAGACATATTTCAGGTTTGGTGCCATTACAGTTTAGTGAAGGTACAGAGTACTGTGAAAGTTCTCCGTGTACTGAACTGAAGTATTTCAATTGCTGCGTCTCTGCACTTATGCATCTAGATCAGAGTTTGCAGGTGTTTTACCTCCTCTGCTGCCTCTTCTTTCGTGGCAAAAGCTGTATGTCCTTCCTGCCACAGAAACTCTCTTGTCCTCAGGAAGGGTTGGGGATGTTTGAACTCCCATCTCTATAAGGGCAAGTGGGGGAGTAACAGCAAGAGGAGAAAAAAAGACTTGCTGTGAGATTATGCTCTTCATCAGCTGTGTAAGTCTGTACTTGTTGAAACATGAAAGTGCACATTTGGATAATGTAAATATGAGATTTCAGTTTATTTAGTAATTATGAGGATACTGACCACAACATTACACCACTGGTTGAGTTTAATTGGCAGGTCTCTGTGGGACTGGACCCATTTAGCGTAGGCTGGGTACATCACTAAGGTATACAAAAACAGATCCCAGGTTCACACCAACAACAAAACCACACCAACAGTATCACTGAATTAAACAGTGTTTCTATAGTGTAACAGATTAAAATAGTGTATATGTTCAGTCTGTGTAGTAGCAGAGTTGTATACACTTGGCTCTATTAAGTGGCTGTGGTTCACACCTGTCTCACTGGTGGGTCTGACAGCAATGGGCTCTGCCAGCTCAGTCTTTCCTGACCGGGTTACCCAAGCAACCTGACAAAAAACATCAGCATTAATAGATTTTAAACATTGTGCTGTGATATTTTCCTATTTTGATTAAAAGCATCTAGTTTTAAACAGTAAATATTTCATAACATTTTAAATGTTTTTTACTTTTTTTAGTGCTGCAGTCAAGTTTTTTTTAAACCATTACTTTGTCTCAAAGAGGTCATCTTTACCTCTGGAGCAAAGTCTGCAATGTGGGACTTTTCCTTCTCCAGGGCCGCTTGAGAGACAAACATAGGGAAGTAGCAGTTCTCCACACCTAACTTCTTAATTTCCCGGTCAAAGAATTCTTTAATGGCTTCCCAGATAGAGTAGGACCATGGCCGCAGCACGTAGCAACCACTGACATCATAGTACTCAACCATCTCTGATTTAGTGATGACCTAAATATGAGTAACAATATTATATTAAAAAGGAATATGGAAAGGACAAAATCCAGATAGCAATGACAAACATGTATGGTCTGTTTTAGCAGAGTAAAAGAGTATCTGTGTTTATTTTACTCACCTGTGCATACCAGTCAGAAAGGTTCTCCTCTTTCTTTGCCTCCAGGCCCAACCTGACAGGACAGATTTAGTTAGTATATGACAAACCTTAAGATGATAGAATAATTTGTGAAAACAATTAAATAAAATCACACAAATTCAAGCATAAATGCATGTTAAACTCTTCACCGCCGTCATATTGTTTAATCTTTTTATTGGAAGAATTTGTCAAATGAAAGACAGTGGTAATGAAGCACTGCTGCTAAAGTGGAATTAGAGCAACTTGGGAAGCACCAACGCCACAAACACCTCATTTGCAAGGTCATGCCTGATTAGTAAGTCTACTGTACAATGACGTCCAGGTAAAATGATCATCACTGCATTGAGACAAATAACAGACCCATTGTCAATCTAACATAACCTTACACAGACAGCAAGCTAGTTTTCTGCTGCCACGGACAAAACAGAAATACAGTAGGATGATCATGATTATTAGTTTTGTTTCAAGAAAAAAAAAATTCTCTACTTTTTGCATCATAAAAATAAAAACAACTTTCCACTTTCAGCAGGACTTCAACTTTAAGTTTTTAAAGATGCTAATGTGCCAAAAAAAACACAACAAAAAAACAAAAAACAAAAACACTCCAAAGCGATGCCAGCTTGTCTGTGAGGCTGAACCATGCTAACAATCTCATGTTGACCATTGTGTTTGCATGTAAAAATGTGTTAATTAGCACTAAACACCAAGTACAGCTGGGGTTGATGGAATTGTCCATGCTTTTCAATTATTCAGTACAAGGCAAAATTTTGACCTAGTGGTGGTGCTAAAGGAAGTTAGGTGGTCACTAAAAATATCAGGATTCATCCTTAGGACACTAAAGATATCTGAACCGAATTACACGACAATCCATCTGCATACACAATTAGTAGTGCAGCCTTCCTTGAGACGGACAGCACACAAGAACTGATGAAGCACATGAAAACCACAGCAAACATTTAAACTCACCGAATCTGAATATGGTAAGTTGTTAAGTTACAGCCACAAGAGGGTTGTGCTTACAGATGATCTGTCTTCAGTATCCAGGCAAAAAAATCCAAGTCTTTCCCAGTTTTGGTTTAAAAGCTAAAATATGCAGCTTGTGGCATTATAAGGTTGATCTCCATCAACTTCCAATTACTGTACATAAAGTGTTTTTTGCAAAAAAATTCAACACTTCCAAACAAAGCATCTTGCTAACAAGGCACTGTAATATGTGAACATGCTTATGAAGGGAGAGATCTTTCCATAAACTTCAGGAAAAAGACTTTATTTGCTTCACAATTTCATTATACATACTACCTATAGTGCCCATGTTTAAAGCTTGCTGGGCTTTGTTAAACACAGGACTGATCAAAAATACAGATTAAAGTAAAGATGAGCAAATGAAAGTGAAAAGCATTTTCAGAACTCCATCCAGCCATCATTTTAACCACTTATACGTGTTCAGGGTCGCAGGAAGTTAAACTTTTACTCCTAGTATTCACTGTAGTAATACTGCAGTATTACCAATTTACCCAAATGTTTTGAGTTAGCTTGCCTTCCCGAGGGGGGGAAATAAATAAAAATCAAACAACAGCAAATGCTGAGTTTAATCGCTGACTGGATCAACTTCTTTACCTTTCTTACTTGTTTCTAGACTCTCACCGTGTTTGTTTCTTAGGTCCTTGACCCTCTCCTGAGCCTCCTGCGCCTCCTCCTGATGACTCTTTGCCCTGACCACCCTTGTCTCCTTTACCCTTCTTTCCTCCTCCTGCTCCTCCTCCTCCTCCCTGTTTCTCAGACTTGTTCTCCTTTTCCTTGCGGTTTTTTTCCTCTCCTCCAGTGGGTCCAGTGGCAGTCACTGGTTTGTACTCCTTTCCAGTAAGCGTCTTGTACTTGCCCTTCAGGTCCAATAGAGTCTTCACTGCTTCATCTACCTGGTCCTAATATGAAAGAGCAGTTAACGGCTACAACACTAACTGGATTTTATTGCACCCAGACTGGCCACTTACCTTGGGGGCCTTCTCTGACTTCAACTTTCTCACCAGCTCTCCCTGTGTTGCTACCTGTGAGAAAAGCTCCTCTGACTGTGGGGAAGAATTGGACTTTGTTGAGGAAGAGCTGGAATGGGCCTGGGCAGGGCTAGGTGGGGCTTGACCTGGTTTGTAATCCTGCCCGGTCTGCTGTTTGTACTCTGCCTTTAGATCCAGAAGTTGTTTTACTGCAGCATCAACCTGATCCTGATGAACAAATCACAGAAAGAAACAACCATTCAAGTCAATAAGTCAAAGAGCAGTAAACAATATCAGGACTAAATTTAGACTAGATCAAGTCTGAAAGTAGTGAAAACTCAGTTTTTTCACCTTGGGAGCTTTTTCAGCCTTCAGTTTCCTGACCACTTCTCCCTGCTCAGAAACCTTCTCATAGACCTCTGTGGCAGCAAGGGCAGAGTTAAGGGTTTTCTGGACTGGAGTGGAGGATTTCTGAACTGGAGCTGCTCCAGGCTTGTACTCCTGGCCTGTGACCTGTTTGTACTCCTGCTTCAGAGTAAGCAGCTGCTTCACTGCTGCATCAATCTCTTCCTAGGAGAACAAAATACTACAACTTGTAACTTAAGTGAAGGACAAGATGCATGTGCAAATAGAAACTTGGTCTTTAACCAGAAAGACTATGGCTCTTGTGTTGCAGGTAATTTTAATACTGTCACCTATTCCAACACTGACTATTATGGGAGTGAGATTTACCTTCTGTATTTTGTAAACAAAAGTTGTCAATTAAATGAATTATTAGATTCAAGGTCATAAAGCCACAAAATAGCAGGTTTCTCGCAAGTTTTACTTAAAGACTATTTGGACAGAGTACAGATGTTAGTAAGTAAACCTAAAATAAATCATGACTACGAATATTGGAAAAGATTTTCAGGCAGCAGTCACAGTGATTCATGGCATCAAAATTTAAAAGAGGGGAATGTGTGATTATAGGTGAAGTAGGCTGGTGATATTCTAGTTACAGTTCAGTGGTCACTTTTACTACCATTTCGCTGAGAAATGGTAGTAAAAGTGTAGCAAAGTTCTTTCTTTTAAGAACAAGAGTTTAAAACCTTGAGCTACTTAAATTATAATTTTTTTATTACAGAAACAAAAATAAAATACACCAACCATTTTGGAAGCTACAGCCGGAGATTGTTATAGCTAATGTTAATAATTTACTATACATACAAACAAATCAAGCATTTCACCTATAGCTTGTTGCAATTTACCAGCATTTCTTGAGGTCTCGTGGCCAATAATCACTCTGAAGCCTAATGTTCCCCCAATGCCCTGCCACCACTTGGTTGAGTAGTGGTCTAAGTTAATAGGCCTCAGTCAACAACTCCACCAGCATAAAGTGTATATAGTGTGTGTGTGTGTGTGTGTGTGTGTGTGTGTGTGTGTGTGTGTGTGTGTGTGAGCTCCTAGTCATCACTGATAATTGATATTTGTCATAAGCCGCATCACACTAATTTTTGTTATTATTCTCTAAGCACCTTTTTTTCCACGATAGATACCTTGGGGGCTTTTTCAGACTTCAGTTTCCTCACAACTTCCCCCTGTTGTGCAATACACTGATACAGGTCTGAAGAAGAGGAGGTCGCTGGAGAAGGAGCTGAGCAGGCCACGGTGGGGAGAGTCATTCCTGGCTTGTATTCCTGACCAGTCAGCTTTTTAAACTCTGCCTTGAGAGCGAGGAGCTGCTTCACAGCTACATCAATCTGGTCCTGGTACCATCAACATATCATCTTATAGTTGCATAGTCGTAAAGGAAAAACTTGATTGGCATGCAAACAGCATGCGGACATGACCCGTGACTGGACAAATAGTTTAGAACAACACCAGCAAGCAACAGGACCAATTAGTTTGGACATGAGAATTTACTCAACAGACGCATGAAGGTGCGAGAAATAGTGGGACAATTTGTGATACTGATATCAACAAATGGACAGTGGAGTGCGATTAGTAAAAAAATGAGTGTGGACCTCATTAGTGATTGGACAAACATTCTGGTACCTTAGGTGCCTTCTCTGCCTTCAGTTTCCTGACCAGCTCGCCCTGCTGGGCAACACGAGTGAATGGACAAGAGGGGGAGTCTGCAGAAGACACGGGGTGGGCTGGAGCGGAAGTGGGAGGAGCCATTCCTGGCTTGTACTCCATACCTGTTTGCTCCTTAAATTGTGCCTGCAGAAAGACAAAAAAATAAGATAATTAATAACGTATTCAAATGAAGTGTCGTTACTTAACATAATATCAGATGTACCTTTAGAGAAAGCAGCTGCTGAACTGCCTTGTCCACTTCGTTTTTGGCCGCTTTGGCAGCCTTTAGCTGGCGGACAGCTTCACCCTGGGCTACAATGCTAGAGAACAGGTCACCAGCTGAGGTTGGGGCAGGTGTGGGGACAGAGGCTAGAGTGGGTGCTGGGGCAGAGGTTGGGGCAGCCTTTATAGGGGTGGAAGCATAAGACAAGAAGCAGATTTAGAGATGATGAATGACAAGAAATTGTCCGATACCAGTTTATACTATAATTTCTGCTTTTTTAAATGTTATTTTGGATTTTAAAAATAAAAGACAAAAGCAAACAAATCACAAATCCTCATCGCATCCATTTCTTTCTCACAAGCTAGTAAGTAGCTTGCTAACTAGCAAACATTGTGTAAAATGCACAACCAGCACTTTTCCCAGCATGTTTTGCTGAGCTGTAACCTTGTAGGACAGGGACTTAGAATATAGTGACCAAATAAAGTTCAACAAACATTCTCTGCACAGACATGCATCCGCAACAGGTGAATTTTAACTATTTAGCAAATGTCAAATTTATTTTCGGTGTATTTTTTGGGGGGGCTAAAAGATGAAGCAGCCACCAGGCAAACATTTCCCTAATTTGTATTACAAGTTACACAATTTCAGTCAGTAATTTCATAACCAGTGAACACTAAGGAACAAAAGATCTGGGTGCATCTGGGTGCTAATGTCTAAATAATTAAGTTAAAGCTTTGTCCTTAACCCTGAGTTATCGAACACCTGTAGCCTTAGTGCTACAAATGTCATTTTAGATGTTTTTGATGCCAAAATCAAGTCTGACACCGACTACAGGTATATAATTAGTGTTAAATATAATAGGTCCTGAATCTCGTTTTGTCTGAAAGCACTTACTGTGCTGCTGGAGGCCTGGTTCTTGCTCTTATCCTTGGATCCAGCAGTAGGCATTTCTTTGGTGTGACCATCAGGAATATAAAGCAGAACACAGGGACTGTCCTTACAGCTGTTCGGGCTAAAGAGCACAGAAACCAGAACTATCAGAACATTACCCAAAACATCTAGGACCTAAAAACAGTAATAGGACTTATTTTGATGATTGAAGCAAGGCTCATCCCCCCCCCCACACTAAACACAGTTTCCCTCACCTGACTGGCTCATAGGGCTGGTCACAGATGTAGAAGCCTCTTCTCTGAAGCTGGATGATGTCACCTTTCTTTACATTCTTCAGACAGGGATCACCAAGCATTTTCTCCTCGGACTGAAATATTAAAACCAGGGGAAAGAAAATATGTTAAAATGACTAAAATAAACATACTTTTTGTACTGTACAGTAACATATGAACAAAAGCTGCAGAACAAACCTTGCTGTTTTTATTAATGTACTGTTTGAAGTCATCATCTTTGGTGATAACAGCTTTGGAGATAATAGGCTGGTAGGTGATGCAGATGGTGGGCAGCAGGGGGGCACTGTTTGTGTCAGTCAGCCATGTGATCTTGGTTGTTTTCTTGTAGTCCTTGTTGTCCAGGTTGAGACGAGCCTCCAGGGACGTGACCTTACCATCAGGCCCTCTAGGTGGTGAGAAAAGAAAGACAACAATTTAACACAACATCACATGCTTATTAAGAACAACATGAAATAGCTGAGCAATTGTACATACTTGTTGATCTTGGTGATGATTAGGTTTCCCCAATTGATAAAGGTGACCACCTCGCCCTCTGACAAGGTCTCAGCATCTGCCCCCTCAATCAGAACATGAGGTCCATACCAAACCTCCTTCCTTCCCACATCTGTGTTCTGGTTGTAAAACATAATTAACTTTAGAACTAGCAGGTCTTTTTCTAGTAAAAGATTTAAGAGCACAGCACAGCCTAATGGACAATAACAGCGATTTCACACAATCAGCCTAAAAAAAAATCCATTGTGCTGACAGCTTACATTACTGAAAACCACTGCCCAAGTCCTGTCGTAATTTTAAGTACATTCTCTCTCCCTTCCAAGGCCACGCTTGTTTCTGTTTCAGAGACCTAAACATGCTCACCATAGTTAATTCTTTTTAATTTAGCCTGTTTTGCATTAAAGTTAGTCAATGTTACAGTTGTAAAAGCATTAAAATCAAATGCTCTGTCAGTTGTCTGTGATAATAAAGGTCTGATGACAGAGCTTTAAATGTAGCTGAATGTAGCTGCCACATAGGACCTTATTATCATCATTATCATTCGGAGTGTCTGGAGACTTACTAGTTAATAAAATATTCAACATGAATGTGCTGAAATGTTCTAAGCAATACAGAATTGTGTTCAATTGTCTACAGGACATGGAAGGTGTACAAAGAATATTTGGTTTGAAATCAGCACAACCACTAGTTTGAGAGAAATGTAGTGTCACCAAGTACTGAAAGTAAAACAAGGTGTTGTAAGCTCATCAATTAGAGAAATGTAATTTGTATGTTTGTGTGTCTACCTCTAACCTTAGGGTGTTTTGCCACTTCTTTCATCTCCTCTGTAGCCTCTGGGACAGAAACAGGAACCACATAGGAGGCAGACAGAGCAGTGTATCTAGGAGCTACTGGGTCAATAACCTAACACACACAGACAAAGACACACACAGACACACACAGACAGGTCAGTAAAAGAAAACTTTACAAAAATCTCCACATACAAAATGCCGAGTAATGAAAGGACAAAGCAGAAAATGGTGGTTTCATTAGGCTTCAATAGTTCTGTCTGGGGGAGAAAAAAAAACAAAAGTAAAAGAATAAATAAATCAAAATCACATAAATATTCTAGTTTAGAAAGTGAAAAGACAAACAACATAGAAAACAAGGGGAAGAAAAATAAATGCTGATCATGAGTCAGTGACTTGTTTGTTGCACATCAAGGTAACAAGCTTGTATTTCAGCTGCTTATTCAGCCACCATCCAATTTCACTATTTTACCAGCCAGCTAGAGTGACTAGGAGCCCAAATGTTAGATGAATGATATGCAGAACTGACTAAACATTACAGAAACAAAGGGGTCACGTTGTTTAGATTTCACGAGAACATCACACAAAAAAAGATGATGCATGCTCCAAGTGTTACAGCATTATATTTTGCACAAAGCACATCTGAAGTCTTACATAAATGATAGACCTGTTAAATTAGGTGGATGTAGTCAATTAATTAAGAGGGAGCTCCTCAAATACTTGCTCAAAAATATGCAATGGACAGTAAAAATAAAGGAAAAGGGATAGATGGAGAGGAAGATGTGATGGAATGACAATTTATCTAAGAGTACAATGTCCTGGAGTTTTTAGTTTGACTACATTTTTGCCTCACATACAAAAGACACAAGAGAGAAGTAATGCTAATGCACCTTATTGGTGTTTTTTTTCCCCGTCCTCATAAATTTAAGTCTTGCAAACTTTTTTGCAGTGCTCACAAAATTAAACTTTTGACCTTATAAATGCCATAAAGAATGCAATGCAATACCCCTGTCAGTGTCATGGGGGCAATATAAATATAACATAATTCTTCAACCAACAATTGTTTATTCATTATAAAGTACATAAATGTATTAACATACATTCGTGCATCCAAGTGGAGGTTGGGCACATGGAATCTGAATGGATCATGTTCAAAGCTTTTATTGTGGAAGCAGCTACTCTGTGTTTTGGCCACATGGTTGTTGGTGCCTGTTATGTCACCAGCCTGAGAAGGTGGAGATGTATATAGCAGCCAGGCTGAGGGAGAGAGAAGGCAAGGTTGAAGGACTCCTAGAGTTTAATTCTCCCCCATCTCTCCGGCAAAGCTCCTCAACAGCCGGGTGCCAAGTGTGGATGTGATTAGACCTGAGATGCTGAAGGCTCTGGACACCGTTGGACTGTCTTGGCTGACACGCCTCTTTAATGTGACATGAAGGATGAGCTACGTGGCATGAACAGAGAGACTGACAAACCAGTTCCCATATTTTAAAAGGGTGATTGAAGGGTGTGCTACAATTATCACGGTATTACAGTACTCAACTAATGCCAGGATGCTGAAAAAGAGACACTGACTGTTGAATGCCAAATTCAGAAAGACCAGCGCTGTGGAACAGTGGACCAACTCTACTCTTGCAATGCTGCTGGGAGGTCATGGGAACTTACCAATAGACTCTACATGTGTTTGGTGGATTTGTAGAGGGCACATGTTCTCGTGGGGACTACTGCATAAGGATGGGATGCCTTTGTTATCTAGACCTTATATTACTGAAGTGTCCACTAAGGTGCACAAAATAACCACAAAGACAAAACTAAGGCTTTTTAATAACTTCTCAGGCCTTTTTTTAAATCCAAAGGACACGTCTTTCACTACTACATAAGTGGTGCCCTTTGCTTCCTAATTTTCTTTATTAAGAGGTAAGTTATTTGGATATATTATACCATATACATACACTGATCAACCACAACATTGAGTACATCTGTACAGTCTAATGTAATCCAATACATCAACTTTGACAAGGTTACAAATTTCTCAGTTTTTAAGTTGAAACTTATTACTTATTCTTAAGGTCTTAGTGGATGGTGAAGTCTTAGTGGATGCATTAAATTGGGATGTGGTTCTAATGTTTTGGCCACTCCACCAAAAACGATGATGGGGGCAAAACATTAGAATCACCTCTCAATGAAATGCACTCCAGTACATTAGATTATACAGTCGTAACTAATGTTGTGACTTGTTGGTGTATACATGCTGAACATCTGTTTGGCTGGTAAAATAGGCAAAGCTGTTGGTGGACTTTCAGTTAAACCAGCCCATGATGAAAGCAGGGAGAGAGTTAGTGAAAGTAAGAAGAGGAGAGGAGGAGGTGGAGGAGTACCTTCAGACAGCTAATTGGCAGCTTGGAAATAGAAAAGTGAGATGCTGTTTAATGTCAGATACAAGGAGGGAGGAAGAGAAAGAGGAAAAAAGGTAGACACATTTACACGGAAGGGCCTATTTATAAAGGTCTTCCCTCGGCATTGCACATTTCTGTTTTTGCTCATCTCGTCTTGTCGAGCCCTTGTCTAATTATTTTTTGCTGTTTACTCTGCCTTTTATTAGCCTGAGTGTAAAAATGTAAATGAAACTAGTTGTATTTAACTTGCAAGTAAAGAAGCTGCAACTGTGTGGGAAACAATCAAGTTTTATAAGAATACAATTAATCTTAAGATTTTAAAAAGGGTTCGCATGCACGCGGGTTCGCACACGCACACGCACACACACACACACACACACACACACTTTGTGCAGGGATATGTTAGTCAGTTACTCAAAATTGATTTATCATTTCATTTAGGTGTTCTGGGAATTATACCTGTAAGCCTGTGCTGTAGTGTGTACTGTTATTGCAACATTTTGAATATTGTCAAGGTGACATGAAGGATTTTGGGGCATGACACTGGCTGAAGAGTGTAGGGAGGAGCAGGTTAGTTGAACATGCATAGGAGAAGCAGCTGTTAGTTCACAGATCTTGACCTCAGTATAAAATGATACTGCTACATTTGGGCCTGCCACATAAATGATATTCTAAAGATAAGCGATTAGCATATTCAGCCCCTCTGAATTTAAATATTTATTTAAGGACAGTTTTTTCTTTTTGAAATAAGTATAAAATATGACATTGATTCAAACTGGATCTCACTTGTCAACTTCACACCTGACCTGGGGATGAAGCAGCACATGCCAGCGAAGAAAGACACAAAAGAAGCAACACTAATGTCCTCAAGGAAGAAAAGAGGGTAAAAACATGAACGCAAACCACAGCGAGACACAAAATGAAGCAGCTAGCTTATTTTTCCAAAGTTCACATGGAGGGTAAGGGTAGGGTAATGTGGCAGGAAATGTGGTGGCAAAATTAAAGTATTCAAAAAAAATGAGATTACAAAGCAGAAAGCCATGCCAGCGGTGAACCTACAGGTAATTCTCTAAACCCCTGTCAAAGACAGGGTTTAGCCTTATAGCATGTTTACGCATTACATTGTATACTGATCCATTCAGAACATCTTCAGGGGTAAAAGTGAACCAGATAAATAACTTTACCCTGACCAAGAACAGTCTTTCGTTAACTGAAACCAGTTATTTACAATGGACTCTTACCTTAAACACCCTAGCTCAGTAGATTCAATTAAAACAATTGCGTGCACAGGAACATTCTAACTAACTAACACTACCATCTAAGTAAGCAAATGTATCAATTTGTGTAATGTGGAAAGTACTAGCTAGTACAATTAACTTTTTCTATCTCTCAATTAACCTACACATTGGTAGGGGTCAAAGTGGTCTACAGTAAGTAGTATCTAATTGTTTTATTTTTTATTTGCAAGATTAGAGAAAAATTAAAAGATGTACCTTCTTATTAAAGGCCCAAATCTTGTCCCACTCCATGTTCACTACTGACCGTGATCCACCCTACAAGGAAAAAACAACATAAAATGTATTTTTTTATTAATATTATATATAGGATCAAGTTAAAAAAAAAAAAATATATATATATATATATATATATATATATATATATATATATATATATATATATATATATATATATATAAATAAATTTTTCTGGGACTGTTCTTCAAACAATCCAGGCAAACGTGGAGTTAAAAAAAAGGGGCTAAAATGATTCTTATTTAGCTACCCAGATCTGGCTAATTGTTCCTCTTTTCTGAAAGAAAATTGAGTAGAGCAGTAATTCATTAAACCTGAATAAAGATTTAACTTAAACTAAAATAAACATTCTTTATAGAAGACAAGTCTCTATCCATCAAACCATGCTCCTATCTTTGTTTAAAAGAGCTATGCTACCAAAGTTACCTGAGCTGCTATGAACTGTTTCAGACCCTCCACAGTCATTCCTCTCCTCAGGACTCCTCTGACAGTGGGAAAGCGAGGGTCGTCCCTGGAGGATGAGGTGAGAGGGAGTTAAAAGAGAGCACAGAATTCGAGATGGAGAGAACGTCAAGTGAAAAGAGGAAGAGAAAGATTACTGAGGGAATCTTATCTAAACCCACCATCCATCGACATATCCCTGGTCAACAAACCAGGTGAGCTTCCTCTTAGACAGCACTGTGTTGTTGAGGTTGAGCCTGGAGTACTCCCATATGTGGGGCTTCCTGAGGCGCAGGGCAGCGATTATCCAGTAGAACTGCTCGTCACGATCATGGTACTCGGTGGTTCTAAGAGCGTGAGTCACACCCTCCAAGCTGTCCACGATAGGGCAGGCAAAGTCATATGTTGGGTAGACTCTGTAAGAGAAGTTATGCAGAGTTAGAAAACATAATATTTGAATGAAAATACTCCATGTTGAAGCACATGGCAAACAAAAGTAAAAAGTCCAGTACTTGTAAGTGTTTCCAGTACGAGGGTGGGGAGCATTCTTGCAGCGGTAGAGGGTGGGATCTCTCATGCAGCCATTGTTGGAGCTCATGTCAATCTTGGCCCTCATGCAGCAGGTCTGACCGTACTCTGTCCCAGCTTTCATTTCTGACCACATCTGCATGTTCCTCTCCACCGCTACATAAGAGAGAAGTTGCATATTGGATGTTCATAAAGTTTTGCAAGTGTGGCATCAAAATGTACTGTGATTGTTGCCATGTGTTCCAGGGCGTACTGTTTTTTCTGCATTCGGACTCAATACGCTGCTCTCGCTCCTGCTTCATCTGCTCAGGAGGGGTGTTGTCAATGTACGCTTTGCCCTCAGTAAGCAGCTGTTCAGCAAATTGCAATATAATGGGAAAATGGTCGCTGGTGTAGGTGAACTGGTCTGGATGGATCTGGAGCATGGCAACATCCTCGAGTATGACCTAAACAGAAGCAGAGCCATTCAGGAACAACACCACCAAACTAATTTTGAGGCATTTTGTATAATTTGAATAAGGACAAATTCACCAGTTTTCATTTTCTCAGAGACCTTTACTGTCTCACCTTCTCAAAGTCCTCCTTTTCCTTCTCTGGGTTGGTGTCATCAAAGCGCATAATGAGCTTGCCTTTGAATGTAACCTGATAATGTTGGTTGAGCAGTGCAGCCTTAGCATGGCCGATATGCAGGTACCTAAACATAGAGTGAGAGAAATGTTCCCGTTAAGAAAAGGTACCAGGTGCCTAAAAAAAAAAAAAGACTTCGAGAACTATCGGTTGTCTACTTTCTGAGCTTCTGATAAAATCCAGATCAGGCCTTACCCGCTGGCTTCAGGAGGGAATCGAACCACCACTTTGCCCATTTCAGCTCCTGGCAAATCCACAAACTTTCCAACGTCCTGCTTTTTCTCATTCATCTATCAAACAGAGACACAGTCAGTCAGTCGTTATTGATTATTGGGTTAGTTTTGAATCAGGGACAGAGCATATTCTTTGTTTATTCAGTATCCTAAGCACAAAGCCCAGGTCTGACCTGTGTTGCTTCACATAAATGATCTTCACTAACAAATATTATGTTGCACACTTACTTTGGACTTACTCACTGGAGCTTTCTTACTAGTGTACTTGGTGCCAATGGAAGTAAAGGGGACCTGTGAGCTAAGGAAAGAAAACCAACGATTGACGTGGGAGAAGGATTCGCTCTGTCTTGGCCATTCCTCATGACCTGCAGAGAAACAAACCCAACCCATAGTTTAACCACAAAAAGTCCATACTAACAGACAGGCAGCAATGCAAAGTAGGACTTTTCAGGTACAACAGACCTTGTAGGGCAGCCCAGATGGATAAATCAGCTAGGGTAAGAGCATGTCCAACCAGGAACGTCCGCAGGGAAAGGGCCTTATTCAGTTCATCCAGTGCCACAGTCAGACCAGGCTGACCGCACAGACGCCGAGCACTGAACTCTAACCAGTGGTCGACCTGCAGGAATCAGACAGCAAATGAGAACAGAGAACGCAAAACTGTTACAAAATATATCACACACGGACATTAAAACATAACAAACCTCAGTTTGCTCCATCATATTGGCTCCGTAGAGGCCAAGAGCAGGAGCCACTCGAGCCAAGTACCGAGAGATAGAGTTGGCATCACTGAATTGAATGGAACTGAGGGAAGGACACAAATGAGATACATTAGTAATAAACTATTACAGCAATAAATTTCACACCCTCAAACTCAAACAGGTCCATTTAAAAATTAATTGCACACATCTTTTTTCACTTTTTTCTATTTTCTAATTTGCAGATGAATACTAACGAGATCAAAACTATGAGATAAAGGCTAAAATATGCAGCAAGCAAATTTAAAAAAAATAAATATTTTATATTCCTAGATGACAGTTTTGCACAATATTTGTAGTACCTTCAATAGCTACATGAGATCATCACTTTGAACTTAAGAGTGACAAAGGTTAATGGGTAGAATTCCTTCCCTTCACCATGTGTTCGGTGCAATCAGTTTTGTTATGCCAAGGTGAAGGTATTAGTAACCGTACTACTGTAGTTATCTGTATTATAACAAGAACCATTAAAGTAACTAATGAAAAATAACAGTTCTCCATATCTTTAAGATATAGAAGTTAGTTAAACCCAGAATATTTCTTCAAGTGCAGTTGCAAAACCCATCAAATGCTATGAAGACCTTATGAGGACCCCTGCAGGAGAGAGATAGACCATGTTTTACTGCTACAGCAGAGCAAAAGCTGAGCAGTGTTAACAGCAACAAAAACACTAATTAAAAGGCAGCTCAGACCAGAGCCTAGACGAACACATCTGCATTTTTTTAAGTGGTGGAAAGATACAAACATGGACTTCAACAGAGAAGTTTGTGCTAGTTTCACTCGAGTCGGACTTTGAGAGAGAGCCCTATTTATTACATATTTCTAAATATGTTATTTTACAGATGTTGTCAGTATTAATACAATGAATAAATAAATAAATAATCACGGAATTTGTCCACACTGTTGACTGATACTTTACACCCATTCACTTCTATGCCTTAATGCTGCATGTTTGATCAGCTAAAAATATTTATAAAAAAATAATTATGTCACATACTCTGAGACATGAAGCTGCGTGTCGTTGCCTTCTTTTACTGACACCTGCACACTGCCCTTCACGTGCTCAGCTGCCAGAAGTGCCCCTGCAGGACAGACGAAGAGGTTTAACATTAGTGTGTTTGTGCAGTGATTCTGAAAAATTAAGTTACAGCCTGAACCAAATCCATTCACTTCGTTTAGTTACTGGTATGCTACCAGTTTCACATCATATCCAAAAGATCTTTTCAATTCAGACATTAATGACTTCCATGACTAAACCTTCAAATATTTATTAAAAACCGGCTAAACTGGTCTTTCATCTCAGCCTGCTTCAACAGCTGTTCACCAAATACAATGTTAATGTTTAGTTGAAAACTCAAATTGACTTGATATTATTATTATTATTATTATTATTATTATTATTATTATTATATTTAAAAGGAATACCGCTTCATTGCAAATGTGCAGCATCATGGTTCCTTGGACATAAATAACAGTAGGAATGTTTATAAGATAATCCAGCAGGACAATAAGCCTTAATAAACTACATTAATAGAATGTTAAATAAAATACTGTCAAAAACAAACAAACAATGACAGTTCAATTATGCAGTTCAACGCAGGTCAATTGTCTGTTTTTTCTTTTTGGTGTCTATGATTTTGATGTAATGTAACTTCTGCATTACAGTAAAATTGGAGCTGCAGAATGTTTTCTACTTTCGGTAGATTCTTCCCGACAGAAAAGAACTAGGATTGTGATCATCCTCACGTGCCAATGATCAAATCATCTTCCCATGATTTCCGGTGCTGGGGAAAAGCGAGTGAAATAGAAATCATTAGGCTAAATTTGCACTCCCTCTCCAACTCTCCACGTTTCACGATGCTTGCATCAGCTTTGCTGTACACTGCCAAGGAGGAGCTGTTAGCCACTGCTAAAGCTAGTCATTACAGTAGCTAATGGTGCAGAACACTATCCCTTAGAAAACCTAGTCCCGACTTTATTAAACACTGTGCAATCAAATGTTGCATATTAATACAATGGGTGATAAATTCATTTTAGTTTAGGTTGTCGAAACGCAGAAAAAACAAAAACAAAACAAGTGAGCTAACCAGAGTTAGCTAATGTCAGGCTGGTAACTCATTCAATACGAGTGTCCATTGGAAAGATATGATTTCTCTCCATGTCATTTCCAAGTTCATTAAGACTTTTTGCACATAATGAAACAATGTTATGTGTCTGTCACATTGCACGTTTAGAGTTTTTATGTTATGTAAAATGTCAGCTGCTGATATTTAAAGGAAATAATAAAAAAAACTGCCCACATGTTGTGGTTTTGCGAGTGCCACGACGGCAAGCTAACGTAACTTTAGCGTTAGCTTAGTGTAGAGCCCGGAAAGTAAAGAAATCCAATACACACCCCATGTGAACATACATGGACATAGAGTCCAGCCAATGTCAATTTATATACAGGTCAAGTTACCGGCGTTGCTATGCTGAAAAAGACCACTCCGTAAATAATGGCATTCTTCAAGTTTCCTTCCCCTGCTATTTATTTCGGCTGATTTCGAGACAGCAAAGTTAAATTGTAATTACAATTGTTACTTTTGTTTTTTTTTTGTAATAATGTTTATGTCTGCTGCATAACACAGACGATCCTAATGACAGTACCAATATCTCAGTTTTGAGAGGCAGCTATCTACGTTGGATTTCTACGCAAACACACAATGAATATGTACAATTTCCACATGACTTTGTCAGGATTGCACGTAACGCAGCTAACAGCTAGCTAAGGCAGCTGTCACTGGGTGCTTTCAATGCACAGTCGCAGGCTGCAACTCACCTAGAGGCGGATTGCTTGTATTGATGGTGAGGTTTAACGCCATACTGTGAGATCGTTCTTCCAGCCAGGTAGTAACAACCCTGCTCACTGTTTAGGACACAAACAAGAAAGCCAAAAGAGAGGATGGACTGATTCTCCACTCCACACCGAGTACCAACCACGGCATGAAGAGGCAAACGTTTGTCTTCTTCTTCAATTGGTTTTGCGTTTTTTTTTGTTTTGTTTTTTGCAAACTGCCGCCACCTACCGAACAGGGGTGTAGAGCGGCGATTCACAATAAATTTCTAAAATTGTCTATTTATGCTTGTTTTTAGAAAATATTGGATGAAGTGACTATATTAAGGTATCTAATGGAAAGAAAAACTTCACTTGTTTTAACTATCAGTCTTTTCTCCTAAAACAAATGCAATTTAATAACACGCTTAACATGCTCTTGTTAATTTAATGCAAACTTAAACCTGTTAATTGTTTGTCTGTTTTATTGTCTGATTAAATCATGTGTGCCCTGAGATAGGCAAGAAGTGTTTTGGTTTTCCAGTTCCTGCCTAACCTTCTTCCACTAAAACATGATTTTCTATTCTTTAAAACTGCCTTACTTCGTCACTAATATCCCAGTGTTTTTCTGCACTTTTCCTGTTTTGACTATTTATGAATGTTTCAGCACAACAGTATATAACAACTTGCCTGCACGATGCATCAGCCTTTATTGTAAGTCTCAATGAAGGCTGTTGTATTCTTATGGATGAAATATATATATAATCAGTTTATAATCAGCTCCACCTTTCAACAGCTTCTTTTTTGTTCCACACACCAAATCGCTTTGTCCTTGGTTTTTAACCCCCCTAGAATTGTTATTGTTTACCATAATTGCTCATTTGTTGTTGTTTTTTTTATTTGTTGGACTAGACTCATCAATATTGATAAGCAAAATCAAGTTTAATTCTTTCGACAAGTTTGCACTTTTAACTTATTGAGCTTGCATTTTCACCTCCGTATGGAAGAGTTAATGTTATTTTCTTATTGTAATTGGCAGATAAATGAGCCGCAGCACAGCTTAATAACACTGGAGTTTGCAGACACACTTCTCAAAAGATAAAGAAAACAGGAAGCAAACCACCACTAGGAATATCAGTTCGGGCGGAAACAATGTTTTTCTTGAGTTCTTCAATTTACTTTAATCATGTCGTTTAATAATTTCGTTTTATTAATAATTTTGTATTTTAGAAATTGTCACATGAAAAGTTAAAGACTACGCTCGTGTGACCAACTTCAACGGGAAACGGGAATCATCGTGTTGCCATGGATACGGAGAGTCACAGTGTCTGCGGCAAATAGAACCTGGCTTTATAGCCTAAATTGAGATTTAGTGTGCAGCCTATTTGTTGACATTGTGTATTGAAAATTGTGACTGAACTATTGTGATACGGAAGACATAATGCTGAATCTATGGCAGGCGCTGAAACGGTCTCATATTTATCAGATGCCGAAAGTCATAAATACGAGAACTGTACAATGTATGAAACGAAATGCTGCATGCCCTTGTCTTTGTCCACGGACACCTACACACTGGCCCCTTCACAATTTGTTGCATAGCACTAGGTGTATTGATAATTTCTTTGGTCGCATTCATTGCGGCTTAACTGATTGAAAATGGGCTCATGCCCACTCTGCAGATCCACATCCACATGAACTCTCTCATTTTCATGTGGCACTGTCTGAGACATGGCAGCTTTTGTACAGTAGACCAGAACTCATTTTCTTTAAGAGCCGGGTCTTTGCAGCATGTATGAACAGTACACTCGAGATTAATAATACATAAAACAGGACTGTGCGAGTAGAAGGCATGAGGTTGTGCAGTGTCCTCGGTACCAGCAGGAAAGAATAGCGCTTAATGGAGACTAGTAGCGAAACGATTTAGTCAGAGGAAGGTAGTTATTATGACTCTCTGTGGCGGTAATAAACGTAGAAGATTTTTGCGAACTAAAAAAGAATAACATTGTTTCCACCCGGACTGATATTTCGAGTGCACCCACTGCACTGTGGCGGTTTGCTTCAGGTTTTGTTTAGCTTTTGATAAGTGTTGAGTTTTTCATAAGTGTGTCCGAAAACTCCAGTGTTATTAAGCTGTGCTGCGGCTCATGTATCGGTCTTGGTAAAGCAAACACCGCGTTTGGCCGGTACGTTGTTTAGCCTTCTGTCAATAGTAGAATGTTATCGTTTCTGTTTGTTACTCATTGAAAAGCACGGATTGCTTTTCCGTTGTGATCGTTGCAGTTTTGCTGCTTAATCTTGAACAAGTTTGTCCGTTTTCGCTGCTGTTTATATGTGTTTAGTTAATTCGTATTTATATTGTTTGTGAATCACGTGTTTCATCCAAACATGCCAGTTTGCAGATCTGTATTGTTCCCATTCACACCTTGGCTTTTGCACTAGATCTTCGATTTGATATATTTGTGCATTTTAGTCAGAAGCACTCAAATGTTCTTAGTGCATTTCTTTGTTCCTAGCTACAAATCAACAATAGACTTATATGCAACAGTCAGGTGAATATTACAGTTCTTTAAAACTCAGGGTCAAGTTTCAGCAACATCAGAATGTACCTAGCCTTTGAAACACTTGGAAACACATTTTGTCTAAATTCAGGCCCAGCCGACGTGAATGACCAGTGGTTTTACTTCCTGCTGATCCGCTGACATTTTACCTCTCTGTATGTCTGGACAGGCATGTCTCAAGACAGTCAGCACGGCAAGTGGACCATCTCCAGTAGTGATGATGATGATGATGATAAGGACCTTCCCCCTTCTGGGACTACAACATCAAAGCCCCACCAACCCTCTCAGTCTAATCAAAGCTGCCATCGGTCTGCCTCTCCCCTCAGCCTCAAACTGGAACCAGAACCAGCCACTGTCGAAGTGAAACCAGAACTAGCTAAACACTCTGTATTTTCACTAGTCACTGTCTCGGAGGTCAGAGAGTCAGCTGCAAAGAACCAGCTGAATCTGCAGAAGAATGAAACTAGTCCACTGTTGGCTGGAAAGCGGAAGAAAGAGGTGTTAGACGCTTCAGGCTGGGCTCTGTCAGATAGTAGTGATGATGATCGTGTAGATGTGAAAGAGAAGAGACCCATTAACTTACCAAAGAGGACACCCCCAAGCCCCAAAACAAAGAAGCCTAAGGTGGAGAAGGAACGCCCTCCCAGTCCCCATGGTCGACTCTACTATATTGACGAACCCGAGGACTTCTTTGAGTCCAGTGTTCCTTGTCTTAATGACACATACAGGTTTTATCTCAACAAAGTGACAGGTCTGGACAGGAAGTACAACAGTGGAGCCCTGCACATCAGAGGTGAGCAGAGTTAACTGTTATTTGATGTGATTATGTTTTACATTTCAAAATAAAAACAAAACTCAATGACTGAGAAAGAAATGAGAAGTCTTCTCCACAAAACAAAGGACTAAAGGTTACACCATTTGTCATCATCAGTCTTTTTATATCTATAATCTGTATCTTTACTTTTTCTCTTTAATCCAGACATTCTCTCTCCATTATTTGGAACCCTGAAAAAATCTGTTCAGGTGAGAAGCCATGTCATGTCTGTAAACAAATCTAATTTGGTGTTTAAAAGATTGTTGCATTCTGCAGCTGCAAAAGTAGCTTGTGACTTTACAGCTTCAATAATCTGCTATCTTTCCTCATAGTTTAACTACTGCTTTGACATTGCCTGGATGGTTGAGCAGTATCCACCAGAGTTTAGGTAGGGGTCCATTTGCTACACGTCACATTGTGACAAACATCTGCTGTCTTTCACATCATTCTTTTTTATAGTTTTTGTAAACATGGCTTTTTAACGTTTCTGTGTCCAGCTGTATTTGAGCATTTTCGCAAAGGTTATCCTAGACTTTGTTCTTATGGTGGAAAAATGCTGAAACAATTTAAAACATTGTGGTATAAAAAAACCTATACTAAAAACCTTCTTCTTTTGCATGAATCTAAATCAAGTGCGTAACATTGCACATAAAAAAAAAACAACATTAAAATGAGTCATTGCTATACCAAATGCATTTGAATACAGTACAAGTTAAATTTTCATTTTGGGTTGTGTTTTTAGGGATCATCCAGTACTGATTGTCCATGGAGATAAGAGGGAGGCCAAGGCACGGCTGATCCAACAGGCTCAGCCCTTCCCTCATGTTCAATTCTGCCAGGTACAGACTCACCACCACTCAAAGCACTTTTAGACGGGTGTTAATTCAGTTATATACTTTTTTACCAAAAAGTGGATAAAATACTATAACACCTGTAAACAGCCCCACAAATGGCAATCTGATCTGATATCTTGTGGTCATAGTATCTTCTGTAAGGACTTTGGATTTCTCTTTAAATTGGACTAATGGGGTTTTTTTTCTGACAGGCCAAGCTGGACATTGCTTTTGGAACTCACCACACGTAAGTATTTCTGTCATGCCCACTTTATCTGTGGTTTCTTTTTTATGTTTTTGCTCACAGTTATAAAGACGACACAATAAAATGGTTACAATTAGTTTTAAAATAAGAAGCAGAATATTGTGTGTTTGCAGGAAGATGATGCTGCTGTGGTATGAGGAAGGTTTCAGAGTCATCATTCTGACCTCCAACCTCATCAGAGCTGACTGGTACCAGAAAACACAAGGGTAAGCCATTAAGTTGTAGATTTAACCTTAATTTACTTATTTAGGGCTTTAAGGAAATGAGTATTCAAGCTGTGAAAGACAATATTTTAATATCTTTTGCACAGTAAGATTTGGGTACAGCAATGTCCCCGATTCTTTTATTTTCAAAATAGGATGTGGATGAGCCCTCTGTTTCCACGGCTACCAAAAGGCAGCAGTGCGAGCGCAGGTGAGTCGCCAACTTTTTTCAAGAGGGACCTGCTGGAGTATCTGGCATCGTACCGTGCGCCAGAACTGGAGGAATGGATCCAGCGAATCAAAGAGCATGACCTGTCAGAAACAAGGTAAATACATGTGCTTCCTGCTAAACTCTTGATTTTGATATTGAAGTAGAATCAAAATTGGCTCATAGACCTAAAAAGATAACATTTACACTAGTTTGTATTGAAATTATATGTCTGTAGTTCTACGATGTTTTACTGAATGGGCCTACTGGGCACAGGATCATCGGGGCCCTGGCAGGTCAAGGGCCTCTGGGTCCTCTGTATGATATAGATGTTAATATTACTTCACAAGACACAATATGGTCAAAAACATAAAAAAATTTGACCAAAGAAATAACACAAAATGACCACTAAGCAGCATGTGACACCTATAAATAGCCAAGAGAAAACCACCACAAGATTGTACCAAAAAGACACACAATATGAATACAAATGATTAAAAATGTATCAAAATGAGACGAGAAATTCACTACACGCAGTTAAAAATAAACTGTCATTGGTGCAGCTGTTGATGAGTCAGTGTAATCAATGTACTGCAATATTATTGTTTCTTATCAGAGTGTATCTGGTTGGCTCAACCCCAGGTAGGTATGTTGGTTCAGACATGGAGCGCTGGGGCCATCTAAGGCTGAGGAAGGTAAATATTTCCTTTTCCCACTGTCTGGTTTCCTCAGATCCCGCTATTCTCTAATAACTTTCACTAATTTACAGTGTTTTTGCAATGTTTAGTTTATTTTATTTTTTTAGCTCTTGCATGACCACACAGAACCTATTCCTGGTGAAGAAAGATGGCCTGTGATTGGTCAGTTCTCCAGCATCGGCTCCATGGGAGTGGATAAGACCAAATGGTTGGCGGGCGAATTTCAGCGCACCCTGACCACACTGGGGAGATCTTCTCTTCGCCCAGAGCCCCCTGTACACTTGGTATGCTACTGCAACACAAACCTAATGTGCTACATTAATGTTTGTTTTTGTGATACAAACCAGATGCCTTGAAAAAAAATGCTACTCCTGGCTATTAGGTTCTCTAGTGTTTGCCTCACCTTTTAAACTGTTAAATAATCGATGAGAGTCATTTTAAGGTGAAATTTTTTATTTTTTTAATGGACATTTACTTGCTTTCACTTGCTGCAACTATTTTTTACCCGTTACAAACACAATAATCAGCTGCTTTACAATTCTTTTTAATATTCTTTATTGTCATATGAAAACACATGAAAATGTAACACCAACCTGATACAATGGTGCAATTTTCTCATTGCACCTTTTTTCGTCAAGTGCAGAAATGCTACGTACTTTATGTCTATGTCAAAAGACCTTCAGAAATGAAAAGTGCTGAAATTCTACAGTGATGAGCTTAATGGGTTGACATTTTGCAGGTGTATCCATCGGTAGAAGATGTGAGGACTAGTTTAGAAGGCTATCCAGGTGAGGAATGTCTTTAATACCTGAAGTTGTAGTTATAAAATATATGGTTTGTCCTAGATGTTAAATGGAAATAGAAATTTCCTTTACATAGTGCAGGATTATTTCTTTTTTACTACTTACTGAGTTTCTTAGTTTCTTTTTGAGTCACTTTGGAAAGTAAAGTCAGTGTTTATGATTTCGTGACTGTTGTGTTTTGGTTGATATATACATCTTTTTTGTTGTTGTCCAGCTGGAGGCTCTCTTCCCTACAGCATCCAGACAGCCCAGAAACAGCTTTGGCTCCACTCTTACTTTCAGTATGTTTCATAATAATAATAATCAAAATTAAGTCCATTAACATTAGGGTACTTTTTAGGTAACTTTTCATCTTTTATGAAGTTTAATTAAACAGATTAATGAAATATTGTGTGTGTGTGTGTGTGTGTGTGTGTGTGTGTGTTTAGCCAATGGAAGGCTAATACAACAGGCAGAAGTCACGCTATGCCACACATCAAGACGTACATGAGGGCATCACCAGATTTCACTCAGCTTGCCTGGTTTCTTGTTACAAGGTGGGTGTGCAATCTTCAGCATAGGTGAGGAACTCACGGGTGTGTGTATATATAGTGGTTTTGCTCTTTTTGTAGCATTGACTGAAGCTGCTCTACTGAAATACCCCCCAGGTTACAGCCATATGACAAAATGGTACAGAAACAAACTGAAGTTGTGGGACTCACAAATCTAAAATCAATCTCTATGAAAATGATAGAGAGAGAAAAGCGTGAGGAAAAAAATTACCAAAAGCACCACTTTGTCAAATGTGGTGATTCTGTTGTGGCTTGGACAAGATTAATATTTATGCATTCTCCCACATTCTGTAAACTCAGATTTAAACAAATGAAATAAAATGCACTAGACAACATTGTGTTATTCAGAAAGACAATTATCCCAAACAGGCCAGGCAACCAGAAGAGTTTTTCAGAGTAAAGAGGTAAAATATTCACAACTAGCTGAGTCAGCTACAAGGCAGAGAGACGCCACAACAAGCAGGAGCCAAATGTCTCTCCAGTGAAATTAAGGGAGACCTTCACAATGTTAAAAACTATAAAAAGGATTATTTGTGGGACAGATGTATGTATGCAGTTCCTACTCATGCCTGATAATGCCAATATGTTGTCTCTTTTATGTGACCCAATATGTTGTGTCACATAAAATAAATTTTAATACTGTAATAAGAAATTATAGAAAAATAAGCTCAACTTAAATGAACATTTGAATATTAAAAATATCTTTAACAATTCTATTACAAAAGTAAGCATGGAGCAAAATAAAGGACTTTAGAACAAGATTACAATTATTATTTGTAGAGCAGCAACAACAATATCTGATAAAACTGCTTCACTGTATTTTTAAATCATCAAATGCACAAACTCAATTTGGTACAGAAAGCTGCATTTTTAATAAAAGTTTGCTGATAAACTATTTCCTTACTTCTGTTGAGCAGAAAGTTACAAGTCAAGTGCTCTGATGTACTACACGTAAATTACACATAAAGTAATGTTTATAGACTCCCTCTGTTTCTCCACCTTATGGAAGAAATACAGTCTGAATAAGTTGTTAAGCCTCAACATCTGGTTAAACTCTGTGTGTGTGTGTGTGTGTGTGTGTGTGTGTGTGTGTGTGTGTGTGTGTGATTATAGTGCCAACCTGTCAAAAGCAGCATGGGGTGCACTGGAGAAGAACAACACTCAGATGATGGTCCGTTCATATGAGCTGGGAGTCCTGTATGTGCCCTCTGCCTTTGTAAGAACTGCACACACAGACAAACACTGTTCCTGACCCGACATGTCCACTGCTGGAGAGACGAGGCCTACTACAGGAAGATGATTTTAATCATGTGTCATATGTCCCCCTCTCCAGAACATGAAGACTTTTCCCATTCACAAAAATCCATTTCCTGTCTCCTCATCCTCATCTGGCTTCCCTGTGCCCTTTGACCTCCCCCCAACATGCTACTCCGCTAAAGGTACAGGAATGTGTGTGGTCTTTGTAAATGTGTGTGTTAGCCTTATTTAAAAATAAAACTTTCCTCCACTTCTAATTGGTTAAATTCTGAGCTTTTTAGATTGATTGTTTTTTTAAGCACAGCCATTTAATTCAGTTTCAGTTAGCAGATCAATGAATTTGTAAGGCGATAATACACAATCTAAGTGCGCTGATTATGAATGATGAGGTGTAACAGGTACCACTTAAATGTTTGGCGTTGTATGCAGCATGTTTGTCTACGTACACAATGTAGATGCTTAAGCAGGAAAAATCCTGCCATTTTGTGGCTCTGCGTAATGTCTTTTAATGTATTAACCCAGACTTTACTGACCTCTTTTCTATCTTTGCTTTCAGATCGGCCCTGGATCTGGAACATACCATACAACCAGGCTCCTGACAGACATGGCAACATCTGGGTTCCCTCGTGAACAAGCACACACATGCGCACACACACGCAAACACACACACACACCTTTTATTACTTTAGAACTTCTATGTCCCTGCGAGTATTTATTCTATGTGTTAGTTGTCAGTAACATTATTTTTTTTATTTTATACTTCACTGTTTACTCACGTTTTCTACGAAAAAATAAAATACTATTGTCCAGTGGTACTGTTATGTTTCTGCAAATGTTGCTGCCAGATTTAAATGTGGACATTTAAGGACATTCTGTATGAGTTTGGATTATACATGTTGAGGAATAATATTAATTAAAATTAGGATTCCGCTGAAACTAATCTTTATTTGTTTACTGATGGCCTATCAATAAAATCATGAAAAGATGGAAAAACATTATACACTAATATATTCTTTAGCTATGTCATCACTCTGTGTATTTGTATTAATTTTTACAGTAGGCCAGCGAATTAGCAAAGAGAAAACACATCTATCCTTAAATGTGTTATTTGGGGTCACTTCTCAGTTTCTCTTAGTTCCCTAAAATGACAACTCATCATAGACCACCTCTTTCAAACCTGCTGTATGATGTGTAGAGGTTTTTTTTTTAATATTATACTAATCCATCATCATCAAGGTTTAATTTTAATAAATAGACAACCTAATAACACATTTGCTAGCAGACTTCCATGGCAGGGGTTTTAGTCCAACAGCACTGCTTTCTTTTCTAACCTACCAAAGAGATGAAGCATTTCTGTAGTCTCCCAAATGTAAATTTGTCTCTGATTAAGGTCCTTTCTTTTCCGAGTGGTAAAATAACTTTTTTTTTCAAAACTTAACCAGTATATAAAGTGGTCAGATGGGACCTTTTACCTATAAAGTCACAGTGAAAACTATAGTTTTATAGGCCCAAATATCCTAAAATAAAGATTTCTTCAGGAGCTGCACTTAATGCAATCACCATATTATTGTGCCTTTATATCAGAAAGAACCTAAAAATAACCATAAGCCTGTGCATAGGGATGTAAAAACTTATGTTTCATTAAAATTTGTTTTCACAATGGAAAACAGTCCCACCTGCTGCAATTGTTTCATGTTACTACGGGGGGGAAATAGCTTTGGATGGTAAAATATTAGTCCTATGCACATGCATGTGTCTGGTCCAGCATTTTGCAGCTCTGAAAGTATAGGATAAGTATGATAAGTTTATAATGTTAGATTCATTTTAATGATTAAAAAAGGAGCTAAATAATTGGAAGGTTTGTCATTAAGCTGCAAAACTATCCTTAGACATACCCAACCATACGTATATCCTGTAGTAGCCTAGAATCTCCAGATTAATATATAGTCGAAATAATACATGTACAGAAACGATGAACACCATAAACGTCATAAAAGTTGGTAATATTGCCATGATACTGTATTGAATTTCCCTCAGAAGTCGGGGTACCTAATAAACTGGCCCACCTGTGAAGCACAATAAGCTCTGTAAACTACGACTCCCGTCGTTCCTTGCGTTATAGCGTCAACATGGCGCCTGTTTGCTGGACAAAAGGCGAATCTGTCTGACGGTGGGTTGAAACCCAATTAGAGACGGAGGAGACATTTTGGGAAAACTGTCAGTGTCCGTGTGTCCCGGTGCTCTACATAGTAGATATATGGTAAAATAAGAGTGTGTGGAGGCTCTACGACTGGGATATTAAGGTAAGTCCTGCAGCTCCAACTACTGCGGTCTTTCAACGGTCCTGCTAACATTAGCCCGATACGTTTCCTTTTCTCTGAATGGTGAGAACGTTGACTAAGAACTCCTTACAAATTCTGGCAGTGTTGCGGTATTTTACTCGATGGTAAAGGTTTACATCACCTAGGCTGATATTCTTGAGCTCTCTGAATACTAAAACGCCTCTCTCTAATTCGGCATGGCCCTAGTTCACCCATAAACACTTCAAATCAAATACAATGTCAACTTTTCCACTCGGTCTGTTTTACTCCGCAGTCGAACCTGTAACGTTAACGTTTGTAAAAATGTCCCATTTTGCTGTGTTTAGAATGGGCTGTTTATTATAAGAGCTGCCAAAATAAGGACTTGTTCTGCATTATCCACGAAACGGCTTAAGACGGAATCTGCTGTGGATGTGTTGGTTTTTTCCCCCTGGATTAGTGGAAAATTGAAATCCAGCATTTTACAACGCGATTTGGCGTTAAAGTCGAAGATTTTAAGAAACCATTTTGCATCGGGACCGACGCTAACGTTACTTATGTATTTGGAGCTTTTTAAAGTGTCGTCCACATAACTAAGCTGGTCTTTTTTTTTTTAGTTGAATTTCAGGTTTCAGTAACTATGTTATTGGTGTCTAACGTTACTGTAATTACATGACCTCTGTGTATGTGCTCAGCTGGGGCATGGTCTGCAGACTGGTTGCAGGGTTTGCCACGTCTGGGCAGGATCTACGACAGGTTACCGGGTTCAGTAGGAGAGATACAGTCATCTTCAAAATGTTCCACTTTTCTTAGATTTAAGCCTTTATGTTTAGCTAGCGTGGACGTATTTAGTTTTAAGAGACAAGTTAAAGGGAGGTCTTTAGATCAAACTAGATGGTGACAGAAAGCCGAAACCCAGAGTCAGCTGTAGAGCTTCTTCATACATTACAACATCATTCTCTAGAGACACCGTGGGGGAGATGTTCAGGGGGATGCCAGAGGTCAAGTTCAACTACAGGGGCTGGTGGGTGTCCCAAGCCTTGTTTCAAGGACAGGTCTCGGTTGTGTGAGTTAAAGGGGCGCATGGCTTTTGGACTCGGACTGTTACAGTATTGCTGATTGTGACCTCAGTGTTGCTGTTTGTGTATTTCCATGTGTAGCCGTACTCTGTACACTTAATCTGCTTGTTGCTGGTGCTTATCAGAGATCTCTTAAGGAGCAGTGCCAGCACTGTTTGATTACTAGTCTCTCTATCCCAACTTGCACACATTGCTGTCAGTCCTTAACTCTCAATTCTCCCCAGCTAATGTTGTTCCTACCAGAGCTGCCAAAGCTGCTGACTTCCATTAAAAATTAGATCATGTGATGTAAAACTTTATGGTTTCTGAACTATTTCTGGCATTTTCTTGTGTTTTCTCCATTATAGTTTAAAAGTTATAAAATAAAATGTAAACAACTTTGACCACTTTGAACCAATGTCATTTTACTAACAATGACTGTTTCTGCTGAAAAGATGCTGTGATATACTGTAATGTTCAATGTTGGTCATGATCTTTAAGGCAGGGAGGATTGAACTGATCTGGTAGCCACGGTTGGCGTGTGTAAATCATTCTATGCACTTTATGTTAATACTATTTTTTAACTTGATGCAGTTTTGGGTGGCACACACTGTTGTTTGCTAGTCTATAAGAAATGATGTGTCCTAGGCCTTTCTTAGTACAAGAAGGAATAGCTCCTATTTGCTGTTTGGGCACATAGTGTCATGCATCTGAAGCCACTGTATTCAAGATGAATCCCATAGGGAATTTGCATATCTTATGACAGTAAGCACCTTTTAAAGTTAGGGTGGGTTTCTGGCAAGAGGGCTAATATATTGTATATGTTTTTGCCTAACAGCTGGTTGTAAAGATACCCCCCCCCCCCCCCCCAAAAAAAGGCACAATGGGTTGACAAAACTAGACAGTGTGGTGACGATAAGTCTAGCTTTGCTCCAAGTTTTGTCTCATAGTGTAGTTGGACTGGGCTTTTAGATCAACAGTAGGCTGATGCAGACAAACAGTTATGTCACCATTTTTAAAGAGTCAGGTTATCTATTGCAACCATGCCTTCTATTCTGCATATAGAGCACACATGTATTGTGTGGAAATTAAGAATGTCTTTTTTTTTGTTTTATAGTGAAAATAAGTAATATGCATCATATTTTACCTTTTTCTAAATATTCGTGGAGATGATGAGGAGAGATCAGATGTAGAGTTAAAACCGTATTCTTGTTGGCACACTATGGTTTTATTGGACTCCAGAAAGGCACAGTGTTAGTGCATTGTGGGCTTGTCAAACTGCCCTTAGATGCACCTTGTTTCTCTGGTCATGCTGTATTTGTCTCCACATTGCATCTGGCAAATATACACATCTTTTGGAGGCCTCACAGTTCAAAGTGCATGTAGAGCAAAAAGAGGTTTGGAGTCACTCAGTCTACTGCCAGAGATGAATGAAAACAATATAGCTGAGAAAATAATTTTGGCATAATTTCACAGCCCTGTATCGATCCTGTGTATAAGTCTAACTTTATACAGCATGACTCATCCTCTGCAGCAGAGGGAGAAAGTATGGTGCTTGGCTGCTTGAGATGTAAATTTTTCTTGGCTTTTTGCCCAAGACGTACACACACACAGATACACCCTCACCCTCCCTATTTATGTAAGTGTTGACGTGTCTGCTGACTTTGAAACTCTGTTGTAGCTTGTTTAATTTTCTTTGCATGAGAAAGAAAAGCATCATAACAGATGTGTTATCTCTTTTGCATCATCTTTTGCTTTGTGTTTTCTCAATTCGTTACAGCAGCGCTTATTATGACAGTTTTTTCAAAACACTTTACTCTAATATAAGTCTGATTTTAAAATGGAGGAATGCACCTCATATCTGGAAAGCAGCTGCTGAGGTCTGATGTTGTCTTGTGTTTTTCATGTGTGCACTGTAATTCTGTAGACAGGAAGCTAACAGATGTCAGTGTAGATCCATTTAGCTCTGTAATTCTCTTTGTTTTGGGAATGAGCTCAATGGGTCAAAGTCACACTTTGAAAAAACCCATTTTCTTTGTATCAGATTTCAATTTTATTATTATTTACATTCACCATTGCATGAAATAACCAATGTATTTGTTTCTTTAATTTCCATGTGTAGTAGTTTCTACTATTAGACTTGCTCACTCTCGCACAAGCAATTTTTACAGAGAAGTATGCATACACATACTGGATGGTATTTGGAAAACAAAAGCCATTGCATGCTCATATTTCATGCAATGCAGAAGACTACTTTTAATTCTGAGTTTAGTTTCACTCTGTTGGATAACATTCCTGACTGTCTTCTCCGGTCCCCTGTATTTCATATAGATGGATTCAGTGCCCTGTAACAGTGAATCCTTTATTTTGTTCTTTCTCACATTGATCAGTGTGTGTTTTTTTTCAAACAGAACTATAAAATGCACTTGCTATTGGCACCAATCAAAATCACTGAGGACTGAAGTCCCATTAAAATTCATAGTGCTATGTGGTTTGCACATTGTCTGAGAAGTGTGGTGATTTTAGTTTCTTTCCTAAGATGATTTAAATTTAAATATACATTTAAACAACTTATTGTTTAAATCTATTTTCTGATTGGTCTTTGTTGGTGCATTGCTGCACTTCTTTGTCGTGTTATTGGCACCAGCAGATAGCAGGATGCCTCTGTGTGCACTCCAACAAAAAAAAAGAGGGAACGGCTCATAAAAACACTGCTTTGAAGCAGTACTAGTGGCCATAAACGTCACAGGCTACCTTTACATACGGCTCATCAGTGAAATAATTCTCCATAAAATTTTACTTGCGTGATAATTTATGTTTACCTACATATAGGTAAAAATTGTGTACAACAAAATGTACATATTAAATTGTATACAATTGTCAAAAATGCTTTTAGTAATCTTTTAGTACGTAGATACAGTTTACAATAACAGATTTAGTACAATTGTACTAAATTACAGCATCTAAATAAACAAGTCCTTCTATGAGATTAATGATATTGTTATGATCTCCTGATCAGGATGTTCCAGCAGTGTGAGGAGCCTCGTTTTACCATCGAGCAGATTGACCTCCTCCAGAGGCTACGAAGGACAGGAATCAGACAAACAGAGGTCCTCCATGCTCTGGACACCCTGGAGCACCTGGACCGGCGGCATGGACACAAGTTGACCCATAAACCCTCTTACTTGCCTCCCTCATCTTCCATGTCTTCCTCGAGAACCATCGCCGCTTCTTCCTCAATGACTTCCACTGCCACTCAGACAAGTTTTCCTGAGAACCAGCTTTCACTGTCACCTAATACCAACTTCGACACCACATCTCCACCTATGCCGGTTCCAGTAGCATCTCCTGTTGTCATGGCAGCAGTAGCTCAGAATGGTCTAGTTGCAGTCACCAATGGGAAGCTGTCACCACCCCGATTTTCTCTGGGGGTGCTTAGTGGCAGTGTGACAGGACCAGGCTATGCGTTTGAGACCACCGAAGAGGACATAGATGTTGACGACAAGGTGGAAGAATTGATGAGGTATAATACTAGATGAGATTTGTTTTAACTTTTAGCTTTGCCACTAGACCAGGATAAACCACACTAGACCAGCAAAGTGCCCGAGAATGTTTTATCCTCTGTTTCGTAGATGGTTCCTGATGATGAAATCTTTATTAATCTTTATTCATCTTTTATTATTCTTTGGCTTTGGCTGAAATCTATTAAATGCATTTGTCATTGCTTAACATTGTATTCATATTGACAAAGGGTGGATTCAGTTATATACTGTATATAATACACACAATATGAAATTGACAGCCTGTGTGTCACTCACTGTGAATCTTAATGCTATGTGAGGATTACCGCCTACATGCACTTACACATACGACACACACAAACACAGACCCTCCGGTGCCTTTCATCTGTAGTCAGCCAGATGGCAGCAATCAGAGTTATATTGATTTCAGGGTGTGCAACGATGAAATGAAACCAGAACAGCAGAACATATTACATCAAGATCTAGCCTCCAAATTCCTATACATATTTAGCTGCAACTGTTACTGCAGATAATATACTTGTGGAAAAGCTTCAGCTACAGTATTTAAAGTATATGCTTTGTAATGTGCGTTAGGAATATCAGGCTGCAATGTGCCTGGATATTTGAATATTTATTGTAATTATTGTGTGAACAGTACAGTCTCTCTCCTAACAGAAGAGACAGTGCTGTGATCAAGGAAGAGATTAAGTCCTTCCTGGCAAACAGGCGAATCTCCCAGGCCGTGGTCGCTCAGGTAACAGGTGAGTATCTAATCATCTCTACTTTAACCAGGGTAATGTAATCACCACCAAATAGAAATGCATGTTTCATTGCTGCTCTTCCACTAGGCATCAGTCAGAGTCGGATCTCCCACTGGCTACTACAGCAGGGATCAGATCTCAGTGAGCAAAAGAAACGAGCCTTCTTCCGCTGGTACCAGCTGGAGAAGAACAATCCTGGTAATATCACAATTCACCACCAGGCCCTCCTCTAAAAGATAACCTTCTCCTTTTTCCACTCATAAAAAATACTGTAAACAAAAGCAACTAAAACCTTTTTTTAAATTAGCAGCAGCTCCAGTTAATGCAGAAGCATCTCTACCGTTTTCAGGGTCCTAATGCTGACTCAATAAAAATCTGACCTTTTAGACTTTAGCTGCCATGACTGTAGCTCATTGAGTCCCAGCCCTACTGGCTACTAGTCAAGTGTCTCAGGTCAAGTGGCTGAATCCCAAAATATTCCATATTGTCTGCTGGATAGTTGTAAGTCGCTTTGGATAAAAGCTTTTGCTAAATGACTAATAATTTGTCTAACTAAATGATAATTAGACAAAGTCTTTTGAGACCTGTTAAAAGTATTTTTAAAAATCGTCAATGTACATGTATATTTGTCCACTACATATTGTCATAGTTGGACTGAGTTGGACCCAGGACACCCATTTTGACATCAATGTAGAAATGCGAATTTTGTAACAGTTTTTTCAGCCTTTTAGCTCAGTATGCAGATGTGACACAGGTTGTAGTCATTCTTTTAAAAGAACAGTAACAAGGGCTTTTAATGATTTTTTTTTTGTCCAATTTTTAATTGCTTGATGCCCTAAAATAAATAAATATAGGAATGTAACAGATGGTGTGCAGTGACTGATATACAATAAGTGGTTTTAATGATTATAATTCACTCAGAGTTTTAGGTGGAGAAACTGATTAGAGAAGTGCTCATGAAAAAACAAGCATTACCTCTGTTCAAAGACGCAAAGAAAAACCGTTTAAAGAATTACAGTAAATCTGCTGTTTGTTGGGCCAGGCGCCACACTCGCTATGCGAGCTGCCCCATTGGCTTTGGAGGACGTGACGGACTGGCAACAAACACCACCCCCATTTGGCGCAGCCCCAGGGGGCTTTCGACTACGGCGAGGGAGCAGATTCACCTGGAGAAAGGAGTGTCTGGCTGTAATGGAGAGGTGAGAACGATGTAGTGGAGCTGGGAGACGATATGATGATAAGAAATTTAAAAGGATGAATTGAGTAGTGGCTGAACAATCAACAAAACAACTCATATTTAATTGGCTTTGAAATTAAAGCATGGAAGTGTGTGTGTGTGTGTGTGTGCAGCTACTTCAGTGATAACCAGTACCCCGATGAAGCCAAGAGAGAGGAGATTGCCACTGCCTGCAATGCCGTCATTCAAAAACCAGGTAGGTCAAAGTACTGACACCACTTACTTTTGTAAAACTGCTGTGTATAGAAGGGGTCATGACATGGCATAACCTAAAAGATTAATGAGTTCTTGTATTGGTAGCTGCTTTTAATCTGTGAGAGGACAAGAATTTATTGCCGTGCTCAAGAGCATAGCAGTTTAGTGGCATTTTTGAGGGTCCACATCAAGTAAGCAAATGGTTTATTTTGGTACATTTTTTTAATACTTTTTTCAAAATAAAAGTAACTGACTTTAAGATGTTTTTAGTAACTTTAATTAATTATTTTAGTAATAAGTTTAGTTACTTATTTACTTACATAGTATAACAATAATATGCTTGAGTCAGGGAGAGACTGAAGCAATAGAAGATGGTGAAGCTTAGCAGTTGTGATCTGCTGCATATGTCTGTGTGTGTGTGTCACAGGAAAGAAGCTGTCTGATTTAGAGAGAGTGACATCTCTGAAGGTCTACAACTGGTTTGCCAACCGCCGCAAAGACATCAAGAGGCGTGCTAACATTGGTAATGTCCTCCTCTGTGTGATTGTTTGGAGTCACTAAAGAACTCAACATGAAACTAAGGCTAAGAAAGTCCATATGTGTCCATTAAGAACTCTACAGCCTCTTGTGCTGCACGTTCTCTGAAAGAACTCACTTTATGATACGTATGGTCAAATAGACTAAATAGTTATACAGTCATCTTTTGTATTAGTGTCTTAATAGCAGCAGACTAATACGCTCCCATCCAATGTTAATATATGTTAGACTGCAGGAAAAAAGACTATATTGCTGTTTTTGTTAAAAGTTTATATCTGTTTTATTGTGCATATAATTATTATTGGTTATCGGTTATCTCCAGTGTGTCTCACCTTAGCTGGGCTGCCTCTCTGCCTGTTGTCTGGAGGAGCTGCACTGCGCCCTGATGGCATTAGTGCCACAACTATAATGTCATATCTGCTAGTCTCTCTTGCCAATAAAACAAGAAAAAAAATCATACTTGGAGTCACTCACATCAAATGAATAAATACATTTTCAGGCGCATTTATGACGATCCTTTAGATAACATTTTTGCATGGCACATTCTTACTTTGCTTTGCCATGTGCTTTGATGTGAATGAGTTGTTATTTGTGGTCAATATGCTATAATGAAGTTTGTGTTTTTGAAGAAGCAGCCATCTTAGAGAGTCATGGCATCGAGGTACAGAGTCCAGGAGGTCAGTCCAACAGTGATGAGGTGGATGGCAATGACTTTCCCGATCAGGTAAAGCGGATGTAGTCAGTAAAGTTAACTCAACACTAACAAAGACACTACCTCATTTTCCATATTTCATACCCCTACCTCTTTTTGAGTGTCCACTCTAAACAGAGTCAGGACCACTGTATGTATTCAGACAAAAAATTGACAGATTTCAGATAAACACATGCAATGTATTAATAACCCTCAGTTTTGAGTCTCTGAAGCAATTACCTCTGTTTGAAGACCGAGACAGCCTTATGACTTTACCCCCTTGCTGCAAAGTGAAACCAGACACCCCTTTTTATTTAGACTTTAAATTTAATTTGAAAAAGGCATTATAGTCAATTTTGTATTGTTGTGTGTTTGTGAAAGAGTTTACACTTTGTATTAATCTAGTCATTCAGAATATTCAGGCTACTCATCAGTTAGGGCTGAATACATTTTTTGCTAAGCATTGAGCCCTGAATATATGTAAGAGTAAATATGCCCTCGAGCTTAGTGAACTTTGTATGGTTCCTTAAAGTTAAACAGTATTTGAACACTACACATATGGTATGTTGATTACTAATAGTAAATACAATTCTTGTGGCAGTGGAACGACCTGCTTATTTCATAAATTCTGTGCTACTCTGTTAAAGGGTTGTGACGTGTCCTTATTTGACAAGAGAACTTCAGCCAGGCAGTTTGGTTTCAGTCGAGCAGATCTCTCCTCTCCTACCCAGGTACTACTCCACTACCCATGCTGCTTCTACAGTATGTCACAACCACAATATCAATCAGAGAGACGAGGGCAGATTCACAAAAAGGAAAATCCCGATTGAGCCACACATTTACTTATCAGTCACCATTAATTTTTTTTTTATCTTTGCAGGTTCCCACACTGCTTCCCAGCTGGTTTTCCGTCCTGGGTAGAGGAGGCTTGTCTGGACAGAGGGGCACTTCTCTGATTGGCCGCACCCTTGTGACAGGGGCTGGTCTTCAGCCAGAAGGTTCAAGACTGACAGGAGTGTCCTGGTCTCCCCCCTCCCCTTCCCTCCAGGATGAACCCACGATTCACAGCGCGCTGTCTGAGTCCCAGGACAGAATCAGCTTGGAGAAGGCTTCTAGTAATCACAGCAACCAAGCCCTGGCCAGTCAGGAGGATGGGGCAGGGTCCAGTATGGGTAATGACATCAAGACAGAAACGCTGGAGGATGATTGAAGGGGTGGTAGATATCGGAGTTGTAGAAGTCATGAATACAACAGGTGTGTTAATATGCAAGCAGATTTTATAGGAATGTAATGTGAAAAAAAGAAAAAAAAGACCAAAAGTCGTGTAAACTCCAACCCTGATATACCTCCCAACCCTACCTCCAACCACCAACCTGCTCTGCTTCGCTCTTATAGATGCTTCTAGTATATTGTAATTATGATGATAATGATAATAATGATAAACCTCCTCAGCAGACAGTGGAGGATTTAAAATGCCTAAATGTAAAGGAATCAAAGAAAATGAATAAATTATAAATTGCAAAAAAAAATTATTTACAGAAAAGCATAGACGCATCAACCTGTAGTGTTTTTTCACTTTTCTTCTTGGTTGGCTTGTTTTTATTAAGGCATTTTAAATCTTCCATAGAATTAACAGGACATAATGCATTGTGCAGATTTCCTTGAAAACTGCATTTTCACAGCAGTTCCAATAGTTTCAGGGTCTTGCACTGTGATAACAACTGAATAGCCTCAAAAACTAAATACATCAATTTGAAAGTTTTAACTTAATTTTAACTAATTGTTTTAAAATTATGTAGCACATTTTTACCACAGTTTATTATATATTTAATTCCTGCTGTTAATTCCTCCCTGAGAATAGGAGAACGAGCTTTAAATCCTTAAAAAACAAAAGCTCCAATATACTGGTAAGATTTTTGTGTTGCATAAAGATCCACCCCTCATGCAGCCTGATTAAAGAAAGCTCAGGATAAAGAGTCGAGGCAACATGAATTTAAGATGATTTGGATTCTGTAAATAACAAAATAATCAAATACAAAAAGTTACCCCCCCCCCCCTATACTTATTGTTGAAATTCAAATACCACAGATAAATTTGCACTGAAATATTTTGATCTGGAAGCTACTTTTCTGACAAAATTCAGTTGTCTGAACTTTTCTTTACTTTCAAATGACAACATGTAATTATGGCAAACGTTACAGAATCCGTAACTGTCACAGGAAGCTGAAACTGACTACAGATTTGTATGGAGGGGGGAAAAAAAAACTATAAACTTAGGCATCCAGGTGAATGGGTGGTACTTATTTATGCCCACTTACCCCACATGTTATGCAGCAGATTGATCACTGTGAGATCATCTATAATCAATACAAATCAGTCAGCTTAGAGGGATTTAGCAGTGTAACAAACCGTTTAAATAATGCAGATTGAAATGAAAGTGAATGCATACATGTATTCTACATGCGTATGTATGCATACAGTATACACATACGTATATACAGTATATTATATAAACTGTGAGGGTGTATCTACCCTATCTATTTCTATATACAGTATAAAGACATATTAGCTTCAGATGAAAGAAATTATGAGTTATTCTTGTTGGTGAAAGGCAAGTGAAGCTTTAGCCAAAGTATTAAGTTTAAACTTTGTATATGATGGTCATTAAGGAAATGCGTATTAGACAGATGCTAATTAAAGACGCATCAAATGTGTCAAATTATTGCAAGATAGATGCATCATTTTCCTTTTTTGATATGTGTTTGTGCTCGAAATGTCATGTGTTCTAAACACATAGTCATGTTGAAATTGTATTTTCATTTTTAATGACACTTTATTATATCGACACCATGGTGCTTAGATTCTCTGCTGTTTAAACATTTCAGTGATCAGTGCAAGTGACAGACAAGGAAGAAAAAAAGATTGTGAAACGGAAGTTTCCCACAGGAAGCCAGCGAGTTAGATTCTCTTGCAATAACCAAAACAAGAAGTCTAGTTTACGTGAAAAATAAATATTTGATCGAATCATGAAATGTTTATCCCAGTACAGCCATTGTTGAAGTCCCAACAATTTTCTGTATAAATGCATTCCACAATACGACGTTAAGTCAGGCGCTTCCCCTTGTCTGTGTTTCGAACAGATGAAGCACGAGAATTTAGTTTTAAAAGGCCAAATTACAACATGCAAACATGTCACTAAGTGGATATTCACTAGTTTATCAGAAACATTGTAGCTTATTGTTATATATCCCACTACAATATGCAGTATTTATTTCTCCCAGACACTTTTTGATTGAAAGTTGGACCTTAAAGTAATATTACTATTTGCGGTGGTCACTTGGGGGCAGTGACATACCTTCACCTTTTAAAATTTTGACTCATATGTTATCAGTTATGAGGCACTTAACAGCTGCCTCATTACTCAGGCACATGTCTGTTTCACAACACTCAACACTGTAAGTGCAATATATACTCTTCTTATAGCTTTGTTTCGAAAGAATTGCATTTACTTACATTTGAGTACTTGGCAGTACCAAGGACTGACATCAGTACTAAACTGTTTTGCTTTTAATATGACTCGCTGGACAGTAAAACCCTCGTGCATCAACTGAGCAGTTAAGCTAATGAAAGACAATTGACAGACACTGCTTGTCCAGATTTGGAGGAATAAGGATGAAGGCTGGGGACACACCTGAAGACTAAGACTTTCAAAGACTGGACAGTTCACACTTACTATTTTCTCTGACTGGCACAGATATTTAGTGTGTCAGCAAGGAGAACACACAAGGAATAAAAATTCTTGTGTGCTCTTGTGCCAAAATAAACTTGGCAGCAACCGGTAACTTGTGCTTTAGCACAGCTACATGTGCTTTAAAAGATTAAACATCAAAACAGGGCTTACAATAGCACCACCACTGACAGATGTCCACCTCTTCCCATTCAACCAATGTTATGGAGGTTAATGTGAAGTGGTGGTAGTAGTAGCAGTAATACTAATAATATTTCACACCATTTCATAACTATTTTATATTTTTTAGCACTTGAAATGTACTGTATTTAAGTTGAAGTGCCTTATTTTTTGCATCGTACTAACCCCATGATCAGTGCATGAAAGAGGCACTTCAGCAATGGCTGTACACACATCACTGTATCAGTACTAATGCAGGTTCTTTAACTGCAGCAACACTAAACTGGCTTCATTCATACTGGTTCATCATTGCTCATCACCAGGTGCTTTACAGGCTAAGCTACTAGTTCAGAGTTGAAAACTCAACATAAATACCTCACTCTACCACCCTCAGCTACAGAATAAGCTACACCCCTGCATTATTTTCCACAGCTGCTTCAATGTGAAACAAAACCTAAACTGTTGGGAGTAAAAAATAATGGTAGTACCGATGTTTTGCGATGAGACAGACAGCAGACTGTGATGAGGTTGTAAAGGTTGTTCATGATGGTTTATCTGAAACAACAGAAATGTCAGTGTCTTTTTTTTAAAAGGGAAGTTTTAAGGGAAGCCAATTAATATTAGATTGGAAAGAAAAGGGAAAAGGTGTTTACTCATTATTAATTTTGTGCGTTCACCCGAGTCCATAAAATACCTGTAAAATACTTTCCCCCTCAGCCTGGTAGAGTATTTACACAACTCTAAGTTTTGGTTTCAGGTTACATTTTATGGTTTAATTGTAAGACAGCAGAGCTGTCTGGGTTGTCTTTGCTTTAAGCACTTATAAAACTCTGAGGCATCATGCATTTTAATTATGTACACCAAAATATCAAAGTATGCTATGAGTTTTTTGTTTGTTTGTTTTTGATTATCTGCCAAGCAGAGGCCTTGAGAATCTTTTGGGTTTTTTTTTTTTTTTTTTCGGGACTTTAAATTGTTTAAGTGGCTGGTTTTATCGTGTCTTCATTGAGTTGTACTTCTACAGTCCTAAAGCAGCAAATTGATTTGCTTGTTTGTGTCACTTTTAGTCATAATAAAGCCAAAACATCTGAAAGCAAAAAGAAATTCAAAGCATAACACAGAAACAGAACATGGAAAAATGCACCCGTTGAAATGGAAACCAAAACATAACTGTAACTAAGGAATGAGAAGAATAAGTGAGGATCATCTAGTTTCCCATTCACCAGTTTTCTTTTAATGGTGTGGAAATACATGAAATACTATCTTGACTAATTACTAATATGTGAATATTAAAAACAGTAGTAGATAAACATTAATTGGAGCAGCTGTAGCTCAGTTGGTAAGGCAGTCGTCCACGGACCCTGTTCGATCTCCGGTCCTGGCTATATGCCGGATTGTCTCTGGGCAAGACACTGAACCCCTGACAGCCCGTTCCCACCCCCAGCTGTGCAGTGCTGGTCCAAGCCCGGTAGAAATTGGGGAGGGTTGTGTCAAATTAACAATTTTACATAAAAATCAAAACTAATTTCGTGATCACAATCTCACAATTGCTTCTGTTGTTTTGTCTCCTGTTGTTTCAGTCGTTTTTGTTTCATTGTCTCTGGCTTGACTACATTTCGTTTTGCTTTCAGAGTTTGATCCCAAACTGCCTCCATACATTTTGTGCCAGAAAATATGTATTTCTTATATTCAACTGTAAGTGCTAATTAAGTCAACATTAAGATTATGGAATAGAACTACAATAATACCATGTTTCGTTTTGTTTTTCTAAATGAAACAAATCCTGTGCTCTGTTGTTTCGTACTGTCTTGGCTGTTTATGCACGTGTCTTCTCATTTGTCAAAATGCTGTTTTACCATCTGCCTTCTGTTGTACTGTGTTTTGTTTTTTTAATCCTGGGCTTCCTTCAGTGGTTCTTCAAAGGAACAGAGCAGCTGATGATTCAGATCGAGTCCTGTTTTATACTTTGCTGCATGTGCACCGCTGGCATTGACATTGACATATTACACATTTGTCTTTGCCATTACTGTCTCTTCCTCTCATCAAAGACAGCACAGTAAAACACTGAGATACTGACAAAGTAATGATCCATGCTGATGAGGTTAGCAGGGTTGTTGAGATCTGATCTGAGATCTGTTTTCTGGACAAAGAGTAAGCACGGGGATCTGGTCTTTATGGTTTCAGTCAGGTCAAGCCTCAGGACTGAATGTAAATGCTCACTCCCACCTTGCTCCTTCTAATACCATAGTCAATATTGTGAAACCATGAGATGCAGTATGCCATATGAAGTTATAATGGTGAGAGATATATTCCAAAATGCTGTTTTTATTTAAGCGGAAAAGATGTTATTCATGTGTGCACCAAAAGAAATGTAGATGTTCCAGTCTTCATGTTCTCATTTAATCAACCAGTGACTGGAAATTTTACATCTTGTTCAGACCTTTTATCAATCATGTGAAGTCTTCTTAGTTTTAAAACTCAGACATTTGTGCCGTTTTATTCTGGCAATAAACTCTCCAATAATTCTGTGTAAAAATGAAAAGTATCAAACCTCAGCAGGATGTCTGTCAGTTTGAATTGATATTTTTTAATCCCCTCTTATTCTCTTATATTTCAAGATTTAGTGCCTTTTTTGGACAGTAGACTGTTCTGTAATTGCTATGTAGGAAATCTACATATGCATTTTGTTACTTTTTCATCTGTTGGATAAACCTTTTTTGTTATTTTTAAAGGTGTGTTTTTATTGATATTCTATTTACCAGGGAATAAAAAATGATCAATCCACGCGTGTTTTGGTGGTTTGTTCATGTGATCGTTTGTGCCACAGTAATTTCTCATTTTAAAGCATGTTAGCCAGTATTTCCCACAATACTTTATGGCCATTGAGCGCAAACATTTACAAATACGTGTTACAATGAAATGTGTTCTCTGCATTTCACTTCTGCCCCAGGGGATGAGCAGTGGACAGTCATAGTGGGGGGGCTGAGATTTGAACTGGGAGACTTCTGCATCCCACCAGGGTCCGTTTTGTTTTTTTTAAAATTGTTCTATATGTACTGATTTGAACTGTGTGATCATCTTGGAGGCCGTAGTGTTTGAAGCTGTTGTTTTACTTACAGGACTTTCTCTTTACTACAACTTGTATCAATGAAGCCGAATGGAAAGTACAGAAACACCTCTTTAAAGACGCAGTTTCAAATTAAACTGAACACCATCACCTTCGTTAAGTGAGGACTTATTACAGGAGTGTTGGTTTCGACTGACGTTTAGCCGCAGTTGTCCCTGATAAATTAACGAAGTGAGAAGTAATTATTGTCTGTAAAACTGGAGTTCATACGACAGCACAGACTAAATAGCTCCCTTAAATTGAACATTATAGATAAAAACACTAGGCTTTAATCACTGAAAGTTCAAAGCTGAATATAGAAATCAGTAACTAACACCATCACTAAACCTCTTTTCCTGTCTCGTTTCTCCACCACGATGAGAAAGCAATTACATAATCATGGGATTAACTTGACAGGTGATCTCAGCTGCTTTTACACAATTTTCATGCTTGTATGCAAGATTTCAAGTAACAGGTAATCAGGTATCTTAGTTACCACTTACCTTGAAGAGCTGTGATTGGATTTGGTAGTTGCATTACAGTTACTTACTACTACACAATCTCCCACAACTCACTTCCATCTAGTACAAATACAGAACAAATGCTGTGTTAATCTTGCTCTTTTTATTATTTTTTTTCTTTCCTGATTATGGTTCTGATGGAAAAAAAAAATTATAAATGTATTATAATACATGTTTATTCTTTGGATTGCAGCATAAAATTACATAAAACAATTAAATTAATCAAAACCTAAACTTGTGCTCAAATGTCTTTTTATAGGTTTTAATATGCGCATACTGTATATACACATACATAGAACCACTCCGATGGTGCACACATACAAATGACACATCAAGACAAACCAACTCATGATTGGTGATTAGTTAGAACAATTGAGATACAGTAATACTGTCGACCAGGCTAAGGCCACATTAAAACCACAAACAATTATTTAAATTTATCTTCAGATGAATGTGGAGGGTTTTGTTTTGTTTTTTTTGCACTGGTAACATGTTTCTACTAAAACTCCCTGACTTAGCAAGCACCAAACAGTCTCTGTAAGTGCTCTTATAAGCTTTCCATTACACAGCTCAATTAAATGTGGCTGCTGGTACCTAGAAAGAATATTGATACCAACTGGCCCTTATAATGCACCAAGAGGAGGAGCTGCCACTCCACCTCCCACCCCAAAAAAAGAAACTAAAAAGAAAAAAGGTCAGAAAAGGCTGTGCACCTGCAAAACGGCTGTACTGCATCACCTAACAGCCACATATTGCTCATTTGTGTGGTTTAGTATTAGAATGTGTGAGAACAAAGTGAACTGGATGCAGCCAGTTCACAAGTGACGAAGATATAAATCGACAACTCTTGTCAGCTAAAAGGCCTCAGGGAAGAAGTTGGCAGAGCATTTTGGATAAACAAGACCAAGGACAGGAGGTAGTAACAAGGTGAGAACTACCAAGGCAGGAAGATTTTTTTTGTCCAACACAAATTCAAAAACATTTTGTACTTGTATGAATTGAATTCCCTGTGCGGAATAACTGAAGGCTGAACAGAAACGTCTTTCTAGTTGAAAAGAGTACCAGAGTACACCGAGATATACAGCATGTTAAATTACAGCTGGGATCTGGTTCCAGGTTAAATGCCACATTTTGGCCCATGTTTCTCCAGACCAATGATCCCATAGTTGGTTAGCGCAGAGCTGCAGGGAATGTTATAGGAGATGTGTGCAACGAAGATATGGGACCAATTGTGAGCACAACAAAAGAAACAAACAAACAAAAAAAAATCAAACCATTCTGCAGGATTGAAGATTATTACAGATCCAAATGCACTTTGCATATACTTGGACACAAACCGCCTCAATAAAACTACAACTAAATGTGGTTCTGATGATTGATTCAGTCACATAAATAACACTGCTGCTGGCTTTGCTCTAATCTGCACTGTGGCACAAATGCAGACCACCACAAAACAGTCATTGTGATCAAAACGATTACTATTGCTATTTACTAATCTCCTTTTACAGTTTCTTAACAAAACGGTTTGCACTGCCCTGGGCATCACGCCGCTCAGGAGCTGCACATTTCCTAACGTCAGCACTGCACTCTGTCTAATGAAGCAATAAAATAATGATGCAGCAAACTATGTGGCGAGTTCCAGAGGAGCATGGTGTGTTTATGTTGTCATGTCTTACTGCTACACTTGAACCTAGCACTGCTGTCATGTAGAACACTACAAGTGAAGGAATATTGCTCCAATAAAAAAACTAAATAAGAACTCGAGGCTGAAAAAACAATAAAACAAAAAACGGTACGTTGAGAACATTTAAAAGCGTTTCAGATCGGACATCTTCGATTCACTCTGGAGATAGGTTTTTTGTGCAAATAATTAAAATTTTGATATGAAAACAGTGTGTGGAAGATAAATGGTCACATGGTTTCTGAGGCACAATAACATAAAGGAACATCCAGAAGCCTGAAGTGATCTCAAACCCCTACAACAGCGTCCAAGCAGAGACCAGGATGGGAAATTCCACCAGGAACAGAGACTGGAATTTTAGATCTGTCAGAAAAAGCAGACGTCTAAAGGGGCAGCTGCTGGTGGCTTCCCATCATGGTGAGGACAAACATCAACACAAACACACACACAAAAAGTCAAGACTCACTATCTCACACACAATACACATGGAAACTTAACTTTGATCTTCATTACTACATAACTGTTATGAACCACAATATTTAAGAGTCCAACCAATAAACCACTTCACATCCCGCTGACCAATAACAAACCAAACCTAATAAGCCACCTACAGTAACCAGCCAACCAATCAGAAAACTCCAGGGTCCTGCACTTCAAGCAATGACAATATGCTGTATATACACTTAATGACTCAACTGTGGTGATAAATATTTCATCTCTTTACTTTAACTTTAAAATTAAATGCACCGACTTACATTTCCTTATCTGGGATAAAGAAAAAACAGAAACATTAGCTCGTACAGTAGGAGATAGAGAGTGTTAAATGAATCACTTGATCCATTTACAGATAGATTTACAGTGCTAATAGCAGCAATTTTCATGGAATCATTTGTGCAAAATTTATTAAAATTAAAAAAGGCATTCATTTATATGCAATAAAGGCATGTGTACAAGCATTTTAAATATAAATAGTAAAATCATGCCTCTTGATATAAGAAAATGATAAAGAAATGAAAAGATAAAGATAGTATCCATAAAGATGATAGTGTTCAGACATACTGTGCGTGAATACATGCTCATACATTATCCCAAATAAGATATAAAAGCATCATCAGAAATCTTCATAGATTCTACTGTGTCCAATAATTAACTGTTACCATAGAAACAGCCTAAAGAAGGCAATCCTGGCTTCGGGGAAACCAATGACATGTCAATGTCAAACATATTCTAGTTTTTCCAACATCAGAATAAGCTTACGCTGCTGTAAACAGGAGGAATTACCCAAATACTGTGGATCAATTCATTTTCAACCATTAAATGAAGCCGTCAGCAGATGCCTTTAGCTCACTTGGTGAGACTGCACTGACCTTACACTAGTCCTCCCAAAAAGTTCAAGGTTTCGATTAGATTGGATTTTAAAAATAATCAAACAAATTAAAGCAGCAGATCAATCCTCAGTTTTAGTATATATATAAATACAGGGAAAGCTCCAAAACACTAGAGACTAATTAAGATCAATAATAAAATCCTTTCCTCTCTTCCGCAGACTATTTCCCATCTGTGTGTCTGTAGCACAGGGATTCTACTTTGTAGATGTAGCAACCCCATCAGGGAGATTTGTTTAGACTCCTCTGGAATCTTTAATAAACTACTTAAGTCTGCTCGTCGTGTTGTCCTGTCTTTAACTGAGTCAGAACTGCTTCTGCATTTAATACTCTCCCAAAACGTACTTGGAGCTCATTGTCCCACATGAGTCCTTTTAGAAAAGAAAAGATAAAAACTAGATTCCTTTCAATCAAATGCATAGAGTCAAACTAGTTCTTTTCCCATGAGTGAAAACACCCACCATCCATCTCACTTTCTGTTCCTTAACACATACACGTCCTCATTTCCACCAGTACATCACCAACATCCTCGTCCAGGCAGCACCTCCCAGTGATCGCGTCACTGGTCACTTGCAGAGGATCACCATTATATCTGAGGTCAGAAAGCGGCATCCAGACAGTCCTCTTAGATGGAGAATATCCTTTAGTTAAAGGCTTTCAACAACCATCATCATATTTCTAAAACTAGTTTGAGGTAGGGCTGCAACTATCCATTTCTTTTATTCTCAAGTAATCTGCTGAATATTTTAATGAATCCTTATGTGTATAAAATGCATCAAAACCTAACATCTGAGAAGCTCGATCCAAACAACGTTTGGCATTATTGCTTTAAAAATTACTAAAAAACTGTCAAAATAATAGCAGATTAATTAAATTGTTGCAGCTCTAGTTTGAGGAGTCCGTCAACACATCATCTACCTCTCTGTCTCACTGCATCATGGCCACACACACACGAACGTTCTGTTTACATACAGAAGCTACTTATCCAACATCTCCAGTGCAAAATCGACTTTTAAAGCCTCCCAGTACAACTCGCTCTCATAGTGGCTTTGTCCAATGAGGACATGACTTCACCGACAAGACTATGACAATATAAAACACTGTACAACATTTACAAATACACTCACAAACGTGCACCCCCCCCGTCTTTTTTCCTCTACAGTCCCTGAGATCACCTCAAACTTACCACAAGGCATCCTCTAAATTAAAAACACAGAAAAAACAAAACAAAAAAAAAAAAACACAAATGCAAATTGAGCGATGGTGAAGGCACATACTGGGAGGATCTATATGTTCAACAAAAAAGAAAACCAGTCCAAAAGGGAGTGACTCGTTCTAACAAGTGTCAGTCTGGATCAAGAGAAGTCTACTTCAAGAATTCTGGCACATGGTCTAACCATTAACTGCAATTTGCAATTTACCTTGTAATATTTTCCCACATGATAAACTGTCCTTCCATAATCTTTTATTCTCTTTAAAAGTCTTTAACTTAGTTGCATTGTTCATAATAGTTTCTTCACTGACTTTGATTCTATCCATTTTGTGAACAGATGTAGCAAATTTAGTTTAGAACTATAGGGAGGTGGGCAGTAAGTTCTGATGTAGGAGCCTGCTGCATAGCTGGAAGAGAAGATGAAAAGACGAGGAGGAAGAGGCTGTGGGGTGTTCATCTCTTGCTTCCAGATTCGGGTGTCCCTGTCTCAACTGCTCCAGGACTTGCGGTTCTCCCCCCGCCGGGCAACAATGGCTTCTCCTCGCAGGACGGGGACGTGGGCAGGAGGGGCGCACTCTCCAATCTGCCGAGTAGTCCGATCGCGACAGGACAGCCGGTCTGGACGAACTAGGACCCCATATCCTGGTTTACAGTGGAAATACCGATGACCCCCAACGGAGCCATCATTCTTACCTGTAGGAAGAAAACACATTGCATCACTACACTGAACAGCTCCACCAATCAAAAGCAGTAGTTTTTAGGTTATTTGTGTAATTTGTAAGTACCTACCTACAGGTGTGTCCAGCTCCACCCCCACCCACACTCCCTCAGCAAACTGTGCCACTCCCACGTAGCGCACTGTCCCAGCCTTATTGCTTCCTACTGTAACATATGCCCCCTCAATCAGCCAATCAGGCACTGCATTGTCACGGGTATGTTCTTCATCGTCCACAAGGATCTCCAACCTCTCATAACTTTCACTACCTCCTCCTCCTGAGTTTGTCAGCATGTGTTTAGAGCAGGTGTTTTCCACTGTGACGGTGCAATGATTGACTGAGCTGTGGTAAGCGGGGGGAGCAACGATGGCCACTCTGGAATCACACTGAGAAGCAGAGGTCAAAACATCATTTCTGTCAGGATCCAGCAGCTTGGAGTTTGTGGGTAACGCAGTCTCAGTACCCATGAGGGAGGAAGAAGAGGAGGAAGGTTGGAGAACTTCAGACAGGGTAACTGTAGAAACACTAGTGGAGAAGTAGCCACTTGATGATTGGCTGAGGGGGCTGAGGGGGTTGGTGTCATGCGGGTCATGCACAGGAAGAGGAGGGACCTCTGGGGACTCTGCCTGTCTGTCTTTGGCTGGGGGCCGCGGAATAGCAGTCTACAGGAAACCGACAGTTCACGTTGAAAGAGAGACACAGTCAAGAGCATGCAGACAAGACAAAATAATAAAACAATCAATTTCCCCCAAATTTTTAAAATTACCTTTTGTAATATTAAGGACTCTAGGTTATGTTAAGTGAGTTATTTGTAGGAGCATCTGCTGCATCACATATTTGACATTTGGAGCCACATAGTGGTTGACTACACACTAATAAGCTAATAAGTGAATTAATTAAAAAGGTCAAAAACAAAGAAATCTACACATGCAGTACTGCAAAATATAGCGGAACCAGACAGAGGTGGAACAAGAATAAACAATAATCATGGTAGCAGTTGTAACACAGTACTGACATGCTCATATACAATGAGTGTAACTGATTCTGGGCTGTTGTAATTCTGATTCTTTCCTAAAGTGGTTTTATTGTGAGTGATTTGAAACAAAATGCAGAGTCGTCATTTTGAGTAAAATCCGAGCCCCAAAGCTGAAACGAGGCTCCAGCAGTCAAATCCCACATTTAAACACCCAGTTCTTTTATTTACTGTATGAAATGACTTGGTGGTAAGTTGCTCATCTGATTGGTCTCATTCAGACTTGTCTGAAGTCCCATATTAACTCAACTTTTTCCCCCCCACACTGCAATTCTGTAAAAGGGGCACTTTGCACATTAGGCAGCATTGGTAAATACTCATGTATAAATACTCAAATAAAATCTCATGTTGTGTGTCAACCATGAGGCAATAAAACAAACTCAGATCAACATTTGAGGGGAAGAAAGACAGGACAAAATCTCACCGTTTCAACCTTTACTCGACTGTCATCCCCTCCCGAGGAGGTCACGATGCGAGGCACATGCTGTAGAGGAACAACAAACTAGGTTGGGACAAGAAGATAAGAAAACATGTATGCATACACAAACACCGAGTCTGCTGGAAATCTACTGGTTTTACCAGTTTTGCATAGTTTAATACTAATAATATATTTTACATTTCTTCAGCCAAGATCCCCAAATTCTACACGTGCCACATGTAAACACCTTAGTTAATTTGGTTTTAATTATAAAGTCACAAGAGCTGCTAGAACTGTCAAGGTGAGGCACTGAGCTGAGCTGTACAACAACTAGACCGTTTCTGTTGACCTGCTGGTTGTGTGGTGAGGGTCTCAGCTCCTTCTTGTCATCTCGTGCCGGAAACAGTGACTTGAGCAGTTTGGGCATCTGAGGAACCAGCGCCTTAACTGAAAAATAAGAGGCAGCAAGTCCTGAACGACCTGGGGAAGGGAAGTAGGGGGGAAAATCCAGAAAGGAGAAAAAATAGGCAGAAGAGTGGAAAGAGGCGAGGACATGAAGAGGTGTGGGAGGTTGGGGAAGCATGAAACATTAAGACAGGAAGTTGATAGCAAGTCCAAGAAATGGCAAATCCTCCAACACAGTGATAGACTGACAAAGACATCAGCTGGATGGTTGATCTAGCATAACAATGTGATAAAAAAATAAAGAAAATCATTGGATTGAGAAATAGATTAAACAGATATATATTAGATGACAACCAATTATCAATTAATTCTGTTTTTTTTTAAAACAGGTTTAATTGAAACCATGTTACATAAACATGAATTTTGACACCAGTATGTTAATGACTATGATGAGAGATGAGAAAGAAGTTGATGAGAATAGAAAGAGACCCAATATTGTATAAAGTAAGAACAGGATATGCAAAGGAAGAGGAGGAGATCGTCTGGAAAAATGAGCTTCAAGTCTAATTAAGATAAGCGTACGTAGAAAATAAATAAATGTAGTTCGAAACCAAAGAAAGCAGAATGAAAGAAGAATGGAGTTAAATAGACTTTATGGGGGAGAAAGGAGTAGAGGGGAGTAGACATAATGGAGGTAAAGGGGATTACCTGGCTCTGGTTCCTGATTCTGTGGGGGAGTCGTGGCAAAGGGAGTAGGGGATGAAGACGGGGAGGTGGAGTAGGTAGAAGGAGAAGAGGCTGGGCGGGGGAGGGTGCGCTGAAACTGAGAAGGCATGAAGATATCCTGCTGACTTTCCCATCGACCCTGAGAAGCAGAAACATGACAGGTTTGAAAATAATTTTAAAATATCAGAAGACTCAACTATACTGTGAACAAGAAAAAAACAAAACAAAAAACGTGCATTACCTTTTCGTCCAGAAGGCAGGTTGTGGACAGGTCCTGTCTACTTCCTGAGAGCTGAGGATGGACAGAAAGAAAGCATATTGAAAAAAAAAAAAATATTATTATTATTTTTTATTTTTTGTCCTTTCGGCTTATCCTGTGAGTTCAGGGTCGCCACAGCGGATCATTGTCTGCATGTTGATTTGGCACAGTTTTTTATAACGGATGCCCTTCCTGACACAAGGGCTTGGACCGGCACTGCACAGCTGGGGAGGGGAAGGGGCTGTTAGAGGTTCAGTGTCTTGCCCAGAGACACTTCGACATATAGCCGGGACCGGGGATCGAACCACTGACCCTGTGGTCCGTGGACGACTGCCTTTACCAACTTAAAATTATATGATAATATATCGGCATAATCTATGGTAAAACATATTGTATTAGTGTTTTACCCGATGGACGGAAGGAGAACTGAGGCTCCGTCTGTTGCTCCTCCCTCTGCTAGCCAGTTGCTCCTTCACAGCCACCTCCTAAAAAAAAAACAACACTAAAATGTAAAAAATAAAAATACTAAATTGACACAGTAAAAAGCAGAATGAATTAAAGCTGCTGGGTTTGCTAAAACTTCAAACATTCATAGACACTGCATGCTTGACCACCGTTTTCCACCTACCTGTCTGAGTCTATCCAGTGTCAGGATGTTCTCAAGACTCAGGACACTTCTGAGGTATTTCTCAATAGCAGCCTCATCGTCAGGTGATTGGCTGTTGTGCGCGCTGGCAGCAAGCCGGGCCAGCATCTCCCTGTCTTCTGATCCAGGGGCATCCTGATGGCAAAAATACATCATGCTCTTGTTATCGTCAGGAAAATATTAGGGCTGCACAATATATGATTTTTTTGTTGTCGAGTTTGACCTCATTCAATCTCATTCTGGCATGAAAACAATACTGTTTGCATGCAAGCTACCCTGCAGGGGGTGTACACAACAATCAAGATGTTCATATTTCTGACCAATGAGTCAATCATCAAGGAGTCGCATGCTGACTGCCGACTAGCTTGGTTTTCAATGACTAATCACGGTCATTTAGCAAGGCGACTCCGCTCATTCATTTCAAGAAATCTGCGTGGACTTTTTGCCCCCCATCGTACAATCCTAAAAAAAACTTGCTTTGCAGTAGACCCCCACCCTAACCATTATTTCATTCCTCCATTTTACTGTCTCTTCACTGCCAAGTCATTTCAAATCTCTTACTGTATATTTATTTAGTAAGTAAGTAAAAGTCACATTAAATGTCAAACGTATTATTTTTCAGGTAACCACAACAGAAAGAGATTTTGTGTGTCATTAGGTTTAGAGAGACAGACACACACGCATTAGAGCAGGAAGAAAGTAAGAAGAATCAAAACAAACTTTACACTTCACTGCCGATACCAACACACACACACAAACATTTTTTATTTATAGTTTACCAAGAATCATGCAGCCCAAAGAGACAGTTTTCATTTTTCTCACCCCGGGGATGTTGGAGACCACTTCAAATGTGACCCCGCAGCCAGGTATGGTGCTGCGGGTGGACATCCTTCTGAGAAAGTTGTGAGCAAATCCCTGTCGTCCCGGATTAACATTTACGCAGATTCTCTTCCTCAGGACCAGTTGCATGTCAGCTGGGTGACTTAGCTGAACCACGACCCTTATGGTCAGGTACACACGCTGCTCGGGCCATGCTCCCCCACGACTGAGCTGGGGACAGTCATGGACAGTGGAGTCCCACGATGCCTCAGCTTTTACCTGTGGGGTGAAAAACAGTTACTTACTGACTGAATAAATCAGGCCCTCAGTGGGCATTCACAGAAAGATATTTGATGGAGATACGTCTTTACCTCTCCATCGTAATGTTTGACAATCTGCAGGTCAAAGAAGTCATCCTCATCCTCACCACTCAGGGTAGCATCCCAACCACCAGCTTCAGGAACCTCAAACTGGTCTTGAGAGCTGAGGTCATCAGCTGAAGTAACAAAAAAAAGAAACAAAACTATTAGAAAGCAGACTGAGGAAAGTGAAGTTACTCCACCAATAAAATTGTTAGTGTTTATTGTAAAACTCAAGTTTTACAATAAAGAATACAATACAATAATAAAGTCACATTGTAGTATTAGATCGTTTTTTATAATCTTAGCAAGGAACCGACGTACGTTTGAGGTTCAGAAAGACGACAGGAATATGAGTCTCCATGCCTGGCAAAGGAACCCTGTAAAAAAACATACAAACATTGTGACCAACATGCAAACTTGCTGGTGCATTTGTGCCACATAAACAATAAAATAACAAGGTCAAATATAATAACATAAGGTCACAGTGACAGCCACAATGGCATATAGAAAAGCAAACAAACATATATCCTGGCATGTGTCGTACCATTCAGCTGGTGCGCCAGGAATGCCACTGCCAGCAGAGGGCACCATAACTGCATTTCTCTCCTCTGTCAGAGTCAAGCGCCACTCCAGGAGCTGGGCCTCTCTTTCCATGTCATCCTCTGTCTTTTCTGTGTACACAAAACCACAGCATACATTAAACACATTTTATACTAATCACCAGCAAATCTAAAATGGCCTAATTCTAAAGATACCTGAAGGCTACAAACAAAGGTAAAAGCCATACAATTAGTGTTTTTTTGAAGGTCTAAGTGATTTTATCTGTGGGCAGTGAGAGTCCCTGAATGCACAATATGTTTCCATGTTACCTGCTTTGCTGACAAGACTCTGCAGGTGTTGGTCGAGGTATTCCTGTCGCTTGGTGAGAGCAGCCAGCCACTGCCGACGCAAGCGCTCCAGATCTCTTTCCTGCTCAACAAATCAGTCAGTCAATCAAATCAGCTGTACCTCAATTTAAGATTCCTAAAAGGAAAAAAGGCCGTAGACGGAGCTGTATTAAACTGGTCTACCTGATAACTGTCCATCTCATCTCCTTCATGGTTTGCTGTGCTGTTTCTGATCTCCACGCAGCCCACTGACACTGCAAGAACTATCTCTGCTATCAAAGGCATGGTACCCGAGTCCTGAACTGAACGCACGTCTACCTGGATCCGTCTCGACTGACCCTAGAAAGTAGGGAAAGAAGGGGGAGCAGGATACAGAAGCTTAGAAGACAAAACAGTCTGAAAACATTTAGATTATTTTTAAGCTGGCTTTACAGCTGAAGATTCCTGTTGTGGCATCCAAGATTATGTGTAGAACTACCTGCCGAAGCTGGAAGATTCCCCCAGTTCTCACATCTCTAGCAGGAACCACTTCCACTGGGACAAAGTCTCCGTTCTCATTTATCTCTAGGATTTGAATCCAAAGCTCCAGGCGACGAGTTACCTCACTCCATCTGCAGAAACATAAATTATTAGTATATATCAGCGACACCAGTGTCTAGGATTTTCCATTATTTGCTGTAAAGCTGGTCTGGCAGGACAGAAGAAGAGGACCAAAGGATACTGAGAGTGTGTGTGTGTGTGACTACCTGTCTCGTAATGTGCGTGTCTTGGCCTGGATGATGCTGAGATCCCAAAGAGCAGGGTTCCTGCCTGCATCTGCCTGCCTGTGTCCGTATACCTCAATGGCAACTGCTCCTTCTGTGAGGTACTCAATGAATTCCTCTGTGACTGACACTGCCAGCTCCTACAGCATCCACAGAGACCAGTGTCAAACCATCAAATTTTCCAGTCTTGAAAAAAGTAGTGGCAGTGTTTGAAATTTCATGTTTTATTTGCATAAATTGGTCATGAAATTTGACCTGATCTTGGGCAAACACAATATCACTAAGCTGGCAAAATCATGATCTTTCATATTTTTACTGAACACAACCATTAAACATACAAAAGCAACGGAGGTGAATACTTATGTACATGTGATTTCATTTTTTATTTGTAATAAATTTGCAAAGATTTCAAACTAACTTCATTATGGGTCATTATGGGATATTGTTTGTAGAGTTTTGAAGAAAAAAAAACAGGTTTATCCATTTGGAATAAGGCTGAAACATAACAAAATGTGGAAAAAAGTGAATACTTTCTAGATGCACTGTATAACTAAGTGTGGCCTAATAATTATCTTAAATCTTTAAGATTACTGTGTGATTCTGTCCAGCTACATGCAAATCGTATAGTACATAGACACAGAATGTTTTTTTTTTTAAGTCAAGGTAGCTCTAAACCACCCCTCCTTTCTCGATTCATTCATTAAACAGCAGGTTAGCTTCATCTGACTCTAGTTGATTTTTGGTGACACTAGCAGGCTAGAGTTGCCATTGCTTTTTTCACCATCACTTTGTATGAGTAATGCTTGTGTTCAATACACACATTAAAAGTTCATGATCATATTTGAGTTCTATCTGGAATTTATGCAGAAAGGCAGGAATTTGTAAACAGTGCCCTTACGTTTTTCTCATGACTGTAACTACTGTTATACACAACAATGCTTCAACCCATACACAGATCTCAAAAACTCTTAAGCTGATTGTTAAAGGCCTCATAAGAGTTGTCTCCATCTGTCACCAGTGTTCACCTTGCAGCTGTCAAACACCACCATGCAGTGTGGGTCCTTGGTGCTAGGTGATGAGGATGATGGGTCGACTTCAGGAGCCACGATGGTGGGCTCGGGCTGATCCCAGAATGAGTACTGACAGAAGACAAAATTGGAGAGGAACTGGGGCAGACCAGTGGCCTGCAGGATCTTAATCTGCAGATGATACAGAGGTCAAAGGTTAAAAAATAAACATTTATATTAAATTAAAACACAAAATCAGATTAGAACAAAGACCCAGGAATGGTTGGTCAGTAACTGCTGACTGAACTAGTTCGGAATAGTACAAGATGATGCTTTTTTTCTCTGATGATTCATTAAAGTTACCATGCAGACAAGTTTGCGATCTTGGAATTCAGTGTCTTGGTTGTGATCTGGTTCATCTCCTCCGGCCATGTTGTCCTCGAAGCCCCCTCCAACTCTCACAATCTCCACATGGAGTCGCCCTGCAACCTGGCCACAGGGTAAAGTTGCTATGGAATCATTCTATTGTCTTGAAAGTCACAAGACACAGGTGTTGGAGATTTTTAAAATATACATGTGGAATGGAAGTATTTTGTGGGTTTTTCTAAAACCGCACTAAAGAAAGCTGCATTTCTCACACTTAGGAATACACCACTCCTTTTCTCACACACACACACACACACACACACACACGATGTTTGCAAACCCTACCTCTCCCTTCTGGTTGATTATGGGAACAGCATACTGCAGCTTGACATCATAGAACAGACAAGACAGGAAGACATTGGCAACGCCGATGAGACTGTGATTTTCCTGCTCGTCAAAGAATGGGTCAGCTCGACGGAAATACGAGCGCATAACCTACGTAAAGTACAAGGAGAACAGAAATTTTTTTTTACTGGAATGTAAATTTTAAAAAAGACATTGACCGTGAGTGTATAATAATAATAAGGTGTTTATTATTTATGATTTCAAAAGCAGAGCAAAGGCCATGTCATCCAGTAAAATTTGCACATTTCGCATCCAGCTTTAAAACATAAAAGTGCAGAAATTTTGCTCACAGTCTTAAACTTCAACACATATGTTGCATCTCGTCTTAATAGATGTATACAGCCATGAACTGCACTGCTGTGATAACCAAGCAGGGTTACTGGAAAAATTGACATAGCAGATTTGTTAAAGGGCGACTTTTTTAAGCCTTTTACTTTCTATGGCTTTATTTTTGGGTGTAAATGTATATTAATGCTTTTAAACTTTCCTCTATATATATTTATAACTGTCTATCTATAAAATATTTCTCTGCTTCTAGCTAAAAAAGCCCCCCAGATGACATCACCTGGAGGAGTTTTTAAGTTTTTCATTATGTGTTCAGAGGATGTCATGATGTCAGGATGTATGAGCTCTGGAAAAGAAGGTTGACCATGATTAAAAACTCCATAGTGTGAGCAACAAGAAAACATAATCTGAACTAAATGTTCCTCCAAGTGACGTCATCTGGAGGCATTTCAGGATACAAGTAGAGAGATATTTTGATACAGGGAAATCAGAGGGAAGTTTAATGGCATTCATTTACATGTACTACTCAAACTAGACCCAAAAGAAGCAAGTTAATGAGTGAAGGCGTCCTTTAGGTTCACTCACAGGGTTATCATTGTGATGGAGGTTGTAGTCCTGCCACTCCTGATACAGCTCTCTCATGTCCACCAGACGGTTCTCCATCTTCTCCAAACTCCAGATCTGTTTCCCTCGACACCGCCTTCGAACCTGAATCGCTGGTTCACTAAGCACAGCATCCCTCTACACACACAGACACATTTAAAGAATGGCCTGTGTTAATAACAAGAATAGTAAATCTGTACACGAGTGTGTGTGTGCGCTTGTGTGTGTGAGACCTTGCGGTTTGCATTGAGGTTGTCTGATGGGATCTGCAGAGTCACTCTGTACTCAGTGTGTCTTTCCAGCTCCTCAGCAATGAAACAGGCTTCTTGCACAAAGAGGTTTGCCCTCACTATCTGCTCCCTCAACCTTCGCAGACTCCTCACCAACACTGCCTCCCTGCAGGAGGGAGCGAGGAGGCAGCAAGGAAGGAGAAATGAAGAAGGAGCAAAAGATATAAAGGAATATGGGCTCAATTTGAATTCTTATTCAAACAAAGCAAAAATAGCTAATTAGAGAAGCATTGACAATTTGTTTTTTACATGTGCATCCACACACACACTCTCTCCCTTACCTGTCCTCACTCCACTGCTTCAGTCTACTCTGGGCACTGCTTGAATGGCTCATCCCTCCCACACTCAGTCTTTCCAAGCTGCGGTAGTGAGACTGCTGTCCTGAACCTTGCTGACCAGACAGCGGTGCTCCAGAATGGCCTGTGGACAGACGATCTGGATTCAGCTTCTTACGGAGCTGTTGGAGCTCCTGCTCGTACATCTGCCTCTGTCGTTCCAGAGCAGAACGCTTCTCTTCTTCATGCTGCCTCTCCAGAGACTGGAGGACTGCCTGCATGGGGTCTGATGGGAAACAAGAGACCAGTCACTAAACACAGTCAGGACACTAAACTAATTTATTCCTGTCTATGAGGAACATAAATATAACATTTTTCTACTTACCATTGTTTCCGAGTGCCTTCATCATGACCTCTGTCTGGGCAAACTCATAGGAGAAGCTTACGTCACTGGACACTTCACTTGCTGTGTCGCCATCTGCATCCAGTTGCTCACTGCTGCCACTGTTCTTCATCACCCCACCATCACCCTCCTCATCCTCGACTCCCCGAGAGCGCCGCTTAGGCAGGTTGATCCTGCAGAGAAGGTGTCCAATTTATTAACTTCTAATGGTTAAAATGTTAATTGTACTAAACACATTGATCTGACATAAAAAAAAACTTAAACTACCTAAAGAAATGGTTGTTTCCCCAGAGAATTCGGTCACCATGGTGAAGCTGCAGAGCACTGGTTGCTGGAGAACCATTAACACATGTCCTGTGTAACAGTAAAAACAGCAGTGACATTAGAATTTACTAATGTGTATTTAACAATGTTATTGCTAGAAACATTGACAGTGTTTGTGTCTTCCAGTGAGATCCTAAGTATTTATTTTCTTCTTTTCCCCCCCAAGTTAGATGCATGTTCTCCAGAATTGGCATGAACCCTGGCTCTATTACTTTACGGTACTTACCGAGCATTGCGGTAGGGGGTGAGGATAACTGCAGCATCTGCTGTAATGTCAATAACACAGTGTTCTGCCTGGATGCCCATCCCGCATAGCTGGATGTCCTGAGAGTCTGCAGATCCCACCCTTGTGTGTTCCTGAGACAAAACAGTCAAAACATTAGAAGATGACATTAAGTTAGAGTTTGACAAATAAATAAACGAGTCATGTCTAGTAGGGCAAGGAAATTTTTTAAGTGCATCCACTGAAATTCACTTGCCCCTCACTTTATCCGTTTGGATTTAACCCATCAAATAATTTTGTTCTTGACAACTGTTTATTCACTAACTGATGAAATTTGTCTCTTGATGATTCCCAACACACAAAACACTTATTTCTATAAGTACCCATCATCAGTTACCAAATTAAAACTTGATTTCCTATGAACTGTGGGAGATGTAAAGATTTTATTTTATTTTTTTGTCCTTTCGGCTTATCCCGTGAGTTCAGGGTCGCCACAGCGGATCATTGTCCACATGTTAATATGACACAGTTTTTACGCTGGATGCCCTTCCTGACGCAACCCTCCCCAATTTCTACCAGCCTTATATGTGAAGGGCAGATAAATTGGAAACTGTTTCATGTGATTAGTGATTTTATGTAAATAGGACAAGTTAATAAAGAATTAAATAAGACACGATAAAAAAGTGGTTATGCGTATTTACCTTCAGGTAGTACACCAGCAGCTCGTTAAGGGCAGGGTCAGCGTTAAGGTTAACAAGAAAACTCTTATCGTCTCCAACTTTAATCCCTGAAGACTGAAGAGAAATACCCAGACTTTCTAACTGCTTCTGACGCTCCTAAAAAAAGACAAATACAAACATAATTTTTCAATAGCATGGGACATAGTATCTTATTGATTAAAAAACTCTATTTTACTATTAAGTTTTCACAAGTCTCATGTTTCTTACCTGTGCAATCTCTTCAGTTTTGCGAAGCTTTTCCTCCCAGGTGATGGTCATCTCTTGAATCAACTTTTCTGACTCTTCAAGACGGTCTTTAAGCTCAGGAGCCTTTAACGACTGAAGAAAAACACAGAAGTTGACATTAGTCTAAAAGAAGACATTTCTACATCCCAATTTCTAAACATTTTTGAGAAGTTTCACCTCTGCCTGGGTCAGCTGAACTCTGAGTTTCTCTACTTCCTCTCGGAGCTCCCTGATGATGCGAGCATTGGGGTCTTCGTTAACAACAGCATGGTTGACAATGCTTTTTGCCCGGTCTGCATAGCGCAGTGTTGACAGTGTCTCCTCATAGTTGTCTGCAGCTGGACTCACAGTTGCAACCATTGCTGTGCGACTGTTGCCACCTAGACAGTCCTAAAGAGAGGCAGACGAAAGAAGACAGGTCATCTTAAAAAATAATCATCATCATCATTCTCTTTCTCTCTAACAGTTACGCTAATCATATATGTACCTTTAGTAGCCATGTGAGAACAGAGTCCCTGTAAGGAACAAACTTGGTCTTGTTCTTGGCAGTTCCTTGTTCAGCCAATGCTGAGATCACTAAACCCAGCGTAGTCAGCGACCTGACAAACACAAAAACCATCAGGTCAAGGTCATCATTTTAAGTGCTTGTTCATGGGTATGCATCATTGTGTTCCTCCTTTTGCATGTGCAGCCTTCTCACGTTACGTGTTGATGCAAGCTTGTTTCAACAATTCAAGGTTGAAGGTTGTAAAAAGATGTATAGGTTACATGTTAGAAAAAAAAAAAAAAAGAAGATTGCAAAACAAATTTAACACAGGCAGTATTACAGTGGAAGAGTCTAGACTTCAGACTCAGGCAAAAAGTCTGGTTGGGACTTTTTGTAAACAGCCAATAACAAGTTTGCATATCTGCATTTGGTTGCACTCACGTACTTGTTAATGTTGCTTCCCTCCTTCAGGCGTTCTCCTGCTGCTCCAGTCTTTGCAGCTCGCTCACTTCCAGCCAAGTCTACCAAACTCAATCGACTCACCTTCTCTCCACTTGTCTAAAGACAGAAACATAAATGACATCATTTGTTAAGAGTCACTGACTTAACAGTTTTTAAAATTGAAAGAGACAAGCTATATAGTGTTCTAGAGCACTGTAACACTGTAGCCTGCTGTAAGGACATCCACATAAGGTCTGACAAATCTCTGATGGAACTTTATTTGCCAAGAAGGTGCCACATGAAGGCAATGTCTGCCTTTTTTTCCCAGCAGCTTTCAACTGAGAGTTTCAAGCATCAGAGCGAATCATGAGGTACGGCTTTAACATTCTCAACAACATTCCCTGCTGAGTTAGATGCTTTCCTTCACTCTTGCTCAGTACTTCTCTTCCACACAGCAGCAACCACATAATTTAAAAGCTTAGTGAAGCCTTTGGTTTTTCAACTTTTGGCCTCTTGTTGAGAGACTGTCTGTCTTCCCAAGAGCTGATGAAAATGTGGATATCACTTTCACTTGTGTACAAGGACAAATCCACTCCAGGCCAAGCGTGACAAGCCAGTAGCTGACAAGGCTGAATATAAGATCTGATCCATGCCTACAGCAAAAAAAAAGTATGTCAGCAGTTTAATATCAGCAGATACAGTCTCCTGTCAGTCATTGAGTCCACTCCACATATGGCAAGTCCCCAAAACACTTTCATTTACTCATGGTAGGTTCTTCAGTTGTTCTTCGGGGCTGACAAAGCTCTGTCAACTTTGCTTTTACTCTTAGTTATTTTTCTCCAGTTCCTATTTTGTCTTGATTGTTCCTAACAGGTCACATGTCCAGGTATTGAGCAAAACAAAGAAACAAAAAATTTCAACTGAGCATTCAACAGTGTAGCAAATCCATGTGAAACTAAAGTATCCACAAGAATAAAACCGATAAACCAGATGAAAGTACAACTTTAGCTCCTTACTACTTGTGATGTTGGAGAAATTTGGGGAAAAAAAAAAAAAACAACACAAATATCACTAGTTCTGGGCAATACAGTACATTGTAAGGCTCCAAAAGTTCCAGGAATTATGGGACATAAACTCTAGAGCTACGCTGGAAACTAAAGTTTTGGTTACTGGAGAACCATTAATAACAACTACAAGTTTTTGCCGCACATTTCCACCACATCTCAGGAACTTTGGTTTTATCTTCAATTACCACTAGGGCACATAAAAAAAAAAATTGCAGCAGTGTTATGGTTTTCAAACATAACAAAACAAGTCAAAACAAATCATCATTTTGTTGTTTGAATTTACTGCTGCAATTTGTTTGAGTTCTCCTTGGTTAATGAATGAAAAAGGAGACATGCAGTGGAAGAGAATTACACTGGACATTCCAAACCACGATACACACCTATGTTTCTGCTTTCCTGAAACAATCAGCAAGTTAAGTTGTATTTTTCTCTCACTCGCTTTGTTCTCTGTATGGCCACGTGTTGCTTATATATTCACTGATGTTCTCGGCTCATTTGCGTTCTGTTCCTCACTCTCTTCTTTTAAAAAAATTTAGAAAGACAACAGCAAAGCTAAAACATTTTAATATTTATGAACAACAAATACTGTCATGTTCTCATTTAAGGTCAAAATATTTAATTTTAAGAACTGCTACACAATATGAAGCAAATCCAGTATCTGAACAGCACTGGTCAATCCTGAAAACCCTGTTGTTACGGTTCCTGAACCTATAACCTATAACTAATCATTAAACATGCAGATGTGAAAATAAACCAAACTTATGTTTGTATGTATGTTTTAAAATGGGACAATTGTGTATATGTAATGAGAGCTGGTGACTGAACACCAGCACATAAAGCAGCAAGCTGAAATTAAATAATTATACGCCCTTATTGCACTGGTCAGTGATTTGATTGTAATCTACATGTGCCACATCTTGGTGGAAAACCAGTAAACCAACCATACTATTTCTATGTGCGTGTTTGGGTCACTACATTTTAATTTTAAGTGTACAGTATACACACACTCCTTAGTCCTTTTCTTATGCAATTTTAAACATCTCTGCGAGTGGTGAAATAATGAATGCGAGAATATTAGCAACAGTGTTTGAAGGTAGAATCATGTAAACTGGACTTCTTTCTTATTGGTTTCCCTAGTCACCCAGTCCAGTTAACATAATAAACCAAATAATCAAACCTGTATGACTGAGAACCTTCACCGATGTATCAGCCGCAGTGGCATTTTACCTGTTAAATAAGGGATTCTGTAACAAGGAGAGCTGATACCTGAGGCAGTAACCAGATCAGCAGGAAGAACATGCAGCTTGTCAGCCTTGACAGCATTAAAGGACCAAGACAAAACAAATGTCAGGGCATCCACATACTGAAGGGCTTTAAGACACTCATGGTAAACAATCTACTAAATGAAACCATAGTAAATCATAATTGTTTGAACACTTGGGACTTCTGCACTATACTAAAGTAAAGTTTGACTGGATTCAGTTAAACAGGGAACAAAACAGCCAACGCCTGCAGGAGGATTGGTAGCAGATAGGGCAAAGTGCAGCCTGAGTGAACTTTTGGTTTACAAGTTTGAGAAGGACCTGCAACTGAAAGGAAATCCAGTGATCGGATGTTGAGTATCAGAATGACTCATCCAACATTGAGCGATTGTGCTAAACAGTTCCTTCACACTGCATGAGCCATTAGAGGGCACAGAGGAGCTCAAGTAATGCATTTAATACAGTTGAATACTACAGATTCATTTTAATAAAATAAAGAGTCTATAACAAATCAGAAATGTATTATCGAAATAGTAGGTGACTGTTTTTGATGTAAATTTTAATTGCCGAGGTGACGTCTCTCTCACAGATTAAGAAATGTTAAAAAACCAAGTTAAGATAGATGTTTGATTGATTACATACACACTCTGCATGTATTCAGCGGAGATGATTACTCATTTGACAACTCTATTTTTGCGTACTGTTCACAGCACCGTTTTCCTTAGGCTTTATCTCCACTTTATAAACAGGTCTAACATCACTCATAACTGCAGAGTTTAACTAAGGCAAAAAATATGGAGCATAAAACAGGTATTTCTTTCAAAAACTTAACAACTAGCACTGCAAAAACCCTCTGAACATAGTTCCAATTACAGCAAAATAAGGTGGCATGAACTAGCTACAAAGAAGAATGCAATCAATTGTGAATTCTTCCATTTATTTCTTTTTTGTTTTTAAATTAATAATTAAAAGCCAATTTAAAACAAACAGCATGTATGTATGATATGTAATAAAATTGACTCATGCATTTACAGGGCGTGATTCACTTACTCACTACACAGCCTGTGCATTAGCTCTTGGCTTGATGAAGCTACTGACTGAGTAATGTAATGACTTGAAAACCAAACAGCCTGTATCAGCTGACAAGCTCAAAGTCGTGCCTGTGAATTATTAACAGGATTCCCTGGCAGCAAATTTGTCTGGAAATAGGAGAGAGGAGGAGGAGTGGCCAAGTGAGTCAGTGAGGATGGAGAATTAGTAATTTACACTACTTCTTTCTGAGAATGCCAGATCAGACAGCTGAGGATGACATCAACCCATTTGGTAACTACCTTTTCACCAACCAGCAGCAGTAGCTGATGGATCAAAAACTTGGCAGACATGGTTTGTCCAGTCAAAGTGCACATAATTACACACCCTGACAAATTCGAGGAAAACAGAAGGCCGGGCTGATATGCGAACTAGAATTAATTTTATGGTGCAACTGGGGTGGAAACTGAGAAATGGTGTAACATGTAGAAAAAGACTTGACCTTTACCAAGTACTGTAATAATGTAAGACCTTCTGGAATGAAACATTCTCATTATATCTTAAGAGAATAAAACCTCTAAATACTGCACACATCTTGAAGTACAGGAGCAATCATTGACTTACTACAGTTTATTTCATGTTTGCTGACATACTGTAAAAAAGTAAGAATTTTGAATGCTGCACTTACTGGTCTTTTTAAAAAAAAGTATTTGATTCTGTAGAAGTGTGTGCTCATTATGCATTTGAGGCACATTAATTGTGAGCGAGCTTAGAAGTGGGTGGATAAGAGAGCAGCTGGATAGAGCAAGAGAAAAATCCTCTTTAAAGAACTGGGTGAACAAGGCTTAAATCCCATTTAGTGCAGACTGTAACATATTGTCTGAAGCTTTAGTTTTTTTCCATGAAATTTAAAAAGAAAACTGCCATGGTACCATGAACCTCGGCCATATATTTTTCCCTCAATGTATACACCCAATTTGTATCTGTATACTGCGTATATTCTCCGCACCATGATTGTCAAAACACCAACCCAGCCCCAGTTCTATCCCGTGGCAAGAAAGCCCTGCTCCCTGTGGAGGCTGTGAAGCAAGCAGACTAATTATCTTGTGAATGTTTCCAATCACACATGATTTGTGCAACTGCAGCCACCACACACCCCAGAACTATCTAGAATTAGCTCAAACTGAAGCTCTTCTATTGCAGGTTTCAACATCAATTACATCTTGAGTGATTAGCTCAGGATTTTAAGTATCCACTTGGGGACCACAACAACCTCAAAATAAATCTAAATACAGTTAACCTGGAAAGTTACAAAAATAATTCAATTGTGTTTAATGTAAGGGTCTTATATGGAATATCTTACCCCGGACCGCAAATCTTTGAGTGTGTGTGTGAGGATGATGTTGAAGACAGCATGTGATCGACTACTCTCCTCATTCATGTTGGTAGCAGCAACAGTCCGAGACTTGTTCCCCTCTGACATCAGAGATTCAATGTCCTGCCAGAAAAAAAAAAGGGAACAATCTTAATACTACTACTACTACTACTACTACTACTACTACTAATAATAATAATAATAATAATAATAATAATAATATATTTCTAATGCAGACTTAGTGTTGACTAAATCAAATTTTCATTGTCATATGAAACTGCACGATAAGCACATAGCAAAAGTGTGGCTGAATTGCATTAAGAGAAGTTATTTTGAATACACATACTATGCGTTCATGCCTCATATGCGAACATTTGATCAGTCCGTTTTTTAACATACATTTTATTTGGGTGCAACAAGTGAGAATAGTCAATTTGAAAGTATAGTTGAGCTGCTGGAATTGCAATCTCTATCTCCTGTCTGTGTCGATATCGTGCCCTGGAGTGCAGTGCAGCTCCTCCAGAATGTGGCCGGTTATTATGTTAGGGTTAGGTTGTAAACTTAAGACTTAAGATTGTAAAAGAATGTACTGTATAATAAGAATTACACAACGAATTTTGGCTTGTCCCTTCAGGGGTCGCCACAACGGAACATTCCGCACATTGATTTGGCATATGTTTTTAGGCCCCATGCCCTTCCTGCCGCAACCCTCTCATTTTTTTTTTGTCCGGGCTCAGGACCGGCACCAAGGTTGCCCTTGGTGGCTGGGTGGGGTCACACCTGGTGGGGTGGCATTCGAACCCGCTGCCTTCTGCCTCCCCACCCAATGATCTACCACTGAGCCACCAGGCCCCCTATATAATAAGAATTACACAAAATAAGAAAAATTAAACAGAAAATTTTTTCCCTCCCATTCATAAAATTTGTTTAAACATTTAATTATATTACTAAAAATTATAATCTATAACGACTCTAAATTCCCCATTGGAGTTCATGTGATCGTGAATAGTTTCTTGTCTATCTATATATCTCTCTGTATTGGCCCGAGATAAATTGGCCAGATTGTACTGTACAGCTCACCAGTCTCTTTTGTACCCAACTGTATGCACAACCAGTCAGTCTAATTTATCACATAAATATAAAAACTGAAAAACTTCTGAGGACTTACTCACTCAGACTGCAGCTCACACACTCTAGACCCCTTCCTCTACCAGCTGTACCCACCCCAGTCCTTGACTTGCCTGCTTTCCTAGGGCAAACTATCACTGTGCAAGTGGAATCCGTCACTCAGTTAAAAAATTGGGCGTGAGAAAGTGAGAAAAAAATGGATGTGGCAATCTGCAGTGTTTCCCAAACACTGATTTTTGTGTGTCGCTCTGCTATAAATTTTTTCAAACTTATTTAATTGTAGACCTGCACATAGGATGTTCACTAAAAGTACACCAGAGACCGGTTAATTTTTCTGTCATTTAATACTGTCCCAACCCTATTTACTAGTGTCACCATAATTTCACGAAGAATTAATACCCTTGATCAGCACTACAAATGAAGTGCTCACCCTGTTGAGTGTGGGTAAAAAAAGTGTAGTGCAGTGTAGAAAAGTTTCAGAAATTAGCTTCACATTTTGCTGATGATTTAGCGCTCATCGATGCCGTTTCTGGCTAAAACAGAACTAAATGGTGCGTAGACAAATCAGCCACAATCCCACGAGTACTGTATTCACTGAATGTCCGGCCTATAAGGGGGCGTATTAATATAACTGACTTTAAAATGTTGAAGTCTTAACTATTTAGGACAAAGACTTTTACCTTGTAGCAGGCCACAGCTAGTCGAGACAGACCATCCACGTAGGGACCTAAAACTTTATGTTCTCTCACTCTCAGGGTTTGTCTGCCCCTGCAAAAAATAAAATAAAATAAAAACAAGTGTAAAACAAACTGTTGCTTAGTGTTTTTCTCTTGGTAAAACACTTTGCATCCTATGTATTAGCAGGCGTGTACTAGTTCAGAGAGCCTATGCTAGCATTTTGCTCTCTTTCCGTAATTTAAACTTGCTCCAGGTTTGAGAACTTCATAAACTGCTGCTCAACAGTAAAGCCCATATGGCTGTCAGATGGCCTCCTTCTCTTTGGCCCATTTGACTCAAGATAAAGGTCACAAAGTGAGTGAAGGTCAAAGGTTATGCTGTCTAGGGCAGTAGACACAGGCCTGCACTCCTGATTTACTGCTGACCTCCTGGACACAAACCTCTATCAGTGACTACAGGACAGAAGAATAATTCTTTTATCAACTGACCACAGCAGCTGCTGCAATCGTAGTCAATGCTTGACTTTCTTCATTCTACCACCATACTAGCATTTACATAAAATGCAGGTTTACACAGAAACATAACATTACAGCTGTGTGATGTGACAATATATATTGTTTGACAAAAGAAAATGGTCTGTTGTTCATGTTATGCCCTATCATTTATTTAGTTGTGTCGCAAATTGCAGTCTTTTGGCAGCTTTCTTCCACATGACACAGATGCAGGCAGTGTAGAAACACAAACAGAGGAGCGTGAAGGTGACTGCACCCAAGTAGTTTGTTTTGAAGGTATTCATTTACTTACTTGTCAGGCAAATAAAGCAGGGTTGGCAGCAACATCCATTCTGATCAAAAAATTGCAGTGCAAACAGATGTTATGCTGATCTATAAAAATGGAGCTCAAGGTTTTATGTGTGTATTACTAGGTGCCAGTTAGCTAGCAACATACAGATATAATGGTCTATTAGTTGCATGACAAATGCTTTACCAATATTCAAGTGCTCTTAAAAACTTTAAAGAATTTTAACCAGATTTTGCAAATCCTTCTCATCAACTGGAGAAAAAAAGGGGGCAGAGCTACCCCTGTGCTGAGAACAGACCAACGTCACTGCCACCTATAGAGGAACCCATTAAACAGTATTAAATGTTTGCCTCACCATGCGTTAAGTTAACTGAATATACATAATAAAGCTTGATAATGATATATATTGTTATTGGGATATGACATTTTTGTCATTGCATAACCGTTCACCATTTTTTATATATAATACATAAATAAATAAAAGTATTAGCTTTGAAGTTATAGGATTTATCAAAGCCGCCGTATCATCATTGAATTCATGAAATCTGCAGTAGGAGGAGGTCGTACCCTTTGGGGTCAAGGAGATCCCGGACTTTTTCATTGTAGATCTCCATGTAAGACACCTCAACAGTAAAGCTCTCCTCCTCCCGCTGTTCCTTCTGGGTGCGTTCAAACAAAGCACTGCACAGGCGTGGAATCAGACCTGGCTGGTCCCCTGAACCCATCATTGTGTAAGACTTTCCTGAACCTAAACACATGCACAGAAACACAACACAAGGATTCTGTTAACGAGAGCAGGGTTATTATAATCAAAAGTGAAAATGTCATCTTTGTGTCAGCTAATGAAAAAGTTTTTAGTAATTAAGAGAGGTTAAGTAATAATGATTATTGTTGCTGATTATTTATTGGCAGGTCATTCCTGTTGCCAGCTTACTTTCCTTTTTGAGAGCAAGACAAGTTTGTTTCTTATTTTGTTCAGAACAGAATTAGGTAGACTGGTTTTCATTGCTATATGAATATTTTATTGTCTGTGGCAAAATTGCTATTTATATTCATTTGGCTTAAGGTAAACTCTGCGCCTAAGCCGTTCTATGGTAGCGCAAACCCTGGACTTTAGTGTTCAACCGATGTGGATGTATTAGATTATGAAAGATATTTGTGCCACTCCCTTTGAATCATAAACTATTAAAAATAATGTCATGACCTAATCCTTCTGTATTGGACTTCATTGATCAATTCTAACTTGGCTCCTGAATATTTGCAATGCCGAGATTATATGTGAACTACAGTAAGATTAAATTGTAAATTATGCTTTTTACATTCTGTCAAAACAGCACATGACTTTCTGACCGAACAGAAACTTTCAGTAACTGGTACAGATATTTATTGTACAACTTTTGCGAAGCACTACTTAGGTATCTTTGCTTTAACCAAAAGGGTGCAGGCCCACAAAAACTATTTAAATTTTTTGAGCTGTTCCTAAGCAGCCTGTCACAATGCATACGAAATAACACTCCTTTTATTCATTTATACAAAAACCTTATCTGCACCTTTTTATAAAAGGAACATATTTTATCATTTTTATTTACTGTGCCCAACATATGTAGTTATGCAAAATGTTCATTGATTTGTTCTTTGACATAGTAATCAATGAATCAGCACCTCTATAAAACAAACAGGACTATTGTCCTGTAATAAATAAACTGACAACGGTGTATATTTACATCCTGTTGATGACAGAATTGTGAGGCTCATCATCATAATTTACCAGTTTGTCCATAGGCAAAGATACAGGCATTGTAGCCCAGGAAGGCATTGTGGAGAAGACTTTCCCCAAGGCACTGGAACACTACCTCCTGACCTGGAGAGCGACACATATAAACACAGGCGCAGACCATATCAATTATTGGATAGGGTATATTTAGTCACTCAATTTAATGTGTGGAATGACTTTTATGGCAAAGTAGTTTTTAACTCAATGTCAAGTGGATCTGTATTTTAAAAACCAACCTGCAAATTTCTCCTTATCCGTCTCGTCCATGGACCAAAAACAGTAATCATAGGCAAAAACCTGAGCAGCACATGGAGAGATACGCAGTGTGAGACAAAAAGTAAAATGACATATATATCTAATTGGAATGTTTAATAAAAATCAACATTTTAGTGTGAAAAACAGAGACCACCAATTGTTCATTATTGTAAACAACAATTACTGAAAAATGTTATCTAGATATTGAGCATCTTGAAAGTGCATAACACTTGATTAAACTTTGAAAAATAAAATAAGACATTAAAAAAAAAGCTGATGCTTTAAAATAACTCAACATATTGTACTGTCAGCATAGTGTCATGTGGTTTTTGGTGGCCAGACAGCCAAAACTGCCCCAGCAACAAGTACAAGGTTGATAGACTCTTTTGAAAAAGAGTCCAATCCTATCAGCACTACTTTAACAGATACACACAGTTCCCAAACTGAGTAGAATATACAGCGGCTTCTTTTTTTTAACCGCAGAGATGACTCATAATCATGGAATTAGCTCAGTGGATAATATGTCTGTGTGTTTGCATGTGTGTGAGTGCTTTACCTTGGACTGACTCCTGATGAGGTTGGGAGGGTCAAAGTCCACAGGAGCATGTGGAAAGACAAATGTCAGTTGTGCACATGTTAGAGATGATACAGATACAGTTAACAGTCCACTCTGAATGTTGGCTTATGCGGACTAAGAATAGAAATCATTTATGTAGACATCTCTCTGACAGCTCTTTGTTTACTGATCTCATGTGTCTCACTAGAAAACAGAAATAAAAGTAGGAATAAAAACAACAGCATGAGAAAGAGACAGTGGTAAACAAACAGAGACAGAGCTACTGGCCTCACGATTTCCTGGTGGTACACATTTAACTCAATATCAACCTTGTGTGTGTGTATGTGTAGCTTTTTTTGTTTTGTTTGTTTTTCACATATCAAAACCAGCTTCTAAGTGGACTTAGGATGTCGGGGTGGGCACTGCATTCACTGAGGGCTTGGGGAGACAAAAGAATCTCTGGGTCTTGGTGAACTGTTGAGGGAATGTCTGTGTGTAGGCATGTGTGTGTGTGTTTCGGCATGTGTGTGTGGGTGTAAGATGGGGGGGTGACTCGGTGATAGAGGAGGTTGGTATTTAAGTTGGCAGAGGATAGAGATACAGTGTGTGGTGGAATCAGATGGTGGTGCAGAGGGCTGAATAGATTAATCTCAGACAGAAATTAAGAAAGCTGTGGGGGGAAAAAATTTGAAGATGAAGAAACAACAGGGCCAATCGACTATAATCCACATATGAATGCCAAACAATGAGGAGTGATCCATAGTGATTATGCATCAAGTGTGATCTGTTACACTACTATGCCTGATGGTTCCAAAAAAATAAAAAATAGACCGTGATGTCATCACTGCAGCACTGGTTCCACCCACAGTGCAAGGACAGCTGCCAGTCAGAGAGCTGAATCAAGTCAAACTGTGAGGCCATAGGTTAGACACTACTACTAGTGGCTTACACACCCAACCAAACATATAATTACTTCTATACTTCTGACTTATTGTTATATTAATTTAATATCTCTGTAATGCTGAGCATTACTGCCAAGTGGCTGACCCTGATAGCATATATATAACCTTTATGCTATATCATACAGTAAAATACATGCATGTACATTCTAATATCGACAACTTAACAAGCCCTTGTAATGAGGAAAGCACATGAACCCACAAACACACACACCTGTTTTGTTTTACCTATGCACATTCTTTAAAAACTGCTAAAGCTGCAGCTCTTGCACAAATCATCTAGCATGCAGTCCAATTTGTAACACTTCATATTTCACAGACGTTCCACTGTTGACGTGCTGCACTCAGAGAGCAAATACATGCAGAGTAAAGCCTATCTGCAGCCTAATTGATCCCAGTAGCTCTTCAAACGAGCACACAGTTAGGGCCTCTTCTACACAACACTGACTTTATTCATATTATTCCTTTCAGCAGTCACTGAGGGTATTCTAAGTGTACCAGAGTATAATCATGTCGACAGTGCATTCACACATACAGATACAAAGTATTTGGCAGGAGCTGGGTTCTGGTGAATTGGACATTCTGGGGAGGAGTTGTGCTGAGCATGTAATTTACTCACTCTGCTCTGCCTGGATAGTTGTTTTCTGACCCATCTGCCTCTGCCAGACGTACTATCAATGTCAACAATTTGTTTGCAAGTTGTTCCTTTTCTGCGCACAGTGGCAAAGCTGGCTTTTCATTTAGTGCATTTGCATGGACTTAAGTAACCAGGTTACAGTCTGCTTACTAAGGAAAGCTGATTTCTGAAGTGTCATGAAAGCCAGTTTTCGAAATTCGGGTAAACGATTAACAAAACCCAGTTTTCCCAGTTAGATTTTCGTCAGAGAACGCAGATTTCTTTGCCACCTATAGGCACAACCAGATTTCTAAACGGCTTTCTCCAACTGTTCATGTGCTTAACAAAAGGCTGCAGATAGGAACGTGCAGCTGATTGAAAGGAGAGATCATTAATGGGGCAATACTGCCTCATTTTTAAAACCAACAGCTGTCACTCTCCTGTTACACGAACACACACACACACAAAGAGAAAAGTCAGAAAGCAACATATTAAGTCGGAGCTTGAGGAGAAGGTAGATTACTCTTCTGCTGTACGTCTATGGAGATTTACAGTAATCAGGTTTCTTAAGAACAGCATTCTTTACAAAAATAGCTAATTTGAGTTCAATATGTCAAACTACATTCCCTTATTTAACAAGTATCTATAGGCTCTGTTTATTTGAATCTAAGTGAATACCTGATTTTCAGATATTTTTGTTTCTCTAAGGGCTCCTTCGGGGTTTAAGGGCATACATGCCTACTATCTCCTCACAGTCATCTCTCCAAACGCTACAGTAGCGCATAAATTAGTGTGACAGGTTTTGACATACGTAGTGATGACAGCTGTCATTGCTGCTTCAAAGCCTGCAGGCAAGAAGACTCGGGTGTCTTGCGCTGAAGCACCCATTAACGAAGCTAGGGGCCCCCTCTCCAATCAGAGATGAGAATAAAATGGTCAGGAGAGAAATGAACCCGCCTCCATCGGTCCTCAAACACTTCTATTCGTCCCTGCTCTCTACAGCCTGTAAACTCTGCACTGATCACAGTCATTTAAAAAATAACTTAATGCATGGTTGCTTCCCCCCCCCCTCCTCTCGCTTTCTCTACTGTTCTTGTATTCTATTTCCCCCCCACTCTTTGGGACTGTACCATCCACGGCTGTGTAGGGAGTAATAAAGAATGTAAGATAGAAAGGAGGCTGAAGGTAGCCATGGGGTTAGGAAGGGAAGAGTGTGGAATGTAAAGCAGGAGCAAAACAGCATGAGTGTTACACAGTAGCAATATTAGATATTGCCAAAAATATTATCCTGTTTTATTCCTTATTGATCCGTCTCAATAATCCTCAATACTGTATGTATAATGGTGAGTACTCCTGAATATGGATGTCCTGATCAAGGTTTTTGGCCCTGATCTCAACCTGAGTCCTCATAGTACATTATCTTCCTGCAATCCGTGGTTGTGACCCCCCACTTTTATTTCCGTACAGTAAAGGTTTATTAAAGTGACACTGAAATAACAAGGCCATCCTACCTAACCTGTCACAGTATTTCCCAAGAGATTCCCAAGCTACTTCAGTCCAATACTAAAAAACTGCCCGCTGATTTTAATGTCAAGGATGCCACATTACACCACCCAATCTGAGGCTGGTTTTAATCACAGTGCCTGAGAAAATTTGCTCAGGCAGTATCTTGCATATTTTTCTGCTAGCATTTATATCCTATTGTAAATATTACAAAAGTTATCACCTTAAGACTGATGTGTGTTGTGTAAGTGTTCTATGAATGCATGCCAAGAATTAAAACTATCAAATTTACGAAAGTCTGCAAGCCTTAATACAGAGAAAAGTACAACTTTCTAATACATTGTCATTATGTAATCCAGCATTACTGAGTAATACTGAGCCTTCTATTTCAATTCTATTTTGACTTTTCTTTGCTGCTATGTGTCAGTCAGTAAGCCATCAAGGTTCTTTCAACCCAACTACAGGTATAACATACTTCCATAAACTGGTCAACTTCGATTGGAAAGGCAAGCATATTTATACAAAATACCCACTGACAATTACACTTACCAAGCTCAAAATAATGGCTTTGAAAATGTAAAACAGACTAATCTACATGAATCATTTATTCATAATTTGTACAATCCTACACTGATAGCAAAAGGATTGTACAGGATCCATTTAAACCCATGTGTCTGGATCCATCACATAAACTTAAATAAGTTTATATGATGCACTTGATGGTCATGCTTTCTCAGGCTTGCTGTTTCATTGTTCAGAGAAATCTGACATAAGTTGACCTAGAAAAAGCATATAGTTTGTTAATGGTTAATAATTATTTCTTAGCAATCAGTTTACTAATTTATATGCAAGTGAGACATTTTCTAGCTCTGTCAACAGTTCAATGCTGGGCATTTAACGGTGGGCACAGATGGATTGTAAATTCACTTTGTGCTAAAGGATTTTTCACACAGGATTTAAATTAGTCACAATGATCTTAAGATCATAACTCTGGATGTTTAGATGAGAGCCATACACCACACAGTGATTTCCTGTTTAATTCAAATTTTATAATCTTGAACCATCTCAGAGTATAGTATCTGAAACTTGGATGCAATATTGCTGTCTGTGATGGACCAATAAATATGGTCGCAGTGGCCTCCTTACATATTAATGAGTTGGATAAGCCTTTTCCTCTGAAGCTACGAAGTGGCTCAAGAATGTAATTTATTGTTTCCGCTTTTCAGTCTGCAATTATTAATGCTTAGTTTAACTCTTTCCACAACCATGTTGATGTCTAGCCAGGATTCAAAATGATGCGTTTACACTGTAGCTCAGTACGTCTTTACTACAGTCTTGATAAACTCAATTTAAGACCACAGTGATGCATTTAACAAAAAGGGCCTTTAAACAAACAAACAAGCAAACAAACAAAAGACTACACAGAGACTTTCCATAATGTGAAAATAATCTTCCAAAGCGACTTTACATTCTTACACCCATGTCATACACACACAATCATTCCAGCATATGGGCCACACAGCCTCTTTTGTGTGTTTGTCTCGGAACCTGTTGGGTTTGCTTCCCTGACACCTGACAAGAGACAAATCTTTGTCAATGTGTGTCAACATCTAGTTACACCAAAGCAATGCAAACACCCTCAGATCATCATGCCAACTACCCTGTAGTGTGCAGTAGCTGCAGGGAGGTTAGCTGCCTGCTTCTCCAACCTTTTAGTTCAAACTCTGAAGTTTGGAACAACCTTTGAGGATCCAATGTGATTCAGGCAGGTGCACAAGCACACAAGAAACCTAATAAAATATATGAAAGATATAATGTAAGACTTTTAGTACCAGACAGCAAAAGTCAAAAAGCACAGAGCACTCAGACATCATAGCATTTTTAGTTTCTTTATTGGTCTCTATAAGAAGTGCTTAGAGAAAGTAAAATATTTAAACTTCATAAACAACATTATTGCCAGTACTGCCATGAGTCATTGAGGGTGGCAGTGAGGAATCTAAACCTGGCCAGCCCAGTGGATGCTGCCGGTGGAAAAAATGAATCAGACCCACAAGCGGAATACACGGAACTGAGGGGTACAAAAATTACTTTAAAGTATAGTTCTTTCCTATTATTGAAGGAGGATCCACCAACAAAAATACTCTGGGCATGTTTTGATCAGGTAAATTAGGGAATGCAACTGAAAAAGTAAAAACCCTACCTTCATGGAGTATGCTTGTGAAAAGGAAAATGCAGTTTCACTTGTGGATTGGAACTTGTGTTTTAATAGATCCCACATAAACAATCAAATGATTTAATATTAATCTGTGTCTTGAGGCAATGGTAAAAAAAGAATAATTACACAACAACATAGAATAGGGGCAGGATGCAGCTCCCTGCGGTTGGTAATTTAATAAATAAAGATTTTCTACTGCCTCTTCTGTAGTTTGTTTTAGTAAATAAACAATATTAGAAAAGACAAGATTTGGGTTCAGTCAGGAAGCTGCACCCTCACCTTTGTGTGTCATCTTTTACACATACTTTAGGTCTTCCCCATTCCAAACAAAGGGCATCCTGGTAACTCAGTTAGCTTAAGAAAAACAACATGCACCTGCGATATCCTAACATTATTGCACACTTCCTCTTTGCGCCCGCTCATCTTTTTTAACTAGTACGAACCAAGCAAAATGCTGAGTTGAAGATTAACCCCCAATGTAAACACTATGTGAATGAAAGCTGGACACAAACAAACAAAATGAAAAGAGCATCTGCAGGCTGAGGTCAACAGCCCATCCTTCTGCCGCTTCCTCACTCCTTTGTAACTGACAGACAGAGGGAGAAGCTACAGCTCCACTCTTGTTCAGTCCTCTATAAAAGTCAAGGGAAGAAGTTTATAGTCGACAGATGCTCAAGGAAAGAGAGATTGCCCCCTGCCAAAATCATCTCCTCACTCAAGTAAGGGGCTCCACAGTTACTAAGAACGACCCAGAGTTAACCTCCCCCAGTGTTGCCAAGGAAACGGAAGAGCTGACAAAAAGGGAGGAAGTCGGGTGGTGGGGAATTACGACTCGACGGAGTGAAGGAAGAGAGAAGTGGAGTGGGATCAATCTTTATAATGTGTAATTGTCTGTGTTTAGCTACTATCGGCTTTCTTACAGAAACAGGAACCTCTGACATGCACTCTCAGAGAAACACATGCTCCTAACCCTCTGCCTGAAGGCACCGTTATTCACTTGTTCTGATGTGGCAGTCTGCTGTCAGCCCTGTCAGTCACAAGTAGATTTTCCTTCAATATAGCTGGTTTCCTCCAAGATGGTGGTTAAGTAATCGAACATGACCTAATTCCTAAATTTAAACCATTAAATAATTGAATTTAACAAATAGCTATTCATACATACAGATATTCCATTGTTATACTGGGAACGATTTTTGCATTATTCCCTTACTCGGACACAGATCTGACAGCTCAGTCTCACACACACATTAGTAGGTCTATTCTTATTAGGACTTTTACTGATCTAATGCATTATCCAACCCCTTACTTTAACCATCCCATCTAAATGTCTAACCCCTACCTAAACCTAATACCAACCCTAAAACAAGCTCCTAAACAAGCTTTCAACTTCTTAGGACAGAAAAAAAATCTCCTCACATTGCATAAACTTACACACAAACACAAACACAGATATACACACACAAAAAGGATGAAAACACAATAAAGGCCTAGAAAGAGAAATGATTTGAGGTGAAATCCACCTGTGTCTGGGAGGTCCAACAGCTGGTGAGTTAGACTTCTGCCATAAGCTACATCATGACAACAACGGAACATTTCAAACTTATCGGAGACAAGCTTTTTCAAAGTAGTATTAGGGAAAGGATTAAAAAAAAAATTCTGTGTGAGAACAGCGGAAATAGGCATGTGACAGCTCATCAAATGCTGTAGAGGTCCATTACTTAAGCTTGAATTAAACTTGTCTGTTGAATCAATGCAGAGGCTACACAAGTGGGCTACTCTATTGTGAGCATTTATACTTGTGTGTGCCATACTGCAACTACCCTGCCAAACCAGGGTGGGCTTTCTGTGCCACTGTGGTGAGGGATTTTTGTGTTCTATAAATAACAGTAACTAACACTGAGTGGATAACGGTGAGTTGGTGCTAACAGACGTTGAAAAGTTACTTTTACTGAAATTACTGCTATGCAGGAAGGAGACTAAGTGTTGAATGAGTTCGTCTGTATGACCACTGAACTGACTGAGGCAGAAGGACTAAGTGGACCAATAACAGATGTTGCAGTCCACCTCACTGTGACATGTTAAAATTTTGTGAAGGAACATAACAGACTACAGTGTAGGGGTATGTGTAGGGTCAGTGGGTACACAAACCTGTGTGAGACATACTCTGTAGATACAGCGCAAAAGTATAAATCTAGCTTGAGAATGCACATATCTAGTGTAGTGTAGACTGAGGATTTTCAAAGTTTAAGGACAGTCTGATACTGTGCTCGCCCCACTTCAGGCAAAGGGCTTAAAAACTTGCTGAATTAACTATCAGTGCTTCCTGTTCACTATACAGCTCTATCACCTTATTAGTTCTACACTATATTGGTGATAATCACATCCTAGTAAGTTGAAGTTACACTGTCACAGTATATCTAAAAATGATGTGAGTTATAGGTGCTGAACTCTTTTATAATAAATATGTAAGAAAATAAATGCTTGTTGTGGATACAAAACACACAAGTGTACCTGGAGTCTGCTTTTCCCAGGTTAGTTCCTGCAGGATGAAGGATCGTCTGGTTCTTCAACATCTCCACAACACATTTAGTGTTTAACTCCTTTTCTGTGAATCAGACAACACATAATAGTTTTACAAATATCACAAATAACCAAAAATGCACTATTTGTACCCTTGCTTGTTTGTAAATGATTACATTAGTGTAAAACATGACTTTTTTTTTTTTAAGTAAAAACACCAAAGTGGATAACCATCACCTAAGCTGCTACAGGAATCTTTTCCAAACACCCATCCCATGATTTGAATAAAACATCTACAAGACACATTTACCAGTCCCAGTGATACTAAAAATAAAAAAATAAAAAAAAGTTAGAATGTTCAGTGTCTTATGAAACATATTATTTTACTGATACTGTTAGTTTCCAGTCAGAGCAGACTGGAAAACAGAGATTCTGTAAAATGACCTTTTCCCTTAGATTGGCACCAATCAATGCACCAGTTCTTACAGGCTCTGTCTTTCTCTCACCATGCAGACACACACACACACACACACACACACACACACACACACACACACACACACACACACTTAAAGACCTCCCATTACTGACCCTGTCCTGTGTGTCATGATATAGCACCTGTTCTTCAAAACACCAGCTGACCATTTCCAACCCGGCAGTTATTAAAGCCAACTAATTTATCATTGTTTAAGTTGTCAACTACAAGTCCACTGTCCCAAAAAAAAGAGTCCCTTTCTTACAAAAAGAGTGTTACAATATTGCAAAAAGTCCAAGAGTAACTACCTGAGTGCTTTTAAACTAAATAAATAGACATCTTACAAAGTCTCTAAGTATGAAGTATGTTAAATATTTGTTTGTTTTGAGTGAATCTATTTTTGTTGTAAGCCACACTGAAAATTCATCAGGCTGGTAAGTTTCTTCATTAATCTGTGTTGCTAATAAGACTTAATGATGGTTCTACAAGCTGGGTGCTGCCAGCACATCCTGACAATCCAGTATCTGGCAGAAAGAAAACATTTAAGTATTTACTTGCCTAGGAGACTCATTCACCAATAGAATAGTAATAGTACCAGTATTTTACTAGAGGCTACTAGTAAATACTTGGCAATTTGGCAAATTGACAGTTGACATACAGATTACAAAATCTTTAATCAACGATAATGCCTAAGATAGCTGTCAATCATTTTCATCATTATGCAGACATGCAAGAGCATGCAAGGACGTTGAACTTAGCAAATGCAAAAGACATTCTGTGGTTTCAATTCCTGTCTGCCAAAAGGACTCTCTAAGGCAGTAATAAACATTTTTTAGTTATATCTATAGCTTCAGTGTAAGGTATGGCTACTCTGTGAATAACCAGTCTAATTGACTAACCACAATAAAGCAGGTTAGCAATGACTTCATGAGCTAACAATGTAATGCTTTAGATATTAAATATGAAAACTGTTGCCAGCCATTCTTAAACTTTCTGCTAGTGTTTCCACCTGCTGTGTAGGTGGTCAGCAATGTTTTTACAAGACCATATTGTTGGGAAAACAAGGCTGTGCTAATTGTGAACAGGTCTTGTTTTCCCCAAAACTCAATGCAAATCACTATTTTATCTGAACACAATGTCTAGCACAAAGAAATAACACATGAGCATTTATGTTTGTGACCCTTTCTAAGACAACATTTACATTAAGTCGGGTAAATCTTGTCTTTCATGCTGGTGTTGTATGAGATGTGTCTCTCCTAATGTTACATAAACCAACTTGCAAACGGGGCAGAAAGAAATCTAATAAGGTGTGGTACAAAACTTAAACCCAGTCCTTGTCCATAACTGCCAAAATATCTACAACTTTCTATAAATTTAAATTAGACTGTTTGTGTGCCATCTTAACTCTAGAAACACTTTGAATGTTTGTTAATTATAAGTTAAGGACAGACATATGTAGTAGATGCTACTAGTACCAAAATGCAGGATATCTGACTGATATATACTCAGAAACAACCTAATCTCCCTGGTGTGGATGCATATTCTTTCAGAAGAAAAAAAAGAGAATGTACCTTCGTTTAATAAAGATGAGGTCTGACAATGGTTATTGAAGTAGACCAGTGTGAAACTTGCTCTCTGACAATTTGCATGATGAGCATTCCTTTGGACACAAGAGGGAATCCAAACCCAAGCATAAAACTGCTTGGGTTGGGATTCCCTTTTGTGTCTAAAGGAATGATCTGAGGCTAACTGTGGCTATTTGAGGCTAGAGTGTCTGTTTAGACAGCGTCAACACTGCTGTTTCTGGTAGGAACACTAGAGCAGAACTATGAAATATATAGTGTGAAAGGACATCACCCTTTAATTCCTACAATATCATTGAGAGTAAAAAAAAAAAATCGGGACAAAAAGACAGCGAGGGTCAAAGAACAAAATAAATTTAAACAGGGAACCTGAAACATACATTGAGGTGCTGAGTGAGAAAACTTTTTGTTCTGGCATTTCTTTCATTACTGCCTACATTTACCCATGTGCCAATAGTGCTGCAGCTGTATGTCCTGCAGAGGGGAAAATGTGATGCCGTGTTGTATGGAGACTAAATGTATCCATTGTTATCTGCCTATCCCTGCTCCATGAACAGCTCCCACTTTCCAGTGGCCTTCTCTCCAGCCCTCCCTGGGATACCGGTGCTGAGGTTTGGCACAACTGCCCTCACATGAGCCAGGAAGCCAATTGGCTGTGGTTTTGCTGTTGCTACGCATGGTGTTGCTCTGTTCTTCGAAGGACACAACCATGGGAACATGGAGCATTACGCAACGTTAGCAAATATTCATTCAGACTGACTCCCTTCCTGCCTTTGTCTCTGCAGCTTTGCAGCTCCGCCACCTCTCCTCCTCAACCTGGACTACACAGGGACAGTGGCCTCAAGGTTAAAGAAGACTACTTATTATTTCACCATCACAGGTCTGAATCACTGCACCCTCTGGGGAAATGGGAAAGAGGAAAGTGAATGAATACCCCTCATCCCTGCCTCAACTACAGCTACTGTGTCCTCAGGCAGCTGTCTGACAGCAGGAGACAGAGGAATGGCTGTGTCTGAAGTTAGCAGCTCCAAGGTGTGAGTATGTCACGGTTTGAATACCAAAAGATGTGAAGGTGGAAAAGCACATGCAGTTAAATGTTTCTCTAAGAGCTGACAAGATCTGATTTTTGATGACCTCTTCTAAACCAGCATGTAAAGGAAGTGTTATTTGTCAATGCTGATACTACTTTTGACTTAAAAGTTACATCAACAGAGGACCTATTCAGACAGGGAAACCAGTTGAAAGACACTAGTGGAAACGTGGCAATGCTGGTTCCAAATGCTTTCCGACTGCCTTCAGCAAGCCAGCAATTTGCCTACTTGTTCTCTTTGACAAAAATCACAAAAATAGCTACCAACCCTAAAAACAGGTTAAATTATTTGTTGGTGGAATATTAACTTTAATTACAGACTATTAACTAACACACTGAGGTACCTGGCTATCTTTATGACGTAACCAAATACACCGCAAGAAATAATTTAAAGTGCAAGGATATTGTAATTAACTAATAATTTAACAATGTAGAAAAAGCAAGTTAAAACTTGGAAGTTGCTGTTTGGTTTAAATATAAATTACCATGACAATCTACAAACAGAAGCACTGTGGAAAGAATTTTAATAACACTATAAATATGGTTATTTTGAAAAAAGAAAAATCATGGTTTCTGGTAAAGCAAATGCGGCCGAAAGTTTGCCATTACAAATACTTGTCTGGTGAAAGAGCAAACTGACAGGGAAAAGGTAGAGAAGGACTTAGAGATTCATAGAAACTGTGGCCAGAGAAATGTATTTACAGTAAACCTCTCTATGAATCCAAATGCACCTGATTTGATAGGGGATTTCACCACAGTTAAGCTGTAGCTTCTACTTCTCAGTTTCATCATCTACATAACAATGCTAATACTGAAAAATGCCTACCATTAACTAACTAATACTTTATACATCAAAAAAACAAAATAAAGCTAATCATTAAAATGTCAATCTGTCTGCAGAGTTTATCCATATTAGAGTTTATTGATGGTAAATCTCTCCATATGGGAACAGTTCCACGGCTTTGGTCTTGTGACTGACTTTTGCAGCCCAGAAAGCAGAGAAAGAAAGAAAGACACACGTGATCCATTCTGCCAGTTGCTGGTCAGCCACTCAGGAGCTCTCCTCCTCCTCTTTTCATGGAGCACATGATGTCCCACAGCAACAACACAACTTACTAATTGACCAGGTAATATCATTGAGGACTTCCTGCATGTGGCATTGAAAATGTATAATATAATTAACATTTTATTGGGCCTTTGTTACCCCGACTTTTCTAAAACTAGACATAGGGAGTTGAGTAGACATGTAAGTACTACCCAACTTTCTAGCAAATGATAGCCCTTTGGACTTCATTAAATCACAGAGTTATCCTATCAACTGATTAATCCCTCCACCACCACCACCACAGTCAAGAAGCTACTGGCATCTGTATTAGCCAGTCAAAACACAAAGAGTCCTGGCTTTCTAGAGAGCAGCTCTCACACAGCAGCTCATCTTTAAATCTAGCTTGATGGCAGGCGGCCATGAGGGAAGCCTTATAGCAGCACTGTACAGGCATTTGCCATCCAGAAGACAGCATTTTTTATCTGGAGGAGCTCATTTCACTAATGGATGGTGATCTCTGACTGCCATCCAACTGCTAGGAAATTAATCAGGCAGTACTTAAGTCACTCCAGTGTTTTATGGATAATGTTGTTGTTCTATGTAGTTTTTTTACATAAAGGTATCTCAGTGATACATTATAATGCTTTATTTTAGTGTATACACTGCAACCAGACACTGGGTCTATACATAATCCAGTTTAAGTGCATCTGTCATGATGAGTGCATGATAGTCTGAATTCAGACTATGTAGATAGGAAATTGTCATATATAGAATTACAGTTTGAGTGAATATATCATTAACAATCCAAATCCGACAAGACAGAAGCCCCCTCACCTCTCCTGTTCATGGGCCGTACACGAACAGCCACCTTGACGTTGGAGTCGTCCAGGCTGGGCTCCCCCATACTGTCTCCTTAACTCAGGAAGGGGATGTAGCGCTGATCCAAAATAAACCAGCTCTTCAGCTAAACAATCATCCAAAAGCGTGAAAACGTTACGCTAGCCGGACTGTCGGCCAGCTAGCTTTGCTCAGCTTTGCTCCATAGACCAGGCATGTCCGCAGAAAAACAAAAAGCCTAATCAAAATCCTTCAGAAAGCCTGACGCTGCTCCTTATCGTCTCCTTCTTCTGTTCATATTCCTTGCTAATTTACATCCATGGAGCTGTGGAGGCTGAAATGGAGAGAAGAAATGCAAATCAAGAAGGATATTACAACAGCTGCTGGATGTGGCTGAGCAAACATATGTCATCTCCAAGGCAAAAAAGGCTAGCCAGCTAATTTGCCTGGCAAAATGAACGGGAAGAGCGGCAGGAAAGAGAAATGTTTTGGCTATTCCCCACCATTTCACTACATAACATCAGTGGACACTGCCCAGCCTTCGAGCTACATACCTTGGAGGACTCATCCCAGGGGGATGTGGGAAACCACGTACAATCAATAGAGATCACCAGAGAACCGCCTGGCGATGATCTACAGCTTCCAAACGGAGCCCACTGAGTCGAGTTACAGGCAGTGAGCGTTAGCACCCTTCCGCCTGAGCCTGTGCCCTTCAAAGTAAAGGAGTCTCCGTTACATTTCCATGTGTCAAACAGAACTTTAGGTCCGTCTAGAATAGAAAGCGAATTTCCTAGCGAATAAAAATACAGATATATCGGAGTAGTGTCTGGGCAGCTTACGGCCTTTATTCTAGCAAACCACTGTCAAACGCTGCCCAATAGTGGTTCATTAACGGTAAAGGACTAATTCTAGTTAACGTCGCACAGCTTTCACAGCCCCGTCTCTTTTAAACGAATAAAAAGCCTGGGAGTGGAGTTCAGAGAGTCATCATCACCTAACGTTAACGTAACCATAACTTCTTCTCCCGCCGCTCTCTTAGCTATGTTAGCGTTAACTGCTGATCCATTTTCAGCAGTGATACGCGTTTACACTAACAAATTAAGCGTAATTATGTTGAAGTTATTCGTCGAACATGTTAAGTCTCCTCTTACATTTGCGGTTGAAGGTTTAACGCCATTTAATCGGCTTTCACTGTGCGGTTCCCACCCGTTTCCACAGGGGGGTCATCATTAGTTTCACCAGCCCCGCCGGGAGCCTTTACCGTCAAATTAGCACGTTAAAAGTACAGCTCGAGCTCACTTAGTCAGAGGACCACTTTTTGATTTCACACGCTACGCAGTCCACACGAATACCAATGAATACTAATTCAGTCTTAGCAACACTTTTCTATAAAACATGTGATGAAAGTTACTTGTTACCAGAAGAGTTGAAGACCCCAGACAGTCACGCGACACTTCCGGTGTCCACTGTCAAACGTTACGCCATAAAGTAAACACTTCCTATCATCATTTTCAAAATAAAGCGCAACTGGTATAATAACTGTGTACAATAAAACACATTGATGGGACAGTTGCGACAGATGCTAAACAAAAACAGCACTGAATTAAAAGTTAATTAAACGGCTACTTCTTTGAGTATTACGATGTCCTAATGTCAAACATCATATTATGATAGCTGTCCAACAGTCCAAAAGATACAAAGCTTTCTCAACTTTGGTAGAATTTTGGAGAACACATAATAGTATGCAGTGCTGTTTGTGCTTTTACTTTTGTGAGGAGTTAGGGTCACTTTCAATATGAATTTAATGTTTATATCAATAACAATGCCTCTTACTTTCTGATAACTGATAACATAGAGACAGAATAACTGCTGTTAGAATTTAAAATAAATTAAAAAACATATTACCTATTGAAAAACAAGTATCAGACATACAAACTCATCATTTAGTGAAACAAAACTTTACTGTTTATTTCCACTATTGTGGAGCTGTTAGTTTTTGGTGCTGTGGGCTTGAAAGACTCTGGGGTTTTCCTACACCCTCTGATCACTGAAGTCAAATCAGGAGACAGTAAGTAAGGATGTACATCATGCACTGAGCTCCTTTCCTCCTCTTGTCCCTCTCTCCTCTCCTCTCATGGTAGCCCACCCTGAGCCTGGTTCTGCTGGAGGTTTCTCCCATTAAAGGGAGTTTTTCCTCTCTACTGTTGCCTAGGATTTGCTCAAGGGGGAATTGCTGGGTTTTCCCTATACATCTTGACATTTATGAGTTTATTCTGTAATGTGCCTTGAGATGACTTTGTTGTGAATTGGCGCTATATAAATAAAGTTAAATTTAATTGAATACCCTACAGAAAATAAAGTGATTCCTAATACAAAGTTGCTATACTTTATTATAGTTCCATAATGACAAATGTTAGGCAGGGGCGGCTATAGCTCAGTTGGTAAAGGCAGTCGTCACAGGGTCAGTGGTTTGATCCCCAGCCCTGCGTATATTTCGAAGTGTCTCTGGGCAAAACACTGAACCCCTAACAGCCCATTCCCATCCCCAGCTGTGCAGTGCCGGTCCAAGCCTGGTAGAAATTGGGGAGGGTTGCGTCAGGAAGCGCATCCGGCATAAAAACTGTGCCAAATCAACATGAGGACAATGATTCGATCCAACGATCAATGAACTCACGGATAAGCCGAAAGTACTATATATATATATATATATATAATATCATAGAGCATTATTGTGGTAGAATGGTTTCATGTTTTGCATTTGTTTCTAAGAATCTGGATGCAGGAGCGCACAATTATTTAACTCTGTGGCTGGGTGTCATAGCTGGAAAGAGTGAAAGGTCACTTAAACTTCACCTGTCCCAGTTGATCTTCGAATGTAAGCAAATGTGTGGCCATAAAGCCGGATAATTGATTATACTTGGTTTAGGAGATAAGTAAAAGGATGATGATTGTGGAATGTATCAATTAGTGTTACAACTTGGATTGTTGAACACACTTCGGGATTTAAACCCTCCTGAGAAGCACTGAACCATAATAAAATTTAAAATATAATGAAGACTGGAGCTCGATTTTAAATACGCACACAAGTGACAGTTATAACTCACCCACTTCTATATATTTCAGTCAGCTTCAACACTCTGAAAATGTCTTTTTACTCATCACTTTTCCAAAGCAAATAGGAGCCCCAGTCTAAATGCTTCTCATACTGAAAGCTAAGTTTGCCTATGACAGAGAAACTGTGTTTAGTTGCATTATAATAGATGTTCTAAAAGCAGTCCCGCTGTAGCTGAGAAATAAGTAGTGCAACAGTGATACCACTAGAGAGCACTCTGCTGCAACATGTACAGAGCCGTGAAGCAGTAGATACCGTGACAAATGGCTGGCAATGTCCTAGTTGGAAAACAAGCAGAGCTGGTGTCCTTGAGGAATGGAATTGAGAACCCTTCAAGTACTATACATATGGAAAGAACTAAATTGTAAACTATATATTATATTAGAAACCATGTAGTAAAAATCTAAACAAACCAAGTCGGCAAATCAAAGGTTTTCTGAAAACTGAATCATTTTTGTTTTTTCTTTCAGAAAAAAATTTACATTATTGTCCCTTGGGCTGTACCCTCTAGAAGGCCACCTTTGTACCCTTCACACTAGGTACTCATTTGTATCCTTGTAGTAACAGCTGTAATTATTATTCAGCACCTTGCTACTTGAGTGCAATTGTTTCATTGTTTTTCATTTAACAATGAAGTCAAGTCAATGATAATCGCATTATTGACTTGATAATTGTAATAGCAGCTTCTCATATACACTTTAGACCATCTCCTGAAATTGCACCTTAACTGAATAAATGATAACTGCTCGGGAACATATATTTACATTTTTGGCCCTCAAAAAGTGAACAAAGCTACCTTGAGGTCCAATAATTAGCCATAGGGGATACAAAGTGTAGACTGTACCTTTGGGAACACGGAGCATTATATGCACTTTTTTTTTTAAGTCACTCTAAAATTAGAAAAGTTATTTTCCCAGTAGGTTCCCTAACTATCAGAAATGGCTGTCGGAAAGAACAGTCTGTATTCAACTCGTGTCGTCACACTGTGGAGCGTTTAGGCAGAGGGGAGAAAAATGCAGAGAGATGGTACCCCGCCTCTGTAGTCAGGAACCACGTACATACCAGCATCTGCTCTCATCACTCACATCTGAAGGATTTGCGGATGTCATTTTTTTCCCTTCATAGCTTCTTTTTTTCATGGCGCGATATTAAAGTATTGCGAGTGTTTGTGTAAGCCAGAGTAAACAAATGAAGCACCAGTGTAAATGTGATGTTGATGAGATGGTGCTCTTAAGCAGTAAAACTTGTGCCAGTGAGGTTTAGTGTTGGTCAGGAATATTTGGTAACACTGAGAACATACTGCACACTCAGTCACTATTTAGAGACTATGGATGAAATTCTAGTCCTTTGCAATTTAAGAATAATGATTAAAGTGCAAATCCTGTATACTGTAGTCTCACACACCTGCTTGAACATCTATGACTGTCCTTTTACTTGTGACATTGTGACATTATTTTTCAAAAGGGATACACAATTTTTGTAGCTTATCCTCAGATCAGGTTAAATTAAATTGCAGTAACTAAGTTAATATACTTAAGCGCTGGACATGAACAATTTTGAGTTATTAAAAGTAATTGATGTGAAATAAGTTATTTTACATAAAAAGTACTCTTACTTTGTATTTTTTGAGCCATTACTTTTGTACTTTCAATACTTTCAATGCATTTTTTATAATATTATTCCTACACCACTATTTTGATAGTTTTACTTAAGTCACTGATCTCAGTACTTTTAAACCACTGTCCATTTGCAAGCACTTTTTGCAGAGTCTTTAAAATGGGACAGACCACGTTTGCCTAGTGTGACATCTTTGGTCTATAAAAACAAATTCTGGACTGTCCAGCCCTTCGAGTGAGACACAGAGCAGGCCAATGAGGCATGGGATGCCTTATGATCTTTCATAATTTTCTTTGCACAGTAAAAACTTTTTCATGAGCTGTCACGGCAGGGAAATCACAGACGTAAATAATAAAATTAATGACGGGTGAATTCCATTTGAACTGATTCCGTTTCAGCGTCCTGGTATTGGGCATGCTGCCTCAGTGTCACATCGTCATGGCTCACTGGAACCAATCATTCATGGTTTTAGAAACATCTTACTACTGTATAACTGGTCAAGGTCTGCACTGAAAAAGTCTTATGGGCGTCTAAAGATTAATGTTAAATGTATACAGTGCAAACATGTCTTCCATTTAAATCCTATATCTGGTGATTAACAACATGATCAGGCTTCTCGCAAGCGATACCATTCACTGAGAATAGATGAAGCAGCGGGGGGGGGGGGGGGGGTGGGGGGGGGGGGTGGGGGGTGGGGGATCAGATGACCAGCCAGAGAGGGAAAATTGATAAAGGCCTTTCAAGGACAGATGATGCTATATTCATTACAAAGAAAACATCTAATAGACTTTAGACGGGCTGAGGGACTGAGTGTTAAATAAAATGTTTTTTTCTTTGTATGGTGGAAAATCAATTGGTTAATAAATATAAGTAAAATATATCTACTGTGTTTACAAAGGTCCTGCATCTTCTAGTTACTTTACCAGTAATTTAATGTTCCCAAATGATGGGCCTGATTTGGCCAAGTGCATTTCATTGTGCTCCCCTACCCCATCCCCTTCATCAACCACTTGAATGATGCACAGTGCTACGTAAGTGATGAGTGGAAGTGGACGATGGGGGATGTGAGATACCAGGCCTCTTTTACTTAGGAGAGGTGGAAACAGCAGGTTTAAACAGAAGAAGCGGATGGCACAGTACAGAAGAGAGAAGGATGTCGCGACGTCACCATGACACATTGTAAGTGACTGGGTAAAAAAAAATCAAATGCCCCACAGGTCTGTTTACTTTCCTTCAAGCTGGTTAATTTAAAGTAAATGTTTGCACCTCATAACCAAAGGAGACCTGGAGGGCTGAGAGTGATTAAGACCCCCTGGGGTCTTCCTTTGCAAAGGGCATGGGCTTTGAAGGATATTAAGAACACTCCTACTGTTTATATTATTCAGTTTCAATCTGCATTTTCTATCAGGGTAATGAGGTATTAGCTTCTTGTTATCTGCCTCATGCAGATACATACAGCAAAAACGTGTCAAACGAGAGGTCAGCAAGGAGGAAGACACTGCAAGAGAGCACACGGTACAGTTAAAGGAGCATCCAAATTTATGTTGTTGTTTTTTTTGTCTTAACTAAAATTAAGACTATTCTTTTTTGGTTTATTAGGATCATTGGTTTTTATAGGCAAAAATACTACTGACTAAGACACTGAGATCAAGTAACTCAGTAACACTGATACAAACATGACTCGGAGCTAAAACCTGAATATAAGCACGTCTACAAATTCAGTAGTTATCCATAATTACAATGCTAAGGCAAATTTAACTGGCTAATGGATGCCCTGATGTTAGTTTTGAGTAGCTTTTTGCTTATTTTTTAACCTTTTGTCTATTAAGTAAAACCAATGTGCCAATAAATAAATAGTTATTCAAATTTCTTTTTAAAGACTTAAAACCTTTTTGATTGTAAATAGTACAAAGATAACTTATCAAATGTTGTTTCAACTAAGATGAGTGATTATTATTTTGAAACATGTTTCAAAAAAGTTGGAACAAGGTCGTGTTTATCACAGTGTTGCATCACCATTTGCTTTAATTTCCAAAAACTTTTTTCCCATTATTGCTGATTTTTGTGGCTCAACAGTTCAGAGCATGTTATGTCATAATATTTCAGTGGGTGACATATGTTAACTGCAGGCAGGCCGGTTTAGCATGCAGACACTTTTTATGTGCAGAATGTAGTTTTAGTTTGTCTTGTTAAGATTAATAAGGCTTTGTCTGGCAACACATCTCTGCATCTCTGTATTCCATTTGTCTCTCTCGTCGGAGAGGTCCCTGGTTCAAATATACCAGCTGACCATAGCCTTTCTGTTTGAAGTCTGCATATTCTCCCTTTGCTTGTGTGGGTACTCTGGTTTCCTCCCGCAGTCCAAAGACATGCATGTTAGGTGAATTGGTGACTTCAAATTGCCCGAGGGCTGAATGTGAGCGTAAATAGTTGTCTGTTTGTGTATGTCTCTCTGTGTTGGCCCTGAGATTGGCGACCTGTCCAGGATGTACCCCGCCTCTTACCCTATGGCAGCTGAGATAACCTCCACCTTCCTGCAACCCTGAACAGGATGAGTGGTTACATATAATTGATGGATTTACACAACAATTGCTCTTTTTGTATTAAAGCTAATGAGCTCTGGCAACCAGTTCTTTGTCACCTCAAGCCTCAGCTGTTTCTTGCTATATGGCCACTTACTGTACTTCGAATTAACAAAACGTTTCATATCTTGATATTTTCTACTTTACTCACTTCTCGCTTTTCTCTATTATCTAATAACTGTGACCGCAACCCTGAACGGTATAAGCGGTCAAAGATAATGTAATGATGGGATGTTTCAGAATGGGTGGTGGGTTGCAAGCATTGGGTGTTGGCGCCCTCTTGCACTGTTCCTGATCTATGTGAACACAGATACAAATATAAGTTTCAGTTTCAAGGTTATAATTTGAAATTTCAAGGTTTTTAAAATGAAGACTGCATACATGTGGATGCAATGCATATAGTGGCTTTCATATTGGTATTTAAGCTTTTACAAAAGCTAAGAAAAGCTATGCTTTGTCACTCTTTTTAGAAGTAGTTCTTTTCTTATAGAAATGCTTACTCATGCTTTATTGGTGCGTCTAAATTTAGCCCGAAAGTGATGATGAACATCTGCAGGAAATTGAGGTTTCTCCATCTCAGTATTCTATTTGCCCTCTGTGTGTGCGAGTGTGTGTGTGTGTGTGTGTGTGTGTGTGCCGGCGCACGTGCATGTGTGTGAAGAGGTGGGTGTGGTGATAAGGGTGGAGGGGAAGGTCTTACTCCTTATCGACTCCTTTGTTAAGATGACACGATTACAGTAATTGTTCCGGCCACTAATCAGACCAAAGACGAAGATACTTTGTGTGTGTGTGTGTGTGTGTGTGTGTGTGTGTGTGTGTGTGTGTGTGTGTGTGTGTGTGTGTGTGTGTGTGTGTGTGTATGTCATAGTTACCTGGGTATTAGGGATTTTCAACATTATCTAAGCTAAACTAAACCTGGGCATATTGTACAAAAAAGAAAAAGAAAAGTAGTTCAATTTGTGCAACCTGTTTGGCCCCAGTGGTAGTCAAAGATTAGTAGCAGTGTTTTCAATAATGTCTGCGGACTTATTGCATTCTTGTTACTACTATTACACTTGTCGACCAATTTTCAGATGTATAGTTTTCATCTTATCCGTTTTAGGCACTGATATTGTTTGGGTGTTTTTCATTATTCTTCAACTATACAGTTTTGGATGCCTTGGTCTGCTCAGAGTTGTCCTGATAGCTGTTACTAAGTTTCTGAAGGCCGCTAAACATTCATTCTCTCTGTGCAGATAGTTGAATCCATCTATGGTCTGTAATTGCTTATTCTGTTTAGGGTAGCGGGGGGGGGCTGCAGCCTATCCCAGCTCCCAGCAGGATAGAATTTTTACAGTTAAATATTTATTTTGGGATATAACTCTAAATGTGTCAGACACAGATCTGGATTTGGTGTCACAACCAAACAAGAGAACAATATATTCAGTAATGTTTCATATCCGAACATGATCTGACATCTGTTCACCTGACGACATAGTCATGACCTGGGTCGTGGTACTTTTATCTAAAGTGCTTTACAATGTTACTTTTCATTCACCTACACCAGTGGCAGTGGCTGTCATGCAAAGTGCTCACCTGATCCACCGGGAGCAACTTGCCAAAGGACACTTTGACATGCAGCTGGGACCAGGTATCAAACCACTGACCCTGTGGTTCCATAGATGACTGCCATGCCAACTGAGCTACAGGCTCAGTCAGGCTGCTCATTACAAGAGACAATGCAAACAATGCATCTCACATTTCCTAAACGTGAAGCAAAAACTTCCAGCAAACCAAAACCCTAATAGGATCTCAAATACGAGCTTAATATGATTGTCCTTATTGCCAATTGCCTCTCTGAAGGGTATAGCAGTGGTTGGGGGTGCAGTTGGTGCTGGGTGGTGCAGGTGAGGGTGGGGGAGTAGGGGCGGTGTTGTGATGGGAGAGTGGGTGGCTAAAAGCAGAACTATGGTCAAGAGACAGTGGAGATTGCTCTTTATGGCCTCAGTGGTGGAGGGCCATGCCAGAATATGGCCGCCCATTACGGCAGGCTCTATTAGGTTAATGACTTTAGCAGCTTTATGGCCATGAGCTCATTACTTAGACAGGCCAATCTAATCAGCAGCTGCACTGACATCGCAAACCGGTTTATGGCAAAAATGGCCCCAAGGGTTTTCCACATGAAAGCCAAGATATTGTTTCTATCATGTTTAGTTTACGGAGCTCCCAAAAACTACTAACCAGGACTAGTGTAGCTTCACATATCCTCTTCTGCACTTAAACTAGACTTGCATTGGTAGAATTCCAGTCAATATGATGCTCGGGATTAAAATCTCTTTCCACTAACATTTTGAATGGACAGACACGGACACATGATAAATGTTCCCTGGCAGTACTGGGACATTTAGAAATAATTAATATAGATTTGATCTCTTTGGAGTTTAGCTTTTTACTTCATGCCTAAATCCTCAAACAACTCTATGACGCACAAACCCTGACAAAAGGTTGTTTAATGTATTACCTGTCTGTTCGGTTATACAGTATTCGTGCATATACTGTGCAGTATGTATGTGCGTTTTTTTTTTTTAGATGGTTTCCAACAGACTGGCAGACAGTGACAAGAAACAGCAGCAGCATCGTGATCGACTGTTCCTGCATCGACTCATCAGCCTGGTGCTTCCTGGGTCTGCGCCGTTCAATAGGGAGCTGCAGGAGTTTGTTTGGTTCATCTCACACATCAAGCACTGACAGGGCTATTTTAAACCGAGGGTTTGATGGTACACAGTGGTCCAGAATTTATGAAAGCAGCTTGGCCAAGGTAAAATGTAATTTCATGTTCATCAGCACACATCATTGTGCACTTCTTTTGTGCCCTTTTCCATTGTCTCTGATCCACTTCAGCTGCTTATTTCCTCTTGTATTTGGTCAGTAGATTATAACAATTTTCGATCTGCAATATTTGTGTGTGAAAGATTAACTGTATTATCAGTGGATGTAGTAACAGCCTGGGAACTTCAGCTGCGAAGCATAAAAACTGCACTGCACTTCCATCCACCTCCCAAGCTCTCACAGGTTTTTTATAAAAACGTTTACTGGCATGTGTGGTTTGTAATGCAACCTGGTGGTCTGTTCATTTGACGAGCTGAATTCTGATTTTACTGTAGTTTACGCTACAACATTGTCTCTGTGTTTGATTATTGTTTATATTTTATTTGATCTTTAATTTAAAGATCTTAAATTTAATTTTAATTGTCTGTCAAAGCATATTTCTTATGTCTGTCCCAAAGGTGCTACATGGTGCCAAATATACTTACTTGAATTTCTTGAAGATGTTTGCATCTTCAGGTATTTGTACCAGAATTACTCTTGTGTAACACAGCTGATTAGCTATGAAAAATGTCATGACTGTCAAAATATTGCTTCGGTCAAATGCTGTGAATCTGCCAATGTTTAACCTTGTCCATCTTTTTGTGTCTAGACCTCACCATTATTTGCCTAAAATCTTTTTGATAACTAAGCTAATTGTTATGGTTTCCAGATTTACTTCCCGTTTTTGCTTTCAATTTCAACTTCATCACCTTCTGCCACACCCCATCGCAGTCTTTCTAGTTTTATCTCCACCATTAATATCATTGCTCTCCCCTCTGTTTGCCCCTCTGTATTTAAGCAGCACCGTCTCCCTGTTACAATCGCCACAATGTCTGGTCACCCAGTCTCAACTAGCCAGCCTGCTTGCCTCTGCCACTAATAGATTGTTTCTTGTTAAAAAGCCATGCACCTTGAAATAACAAAAATTTTCATAGCTTGAGTTATTTTTAGTTTACTCACTTCTCCCTTTTCTCTAGTCTCCATTTATTGTAAAGCCAGTACATGGCAGCAGCACTCATCACAGCACTGAATGTCTGTAAACTCTTCTCAGTGTCTTTGTTGATGAAGATCACCCAGGGGAGGTGATTGGGAAGTTGAAACATTCTTCACTCTACAGTGTGTAGACCTACAGACTTTGTTTTGTGAACACTTACTTGTTGAAATGTTGTTGCTTCTCAGGACATTGTTTCTGTCCTTTTTTTTATCAATGCATGTTTCCAAATGTTAACCTAGAGGATTTAACCTAACAAGAAGTGCTCAGTAATCAAATGTAGGCGGCTGCTGTGTGCAAATGCGCTTTCATCTGCATTTAGGAGCAGTAGCTCAAGTCAGTTAGTGTTTTGTGTGTGTGTGTATATGTGTGTGTGTGCGCGCGTATGTGTGACAGCGACATGGAAGCAGAAGTGAAGCATCCAGGGAGCACTGGTAGATAACAGAGTCCTTCTGTTCTCCACTCGGCTGAACACCAATCACTTCTTCTCCCAGATAAAGTCCAGAGGGAGGAAAATACACTAGTGAGTGTGTATATGTGTGTTAAAGTCTATTCAAGGATGTCTGAAAATAAACCACTTACTATTTTAAAAGTACTATATTAAATATTTCTCCAGTTTTGCTGAGCCAGCCGTCCTTGAGTCACTTTTCTCATCTTAGTTTGGACTGACTCTGAGCCAAACAAGTCAAAAACCACTGGGTTGGGCAACTCTCAGTCCCTGGAGCTTTGGCCCAATGTCCTTTTCCAGGTTTCTTAGCTAATGGTTCTGACCTCTATTAGTGCCCCTCTCCGTCGCAGACTCACCTCGTCTACTTTCCTCCACATATAGGTCTCCCGTTCTCCTCTTAACATACTAGTTCTTAAATGTAGATTTTCTGTTTAACTAGCCTCTTCTCCAAAATTCCACAAAGGATACAGATGACCCTTACATCACAGCAGGAATGGATCAAGACATCAGGGTTGAAGGTTGAACCATTATCTTGACACAAACAACAATGAGTTTGGTAAACATAACTACAGAAATGAACCACACTGCCTTTGATTCTAGACTCTTTATGGCGAGGAATGAAAGCTTTAGGTTTGTAGAGCACACCAGCAAAATGTATTAAAATGTATTCCAGCTATATCTGTTCTTGGTCTCTACAATTTGTCTTGTGGGAACATTACAAACGGGTAAAGAACTGTTTCTTTCTAAAAACAATCGATGTGTCTGTCTTTTAGCTGCCTCCAAATTCTTCTAGTCACTCTTGTAGGAATTTCCTTCCAAAGGTCAAGAACTATGCCGGTCAACCTGCCCCCCCAATACTTTAACCTCAGCCTATATACACAGTCCTTCAGCTCTATCATTTTTGTATAGAACTGTGGAGAACTGTGGTGGGCTAGAGAAAGAACACACCAATCCATTTCACATAATAATCTCAGATGTCTCACTGGGGCATGTTTAGTCTGGATTTTCTTTTCTACCTCTGTGAGGGCCACCTTCTTTTATTTGTCTTGTTTTCCTCCATCACCGTTATATAGAACAACCGATGGCTCTATTATTTACGATCTCATCACTGACCAGCTAAAGTTGCCCTGCTATGGATTATGGGTATTGCACTAAATTTACAGTGCCATCCCGGCTCTCTGTCATCATTAAACTCCTAGGAAGCAACGGGCTATCACAAGACCGTGATGGAGAAAAATATTCATTCAATCATTTGCTCATGAGTTCTAGCTGATGTGGCCATCACACTGTGGCTTTTAGAGGCTGATAAATCAGTCATTGTGGTGGAGGTGTGATTAAAGCCTAATTGGCTCTAGGCTGGATATCTTCTGTTGAAGGGAGCCAGCGAAAGTGATGAGAGCGACAAAAATTGACGGTGTCGTCATGAGCAATTGCCAAGGCTGTGACAAACAGGTGCAACAGGAATGGCAATAAAAAAAGAATTGTACTTTTTTGTATGGACAATGTGCTATGTATAGACATAGAAGAGAAAATCCAACAGTGGTTTGTCCAATCATAGCTTATCAATCACAGCAGGCCTTTCTTACATTCCAAAGTAGTGTGCATGTAGTTGTGTGAAAGGTAAAGAGTTTGAAAAATAGTGTCTCCTGTTTTGTTTTTTCCAAAACCAAAAGGAGGAAGAATGGAATAAATAGTGAACTAGCCATAGGTTTCATTTGAGGAGATATAATTGGTTTCCTTATTTCAGATTAAGAACATATTGTTTTGAATATTATTAAGTGGTACATCTAGAACCAATAATGTGAAAACAAACTGTGTTGTTGACTGTATAAAAGTCTTTCAACACTGCAAATGAAAAGTTTAATAAATGCACAGAATATTTTTGGAATGAAACTAGTTCTACAATGCAGCAATAACTTTGATCCACTGAATCAATGGTAGGGCTGTGTTTCTTCTAGTAATGGCAGCACATAAGTACATAAGGTACAAAGAAGCTGTAGTGTCTGCGGCGAGAACACTCTTCACATCATCATCAGATATGACGGAAGATGACCATTAACCTTAATAGACAGCACCTCAATTAGATGAGAAAGAATGGCAGCAGTGTACTGTGGAGAGGAAGGGGCAGTCACAGTAACCTTTTGGGCATCTTGGTGGGTAGAAAAATGACAAGGTCTGACGCCTTGTGAATGAATCACATCTGTGACATTTGCTCCATAGAGGTTTTGTAGGTGTGCTGAACGCAAGAGGCACAACCACAATGGCAACTAAACAACAACCACAAGCATTAAGACGGCGACATGTTGAGTATGGAAGTTAAGACCAAATAAACAATTACTACATGCTCTACTTTGTTTGATGACTTATGAGGTTTAGAAAGTTGTGTCCTATTAAGTGTGGATAAGTATTATATCCATATGCTTAGTCATTTAAGGAAACAACTTTAATGTACTTGTTCTTAATCTAAACACACTTTTTCTCTGGTGGTGGTTTTAACTTCTTTTGAATTTAGTCTCAAAACTTAATGCTCTTTCCCTGCGAGGCTCCTTCAAGATGACATGGAATTTAACAAAATGAACCCCTCCACTCCTCCACCCCTCTATCAACATCTTTGTTTTCCCCTGAACCTACATCTTATTGAGACTCGGGTGTAAAAGTCGATGAATACTTTTAACCAGGTCTCGATTGGATCAGGCCTCTCTGCGTCTGGCAGAGAGAAGATAAGACCTGTTATCTTTTTCCAACCTACATGCAACCTCCCTCTGTCCTCCCTGAGCTTGGACCAGAAAAAAGAAGAAAAGAGAAGAGAGTATTCATGTGATTAACAATACAAGCAACAATAATTATACAACAGAGTATATAATAAACTGCCGAAAGTATTTAAAAAAAAAAGAATTTAAAATGTGAAAAATAAATAACGTATTTTATGTTTTTACCTGTTCTTCAGCATGTGTGGACAGTGTGTTTGCAAAGTGGAGCTGCTGTTGGAAACAGTAAATAACAATTGGTTCAATTTTCTGAGAAAAAAGCAGAATACTGAACGGCTAACCTTCTGTCACAGTGACCAGTAACTTTACATAACTACGAAAGGTAGTGCAGCCCTGGCCCTGATATCCTAACCTGACAGACAACATACAGTACAATAACTTGAGAAAGTATTTAGACTTCTTCACTTTTTGAATATGTTGTAGGTCAAATTTTGAATAGATCTAATTGCTTTTTGTCTATGCACCTAACAAATCCCACCACATCAGGTGTGGCCCCACCCAACGACCAAGAACCACCATGGTGCCTTTCACTACAGCAAACCTCAACCCTTGAATTTGATTGGAATCTACTTGTCACGAACTTAATTTCTTGACAAGTAGTTTTTTATAATCTTTAAGCTTCCATCATTCTATCTGCATGTGAAGACAAATGTCAAAGTGTTAGCTAAAGGTAGTTCTGTACATTGTGGAGCAGCTACTTGTGGTGCATAAACTTGTGGTGCAGCTAACTGTGTATCAGAAAAAAACTATAAAGCCATTTTAAAAACTTTGATTATTCCCATGGAGAATGTGAAGTTGATGTCACACCGTGCTGAATTTTCATCTTTTGAGCCCCCTGCATTGTTTGTTGGTCAGTTAAGAGCCTGTGTTTTGACTTTTGTCACGTCACCAAAGTAGCAGAGTGCAGCTGTGCCACAGCTCCATTAGTTTTAACTGATTTAAACAAAGTTTTACCCACACAAAACAAAAGAGACTGAGGTAACTATGTGGTCAGGTAACCTAATGTTGTAACCTCAGTACATGGCACCAAAGTCCACAAACACTTTACTTAATACTTTACTTAAAATTACTTATTACACTGCCACCATACAAGGTAAAATGAATGAAAATGACACATGAATAAAATGCAACAGGATATAGTGTGTGAAATATCAAAAGAAAAGGGAACCCGAGTGCAAATCACCATACGTTTTAAGTCTAAAATTCAGTAACATACAGGCAAAAATCTAGGGTCAACAAACACTAGGAGTTCATCCATACACAGGTGAACTAAAGTCCATGAACTGAACAACTGCGCTGGAGACTTGTAAGGCACGAGTCCCAAAGGACAATCAGAAAATGAGTGCCTGTAGTGTGCAGGTTTAATATAGTGACTGATGGCACTGATGTGAATCAGGTGGTAGCGACCAGAGGCGAGTCACGTGAGACAAGCATGAGAAAGCAGAACGTAGGCAGACAGAAGAGAGTGGCAGTATCTGGAAAAGAGGAAGACGATGGTGAATGCATGACAGATATGTTGACCCCAAGATTTATTTCACTAGAACAGAAAACTGGACAAGAAGCCACCAGAAGAATTTGGATTCAATTCCACTTTATTTATATAGTGCCAATTCACAACAAAGTCAATTCAAGGCAGGCAAAGAATTGGTTTGCTGATTAAAAGGAGGATTACACAAATTTACATGTTGCTTGACTCAATGGAGGATAAAACAGAAGGCGATATTGACTTGTATGACAGGAAGTAAATCCCTGGAGTGCCCATTTTAAGGGATCCTCACTGTAATAACTCTGACATTATGATAGTGGCTTATTTCAAGTGAAGGCAGACACAGAGGGAGAGGTAGCTAAACCCTGATTCATACACTCTGCTTACTGTGTATTAAAGGTCTAATACTAAGTATCATATTTGTGATATATCACATGTGCACTGCAAGAACTGTGATTGGCTACCTAAACCTTTGTGATGCCAGGGGAGTTTGTTAAATGAAAACAGCATTAAGGACTTTTAGAAGCCATCTCCTTCTCAACCACAAACATTTTTACTGATTACACTGTGGATGCCCAAGCTAAAATGGGGACTTATCTTAAAACAAAATACGCTTCCACTCTCCATCTGACATAAGCTCAGGCCTTGAGAACCCTGAACAGAAATCATGTACCGTGCATGATTTCTGTTATCAGAAATCATCATCCCTCCCTAATCATCATCCCTCCTACATAATACATTTCTAGGTTGGATTTTGGGCAGTGGCAGACAGTGTTAAGTGACATTTGTCCAAATTACTCATGATGGTTTCTCATGCCATGCTGCTTGAAGGTCACACATTCAGTGTTGTTTCAGCCCTTGGCCTTTATCCACTGAGATTTTCCCCTGAGTACCTGAATGTTTTCAGAAGACTTCATTTGGTATACAGTAGATGGTGAAAGGCCTCAATTCTTTGCAATCCGGCATTAAGAAATAATGTTTTTAAACTCACCGACAATTCTCCTTGAGACTCTGTGAGCACAAACCTGCCGATTTTAGAATCACCCAGACTGGTATTGCTTGATTATTTTATGAACTCTTCTGTCTTATCTTGCATTGACTCCATTGCTGAAAAGTTTTGATTCCCCAGATGGCTTTAGAAAGAGCAAGAAAGAAATAGAAAGAAAATGCCATTATAGGTAAATAAACCAAAGACAATTGCATCAATCTCTACTAGAGATATCTACAGATATTCTGTCATTAAATATGTTGTTGGGCATGTGGACATTTAGATAAATTCTCAGTTGCCAGATAAAAAATAGAAATGCTATGTCACAAGAAATCTGCAAGATATACAATAATGTCACAATTTCGCTTTAAACTTCGGCTGTATTTGGTCAAATGTACGCCACAATGGTACTTTAAACGATTCTTCTAGTTGTTTTTGAAGCTGAAATAAAATTAGCATCTGTTGTGGTTCTGTCTAATTTACTGCTTCGCTATCAGCCATTTCCCACAGGAAAAGTCTTAATGAGTATTTAATTAATGACATTGATTCATTTTGGTGGAGGGAAATCTGCTTGGTGGATCTGACACTAAGATCAGACACAAGTTATTCAGCTTGTGTTTCACATAAGCATTTGTTTGCATTTCTTTCCCATGTCAAGCTGCGTTCAGGTGACCTGTGTGTTACCTTTGGAGAAAGAACCATTTCCTTGTGGTGTTGTTTGGCTTTATTAGAGGTCAGCTAGATCCAGCCGGCTCCGCAATACAACCTAATTGCTCGTTTAGCCTTTTGTGTCTCTTTTTAGATTGCCAAGATGCCAGAATGTGTAATCAGGGGTGAGCACTTGATGAGGCAGGGCAAATAAGTCAGCCTTGTAGACCATCATTATGGTTTGGGTTGGGTGATCGTCTGATGCCGCTAAGGTTTATTTCCTCCATTCAGTTTTTTCTCTGAAGATGGAAAGGAGCGTGAGTTTGAACTGACAGACACATGCATCTGATGACTCTGTTTCTCCTCTCATTATTACGCACTATCTGCTCTTTGCTAATCTAATTTGTGTGTGAGTTGATTCTTCATTATTTGATCTGAGCTAAGTTGGGCTGAGTTGACTCAAGTCAAATTATTTAATTCTTTTTAGCCCATTTCTGTCAGCCAAGCTACCACCGCTGTTCATCACTGTTAATTACAACACTGCTCATCATCTTTTTTAAGACCAACCAGGGAAATTTTATCATTCATTTCTCTGTGATTATTACAAAAGTAATTAGGCAAGTACTGACAAGGCACTAAAAAGCATATGCTTAGCAGTGATGTCATGTTCTTAAACTGGAGAAGTCACAATCACAATTCAAGCGCCCAGTCTGCATTAAGTGTTTCCTTTGAGCAATTGATAAAAAAAATATGAAATAACATTTAATAATAATAAATTAAGTTCCAGTGCCTTCTCCAATGACATTTTCCAAATGTTTTGAGGTGCAAAATGATATGATTTGTTGTTTTAATACACTGGACTGGAAATGTGTGAACAGGTAACTTGTGTCTTCTAGATTACTTGACCAAGTCACTGTGTCTCCTCAGATAGCTATCTACCAATTGAACAGTGAAAACACAATAATGGCCTATTGACCTCCAAAGGGCTGTCTTTACTGCTGCAACAAACAAACTGATGTTTGTCTGAACTTGAGTTAATTTTTTGGGGTGCGGAGTACATTCTCGAGTCCACTTGACAAAGTCGATCTAATCATTACCTCATGATAATAGATTAGTAAAGGTCAGATTTGTTACATAAGAATCAAACGGGGTTAATAAAAAATGGTCCTTACACACAAAACAACATATTTTGATTTAATTTAGAAAGTATAGATTAATATAGATCAGTGATAGCTGTTCCTATAATGAAAGCATTTGTTTTTGTAGTGGCCATTTTCTTTTCAAGTCTTAGAAATCTACTGGGTTAAGATTGTAGATTTAGTTTTTCATATAAATGCACCACAGCTCAGATTTATACTAATTCAGTGTCTGGGCAATTTCTGTTGGATAGTAGTTATAGACAGAGGTGCTCACTTTTTGCCCTATGGAGAATGTGAAGTTACATCATGCCAGATAAACTTGTTGGAGAACGAAGGCGCCATCTTGTGATCCATGTGGTCTGTTTTCCTGTGGCTGGCACAGTAGTTAGTTGCATACATGGTAGCACTGACCTACCAAGACCATTTTCAATTACAAAAGCCATGTGGTCTGTTTACCTGTGGCCACAGTGCTTACAGTTGTTACTAGCATATTTTTTGTTTAGTTTGGCGAAGGGGCATAGTAAGGCAGTGCTCCTCTCTGACCCACTGTGACAGCAGCTCTGACCTACTGTGGTGAGACGCTCTTCAGAATCATGACAGAAAGTCAAAACACAGCGTCCAACTCAGCAACAGAAAGGCAGGGGAAATCTCAAAAGATGGTTTCAAGCTGCATCCCCCTACAGTTAACATTGTGTTATATCAATGTCAATTCTGTTTATAAAATGGATAAAATAACTTAATTTTTGGGCTCAAGTATTTTCAGTTATGAAGATATTATGAAGTTATAAGATTTGGACTTGTTATTGAAATTTGAGTCACTGAATATTAAAAGATACAGTAGATGTATTTGACAGACGTCTGTGAAGCTTCTCAGTCGTCTCCTTTGTTAAATCTGTTTAAATAAAACACCCATTTCACCTAAATTTTGAACTATTTGTTAAAAGTGACAGAATATGTCAGCTGGCCTTTCCATCGGAAGAACTGACATTGTGTTTGTGAGTGTGTATGTGAAGGTGGACTATGAGATAGACCCAGCGCAGTTTGTAGATCACATCTTACAGAGCCTCTGTTGACTTACGGAGGCCAAACACAATGCACAGAACCTGGGGCAGGAGCTACTCCAGAAATAGTAAACTAACCCACCAGGTTGACGTGGATCCTCATGAGGAATGACCACTTGACAGAACCGATTGTAGGTAGCTTCAGCTGTTATACAAATGACTGCAGCCCCTCTGAACAATTCTCCCTGCCAGCTGAGATCAGGCAGCTTCACTGTCATGTGGTTAAAATGCACACCGATGATGCATTTTACAAGAAATATTTATGCTGCATTTATACTATTATACGTGGTGGTGTATGTGCCCTCTATGTGACAGATCTCACATAGAGGGCAAAGTGTTAAACTCTTTTCACCATGATCATCAGAACACTAAATGAGGAAATGTCTTTCGAAAGAATGGTGCTCGTCACACATAATATGTCACAGTTTCACACATACTGAGAGAGTAAATGTGATTATTTGGCTCAGTAGAAAACCAACAATCCAAAATGATAAAAATAACCTGATAAATGAAACATGGATTTTGAATTCCTTGCAAAGAGCTGCTAGGGTGTAATGTGATAAACATGTAAACTAGGATTAGTTCATGTGTGGTAAATTACTTTACTCACAGCTTTGATTTATAATCATCTGGATGCTGATGAGTGAATGTGCCTGGGGTTGTTTGGAGTCCCGCTCTTTTGTGAAGATGTAGTTTGCTGATGAAATTGTTTCTGTTTTACCTTCAAGACCTTTAAAACCTAAACGTTTTATAGACTGTGTTTGTAGTTGGGTTTGAATCAGTGGACATCTATAGACATGTAACACTTATTTTAAAGAACACGAGAGTCCACGGACAGAATCACTATCTTCTATTAATACAATATACACAAGTCAGCCACAACACTCGTAGATCATGGCCAGCATAAAATTTTTATCATGATATCCCTTGTCCAATACACCTTTAACACCAACAGATGGTAATAATGCTGTGGCTCATCGGTGCATTTCAAAATATCATATAGTTAATAATGTCAATGTATTCAGTAGTTTACAAAGACATGTGGCATTAATCTTTTGAATCAAGATGCTACTCAGACCTGTATAAAAAAATGTGACTTGCATTTAGTTTATACTATACTATATATAACATTTATATCTTTATTTGGTGTAGCTCATTCTGCCTCGGATTCAGGATAAGCCAAAAATGTTGTTTCTGCATGTACAAAGCTGCTGTACGACACATTTTTTCAATCACCAATTTTGCTATTTCAGAAAATAGCTGGTTCCCATTAAGAACACCCAAAATAATAAAAAAATAAAAATATTTTTTTTAAGGCAACAACAAGTTATAGTTTTGTCATTTATGGTACAAAAACAAAAAAAAATCATCATGTTTTTCTTAACGTTGGTGTAGGCTCTAATGTTATTCAAAAGAAAACTGTTAGTATGTAAATGTGTGTGTATTTTATTTCCGCCAAAGAACCAACGATTAGTTAGTTTGTTTTGTCTTTTGTTTAGTCTTTTTGGTGTTGACAGCTTATGCAGTTCTTTTACATATTCATTAAATAACAGTACAACAATTATAGCCACATGTGCAGAACAGTCCCTGTCTCAGGCCACAGTCTACCTATTTACTCAGGTGCTTTTCAGGTGCCAGTAATGTGTATTTCATTTCATTTCATCCTGTGTCAACAGGCAAACATGGCTGAAGTAAAGAAAACCTAATCAGGGAGAAACAGGACGCATCCTGCTGATAATGAAGGCCGGACAAACACATAATAAGAAGCTCTGGAACGCACGCTTATCGTGAGTCTTTTGTTTCCTGCAGTGATTTTTGTTTGTGAGCAGAATGACAGTAATACAGTCCTGCCACTGCCTGAGGAGAGGTTGGAGGACATCTGACTGTCACTCCCACAACATGGTGGAGGAGTGACAGCCAGATGTCCTCCAACCCCTCCTCGAAATATCTCCACACGCTAGGTTGACACTTTCTTTGTTTGTGTAACAAGGAACTGGTACTGTATAAACTGTATAAACTGAGTGTTTTATGTTAAACATTAAGTAACACTGATGTCAGACAAAGAAGATGTAAACACCTGTACAAATCACTGAGGTTCCTTTTCATTAAAAATAATGTTTTACGTATTGTTACTGCACAGGGATGTTTGACCTTCACTCTTCAGAGGTTAACGTAAAGGTTATTTTTCACCTGAATGTGCTACAGGAAGAATGTTGCTCACCTGACATCTCACTTTAAGCCAGAAGAACATGCTGAAACATAAAACACAAGAGTGAACAATTATTTACATGCTCAAGTATATTGCATTTTCAATGACAAAGAAATGATGATATTATTATTGATAAAACCATATCGGGCACAAAAATTATTATTGCAAATTTTCATTCATCATAGATTGTGTACCGTATACTATAAATTAGCATAGATATGTGATACTACTTTATTACTATACCCACAACCAAACAACACCTTTTACTAATACATCTAATCCATCTAACCAGCTTTATTTTTTTTTACATATTACTTTATCGGCAGTTTCTTTTATATTTTGCTCAGAGCACCTTAAGTGAGACACACACACACACAAACACACACACCCACACCTGAAAACTTACACAAGCATGGAGAGAGCATGTACCCCCACATAGAAAGGCCACAGCTGTTGGATTTAAACCCATAATCTTCTAGCTGTGAGGCAACGATGTAGACCACTGCACCACCGTATCACACCATTCAGTTCATTAAATGTTTCATTCAATCAATAAGATGTCCCTGTTTAATCATGGCACAGAGCTACTAGATGTTTGCCTTTCAGACATTATTCTATTCTTGATTTCAAGAAACATTTGTTTTGTTCATCACGAATGATGATAAGACACTGAAAATCTTAAAAACTCTATAAACACTTGATAAGCAGGGACACACACTTAGTCAAGTAGCACTAACTGAGGATTCTTTGGCCACCCTTGCTCTCTAGACCTGGATTGGTACAATTGGCTTCAAGTCCAATTTTTACCTTTTCCATACATTTTTGTTTTGTAATCTAAATCTTTTCTTTTACTTATCACTTCTATTTTGGAACAGGATATGAAGTTTACACAATAGAGGATGGATACTTTTGGATTGGGCCAAAGACTTCTCTGGTGATCTGGATTTATTCAATAGAATGAAAAAAATATAAATTTTTCAATAGTAAAGGTTCATTTTGTTTTAATGATTCTGTTTCTGAATCTAAACAAAAGAGAACTGGGATCTGGATGAGATTCAAACTCATTCTATTCCATAAAAAAGAACTCTTTTAAAATGAAATCTTGAATTCAAAATCTTGCAAACATAACTCCATTAAAAGATGCTCGGTGGTTAGATTCCTTCCTGCTCTTTTTCTTACCCCTCCAGCATTCTTCCTCTTACAAAGCCCTTTTTTGTCTAATCTCCCTCTCTTCTAACTGTTATGTCCTTTCCTATTTTCTCACTTGCCTTCCTCCTTTTCTCCTTTTGCCATTCCTATCTTCCTCCCTTATTACCACCCTTCGTCTCTCCCTCCCACCTTTCTCATTACTCCCTTGCTGTCCCCTTGTCTTCTTCCTCCTCCCTTCTTTCTGATTTCCATCCATCCCTCCCTCCCTCTGTCCCTCTTTCTCTATGTGATGAACGAGGAAGTTTTGGAAGAGAGAGAGTTAGAATGAGAGGAGGAGGTTGAAGGGGAGGGGTGGGACCCTATAAGAGCAGCTGCCTCCAGCTTCCACGTAGCCAGAAACACCAGACAGTGGGAGGCAAACGTACTTACCAACCAAGAACCTGCACCCAAAGGGAACTCTGTTGGCAACCCCAATCTCACCCCAACACAGGTAAGATGACCTTGGAGAGAGCGGTGGAAAAGGGTGGGAACCAAATGGCTTGACCTGTAGTTTTTGTACAGAATCTTTTGCACTTTAGTTGTATAAATATTGAATGACAAAAAAAAAAAAAATGTAAAAGAAAATTCCAACTGGAGTCAAATTTTTAAAAAAGTGAGGATAATTTTACATCCCTTTAAATTTTTGAATGAAAGGGATGTTGCAGTCAGTCAGATTTAGGAACTCCAGTAAATGTCAACAATTCTACAATGAACTGTAGTGATTTATTGGACTTTTAATAATAAGTTTAAATTAAATTCACCTAAATTTGACAACAGTATTTGGACACGGGAGAAAAATTGAACCTTTCGGAACATAGGGAGTTAAGGTTTACAGCTGGGTGTATTATGTCCAAACAGTGTCCATCACTCCATCCTCCATGCTTCTCACACTTCTGCCAGGTCCCAGGATCATTGCTGCAGCTATTGTTGAGAAGGTGTGACACTCTGACCTTTGAGCTCCTTATGGTTAAGTGCATGTAATGACTGAAGCTTCATTTATTGTCACTTTTGGTGATAGACACACGATGAAATGCTACAGAGTGAGTTAAGATAATGTCTCAGGTCACTTTAGTTGACAAGCCATTGACTTTGTGCATCATAGAATCAATGCATCACCTCCTAAGGAGTATCTGTGGACTGTTACATCCTGTAATGGGTAAAGTTAAATATGCATTTGAGAGGGGTTAAAGGCATGAAGCAGCACAGATGTGCGCACCACAGAGAGCAGGAGGTGAAGAAGCTGCATCGGAGAAACACGCTGTTTGTTTTGTCTCTGAGTGGGCAGGCTATTTAGTAAAGAGGGAAAGGTCATAAATCGTGGGACGTGATTAGTCATTAATCATTAAGGCCTGATTTACTGCTGCGCTCTAGTGGATTTCATGAATGAACGGGGAGTCGGCACAGAAAACTACTCTTTGTGTTTACTTAGTAGCTCGAGAAACAGAGGAATGAACGGCAATTTAGGTGAATGAATGTTGGTTAATCAGAATCCGAGTTTCCTGAGCTCACTTTTCTTGCTATTAGAGGACTATTTTAAGGGAACTAGGTTAATATTTTAAAGATGAATGTTTGAATTTTACCATACCACAAATTTATAAAATTATATTATTTGAATCACATAGATATAGAATACAAACCTTGATGATATGCAACACTTGTGCAAATCCCCTAAATAATTAGAATAGCATTCATATGTAGATTATTATTAATAGCTGTTGTACTGTAGCATCAGCAGTTCATTTTTATAACAGCTTTACTATTATTATTTAAATTCTTTATGTGAAAAATTATTAAGATGTTAATGTTTTTTTTAAAGCTGAAGGTAATGACAAACCTTGAAGTGTCACCTTTTTTTAAACACTGAATAACGTAGTTAGTATTCTTTAGGCTGGGGCTCACTTTTCATTTGACCTTGAGAGTAACTCCATAAAAAAAGGCGTTGCTTATTTGAAGTCAGTACAGAATTTCTACTAAAAGCCTCCAGGCAATGACTGATAACTAATTTATTGCAATTACCTACTGTAGTAACAAAATCGTCTTGCAAATCCTCAGAGGTCGATCCCCAGTTACCGTGAAGCAATGTATTTTTTAAACCAATTCAGAGAAATCTAGAGACTGTATTCTCCTACGCTGAGCCTTCCTGTATTTACAACAGATTTGTTGACAAGTTTATCTCTCATTAGTTTTTATTAGCATGACTGTATTGGTTTGGTGAAACAAGTGAAATTACAGTATGTCTACATTGAGGTTATATAGAGGGAACAGAGAGAGAATAATCATATAAATTAATCTCAATTAACTCATGTTAAATGATCAACAGGTTTCGGCTTGTCCCTTCAGGGGTCGCCACAGCGACCACAGTTTTTACGCCAGATGCCCTCCCATTTTTATCCGAGCTTGGGACTGGCACCAAGGTAGCCCATGGTGGCTGGGTGAGGCTACACATGGTGGGATACAGACCTGTGGCTTTAATATTAGGTATAAGGATAGCTTGAATATTTTAAAACTAAAACTGACACAAATAGAGTTGTGGGTGTGAAGACAAACTCTTAAGATTTTATATTATTGCTGGATTTTAAAAACACTCCCTGAAACACAAGCAACATTAGCTGTTGATCATGATAGAATGCTATTGTTTTATGGGCAGTTTCACTGTGTTTCTCTGGATAGCTGGGTCAGTATGATGAGGGGACAGTGATGTGGGTCTTAAGGGTTAGGGTTGCTCCAGAACTTATTCTATATAGTGAAGAGTTGCTGTTGATGCCTCCTGTGACACTGACTCCCAGAACAGCATCAGCAGCACAACCTTGTAACTGTTTTTCAGAGAAGATCAAACCTAGTGCAAGGCGCCATCTTGTGCATAAATATTTAATGCTACAAGTTTTGATACATTTTAATTCCCTAGTTGGATTAATTTTGAGCCTCTTTCTACAGCTAGCTTTATTCCCAGATACTGCAGATTGTAGCGTTAAGTTTACTTTATTCAGGGCCTATCAAAACACATGTGGATAATGTAAGAAAATCTTACCTGATAAAGTAGGACGGGATATTTATTTTACATTATTTACCAGTGAAGGCTGATTGCTTGAGTTGTAGCCCAATTTCCACAGTCCATGCGTCATGTGCCTCATGTCCTTACATCCATCCATCCATTTTAATCCATCTCCTCTTTGGTATCAGTGAATTTGTTGATTCCCTCCACAGTACAGCACACCTCATTAGCTTTATGGATAAACTTCTTGACCCCAGGAAACCACTGAAGGCTGGATGGGGAAAATGCAGAGAAGATAAGGAGTGCTGGATCACAGGTCACACAGCATAAAGGGAGTTTGCACAGCTCTTATGTCTGCACTCATTGGTGATGGATGTGTGGAGTTAATCCATGGATACACAGCAGGGCCCTTGTCCATCCTTTTATGCTGGAAGGATCTCACAGATCCTTGTTCATGTTTCCATGCTGCTTCTCCTTTTCTGCTGTTTTCACATCAAAGTAGAAAAGATTCCCGTCAGATATGGTTGCAGTCATTTTCATTCTGGGGGCATTTTTTGTGATTATGACTGTTTATTGTTTTTTTAAAGGGAACATATCAGAGCAGAACAGCACTGAAATCTCTCCAGGATCCATGATTTTATGTTTATCTTTTAGTCTTGATGATTTAAGGGCTGAACTATATGAATATGCATATTGAAAGCTGAGATGAAAGTGTTGGACATACGATGATGAAGCCACATGTTGTGTTTGATGCAATATTGTTTTGTGTTGAGCAAGGCTTTGTGCCACGTTGCACCACTGTACTGCAAAGACTTGAGCTGCTCTATACATGTGGGTGGATGTCAGAAAAGAGACTGAATGAATGTTTCCTCCTTAATTATCCATTTTAAACCAATAAGATGAAATATTTCCCAGTCCAATGATAATCTATATACGTACATACAAAGCGACTAGTAGGTGGACTTGGAGACACAAATGCCAACACCCCATCTAATTTGCTTATAAAGTTAACCAAGTAGGATTTTTGACACCTACTGTACAGTATCTTCTGAGGAAACTACTAACTATGCAACAACCAACTTCAACATGGTTTCACAGTGCTATTGATTTAACTACAGTAATGAAGAAGAGGCTATACAGTTTCTGTTTTACGCATGCTGATGTTAAAGGGTTTCTTTCTGGTATCTAAGAGATTCCACAGGTTTTGACAGAGCATCAGTATTTGATACCCCCTGTTTAAGTATCCCCTGTTTGGGTTGCTATTATTACCTTGATTCTATGTATGGTTGCATAAATAGTTTTAATTAAACTCCATTTTGTATCAGGATAGCAAAGGTCAAATGTGGTGTGTTGTGTTAGGTAAAAGAACACTTAAAATGAAGCTGTGTCATCTGTCTAGCATAAAAATTATGTTTGTTACATATACATGATTTATTCAGCTGATAACTTCAGTTGGGAAAAACAAATAACGCTTCATTAACTTGTTTAATTATACATTTTGAACAAGTAATTTAAATTCACTTAACAGCAGCAAATATTAATTTTGTGCAACTAGTAGAGAGTTTAAACTACCAACAAGCCCGAAAAGCTAACTTACAGTTTGTTCACTGTTTAAGTTCCCAAACTCTGAACTTGGAAAAATCTGCTATTTATTTATTAACTTTACATAAACATCTATATTTTATATTTTAAAACTATATCAACAACATTTTTTATTCAACTTCGAAACTAAAGTTACTCAAACTTAAAATTATAAGTTAAATATTTTTGGGATATTTCTGAGATTTGGCTCAACCCGTTAAAATTATACAAACATACTTTTACATAATTTACTAAGATAAGCTACTTTTACTGATAAGGAAACAATTTAATGGACATTTTTGAGTAGGGTAGAAGTGAAATAAAAATTAACTAATTAATTTGGTAATTTGACATGTTAATATCGTTTCTCAACACAACCTTTAATTCAATATTAAGTTAAATGAATTTAAAGATATTTTTAAATCCAGCCAAAAAAATTATACTTTAGAATGTAGGAGACATGTCACAAAATCAAGTTTAGATAGCTTCAGAAGATCTGTAATAATATTATATACATATAAGAGTAATATGTTTTCCAGTTTTCCAAAACCTCTTTAATTACTGACCTTCTTAACCAAAATGGCTGATGATGGACAAAAACATTTATTCAAAGAGATTATTTTAGGTATAAAATGTTTACTATATAATGTATACTATATTTAAAAATCTAAATTAACATTCGTATGAGGACATCATGCAACAATGAAGAACGTGTTGGTTTCTGTAAAGTTGCTATGTATGTTGTATTTGCTCAGATCAGTTCTGAATATTATTTAAGATGCAGTAAACACACTAACTAACCAAAAAATGATTAGATTAACACTATAGTCAAACCAGTTCCAAATTTACACATGCATAGACCTATCTACACAATATATAATGTGGTGGGAGAATACATACAGTATCAAAGAGAAAAAAGTGCTGGAAAAATTTGACCTATTTGACCTTTAGAGATCATTTAGCAAAATTCAATAATTCATTGATTTGACATACCTTTGTCTCATTGCGACCTTACGTATATAGCAGAAAAAGCAAGTGTAACTAATAACATGCTACAATATTGAATTTTCCTTCCTTTTAGGTGTTTCTTTGTGTGTTCAGTAAAGGCCACAAGTTAGAAAATATAATATTAATAATAATAATAATAGCTGTATTTATAAATCCCTTATCAATTAAGTACAAAGGCTGTACAGTAAAAAGGGAAAAATTTAAAAATATATAAATAAATCAGGGTAAAAAGGATCAAATCAAAGAAAAACATTGGAATGGGCTTTTAAGGATTCAGTGTCTTGTCCAGAGACACTTCGACATATAGCCGGGACCAAGGATTGAACGACTGCCTTACGAACTGAGCTACAGCCGTCCCCCGTTTAAAGTTTTTTGATGAAGTGAGGAAAATAGACTATTGCAATAATTAACATGTGAGGAGATAAAAGCATGAATAATAGTCTCAGCATCATTAAAATTCTTTACCAGATGATAAAAGCAAGACTGAACTTGTTTCGTGATGTGATGCTCAAAAGCAACAACCAGTACTCAGTGATTTGTTCGATATGATAAGCAAGTGTGGTGCTTCGCAGATTAAAACTTCCAGTGAAAACTTTGTTGGAATAATGTTGAATGGACTAGTTGATGCATTGATATGTGATATGGTATAAAGTAGCTTAGACAGTGTAAAGGAAGATAAATTATTCAGGGAGTTCCGATCGCAATCACCAACAAGAGTAGAGGGTTAACTAGCCTATTGATATTATAAAAAAGAATTTGGGATTTAGACGATTCGCAGAGATGAGTTGTGAGACTCTGGCATCCTTCACCATCCTATTGAAAATATCTGCTTTGTTGGGGTCAATATTTATTTTTTCTCAATATCTTGACACTGTGATGCCTTCACACAACTTCACACAGAAAAGCTGAAGCCAGCAGGACAATTCAAACCTTCAACCTGTGAGACAGCAGCGCCAACCACACCATCATTGACTGTAGATGCATTGAGAAGTAACAGGGATTTAGCTTAGCATGTCTGCCTGTAATGGTTTCAGCACGTAATCTACTGCCTCGTCACACACAGACTGAACGACAGGAACATCTTGTAAAAGTAGTTAAGGTTTCTTTTTTTCTTTTAAATTCTAGCTGTAGATGTGTCAAAATGTCCACTTTACAGACACAGCTGTCAGCATGTGTTAGCTTACATAACCTGAGGAGACGCGGCGAGGCATCATAAGGAAAACATGTTATTCTTGTAGTGACAGTTCATTATAAAACAGTTAATTAAACAAACTGACTGGCAGTAGAATTTAAGGCAATGTGTTTAATAGACCCCTCATTTTTTAATATTCTACAATGGGATGTTTTTTATCATCTTGATGCAAATCTAAATCAGATGCTGGTGAAATAAACTGCTTTGTGTTTTTATGAAACAGAACTTATTTGCTATAGGGAAATGTTTCATTTTTTGAGCTATGAATGTGACGCATTATTACTACTAAAGCCCCTGTGGACTTTGAACCTAATAGTAGCTGAAAGATAGAGTAAAAGTGAGATATTGTATGACAGAGGGGGAGGAGCCTAAGTAGGTGAGAAGAAGGGCAACCGCAGACAAATCAATACCTAGGTAATGAACGTAGGCAGTGTCAGGGGCAATTAATATATAGATTGATAGGTAGTATAGATTTACTGTCCTGAAGTGTGTTACATCACTGGCCATTTTTGCTGCTTCGCTAGCTATCAATATTAAAACAAAGAGCACAATGTAGTTTGAGTGGGCCCGGAATATGCTGTCAATCAAAGTGACTTTTCTGACAGATAAAGTAGTCTAAAGTAGTAGTGCCATCTGGCTCCAGGCAGAATATTAAATAACATTCAATTACCTGTCAAAGTGACTCATCAAATGACAAAGCCAACAACATGAATACAGTGCAATTATCGGCCCTCCCTTTTTTTAAGGCTTGGAATTCATTGTCCTTAATTTTCATTCAAAGCAGTTTCTGTAAAAAACGCAAATTCTTTGGTCAATTTTGGAACAAATAAAGAGTTTGAAGGGTGTAATGAAACAATGAAACATATATTTTCTCATGCATTTGTGTTGAAATGTTGCAATATTGTAAAAGACACACAAGCTCCAACATAATACCATTTGACAATAATGTTTTTTGTATTGCGTTTTCAACTCCCTTCAGCTTTTTTACTTGAAAATGGTGGTGCTTGTATAGGCACAACTTCCTGCTGAGCTACCCGGGGTGCCAACATGACTGAAAAGGCTGTGGTTATTATATTTAAGTTATGTAATGAATCTTCAGTTCAGCCTTTTGAAAATAAAGATGAGCTCTAAGGCGGGTGCACGCTGCTCGTTTGTTCAACCATGCGTGAATAATCCGGGCTTTAAGTCTCTCTTCGAATGTGAAGTCATTTATTTCATACTTCCTGTTCTTGATGAGAAAATGGAAATAATGTAGAACATTTTTGTTGATAACATGTTGTGAGATTGTATGAGAATTTCCTGCTTAGAGTGAGTTTTGTGCTGTTGAATGAATCAGACGGAAGTGTACAGTTGAACATTACTTTATCTTTCAAAGTTACCTACTCATGATTCATTTACAATCAACAAATAGAAAATGGTGGTGCTTCTATTTAACTGAGCAAAAATAGTTACAGTTACACTCAGGTACTTCCCAATGAGACAATGCTGTGTTCATCTGTTCATTTATGATTCATCTAAATACTTACATTTGATGCCTCTTTTGGTGTTTGCTGCTCTTGTGCTCACCTTGCATTGCAGCATAAGATGTTTCTTACAGCGAAAGAGGACAAATGTCCTCACGCAGCTTATTCCATCAAACAAAGGCAACAAGTTGGACCTGGATCAAATACGACGTCAGATCGGATATCAGATACGTGATATTCCTGTATGGAAACAGTAAATTTCTGATCATTTACTGGACTGTAAGACCTTCACTAGTGGTGCCTCAGCCCAACACCAGACCGTAATGACTTAATTAACTGGTTTATTTAATGGTTAATCAGTTAATTAAAAGCAGAATAATTGGGTTATGAGGGCTCCTGAGAGAAAACCTGCAGATGTTGGTGTAAGAACAAAGACAAGAGCGTTCGCTGAGAAATCCTGCTGTTTTTCACAAAGCTTCTAACGCAGACTGATTTACGACATGAGATGAGGAGGAGGATGAGCAGAGAAAACTGATAACAACTACATTTAATGGAGTGTGTGCCCGTACTGGATCTGTGTGTGCATGTACAGGGGCTTCAGAAAAAAAGCCAACCTTTAACAACAGCTGTCTAAATATCATTAATCAATCTATCCACTACTGGAGACTACCAGGAAATGTTCACATATTGAACAAAACAAAATGACCTATCCTTCCACAATGTCTTTGAATAATTTCAGAGATCCCTTTACATGCAGTGCCATCCGGACAAAGTTTCAGTGTTAGCATCAGTGGCCTCCTTCATGCATTGAATGAATGATGGCAGCTAATTTTTGGAAGCTGGTACAAGTTCGAGTCAAAGGCAGGAGGATAGACAATGAGATGCATTGTGGGCAAGTGAACACACCTAAGCTGTTTGTTTAAAATCCACAGCCATCTGCCAAATGTATTCTGTGCTTAGGTGTCAAACTATTTTCGCGCCTAAAATGGTTTTGTTGCTCTTTTGTGCTTCACCCAAACGCCATCCTCTTTCTCGTTATACTTAAAAAAAAAAAAAAAAAAAAAAAAAAAGCCCTGACTCACAGTTGAATTGTTTGCACACAAGAAGAAAATTAATTCTGATTAATTTTGCAGAGTTGCCTTTTTATGAGTAAATTGGCATGAACTGTTTAGCAATTACACTTTTATCAGTTTTTAATTACTCTGAATAAATTCCAAATTTATAAGACATTAAAAAGTATTGTTTGACTGGAAACGAATTAGTTTTAGTCGATAGACAGTGACAACCTTCAGCTAAACTACGAGTGTAATGTGTGTGAATGTATTGGAGTCTTCTGATGTACTAAATAGGCATGTGTGAGAATGCATGTATATGTTTATTGGCTCTGTAAGTGTGTGTGTCTGAATGTTGTGTGTGAGACAGTGTGTCTGTCAGCAAAAAAACAATGATTCAGTTTGTTGCCAGAGGCATTAAATGAGGCATCAATTAAAGTAGTTAACGAGTTTGTTTAATGACATGAAAACTTGGGTTGTGTTTCTGACGTCAGACCCACCAGACTGAGCTGTTTCTACCAGAATAAGGTCAAATAAATTTCTTCTCCTGTTTCTTCCTTCATGAGTCATTTTTGTATATTTTTCTGTATCTGCCATGTCTCTAAATTTGCCCCTTATTCTCACTTTCTGTCCCCTTCTGCACAGTCCTGTCACTTTTACGCCCTTATTGTTCTCTATGTCCCTCCTTTTCCTGGTACAGTGTCACACATGCCAATAAGTGCCGATCCTCTACCTGGTTTGGACATGAAACAGCTTTTTAATGAGTAATTAGGATAAGTTAGAAATTAGATTTATACATCTGCAAAAAATGCAGACAATGTACTTTTCTACCGTGTCAGAAGAGAAACTGTGAAAGTTATTCTGAATTGTTTTTTTTATATAGTAGTATATAATGCTAACTGAGCTTGTTCAAGCTTGCACATGTGCTCAACCTTTATAAATGACTAAAGACACTGAATAGATTCCAGCCTACTGGCTTCATTACACTTGCTATTCAGAAATATCTGATCCATGGGTATTTGCACATGATATCAAAATGCATAAGCTCGATATCTCAATTGTGCAGGAACTGTGGTCAAATCTCAATATGTATTCTGGCATCCCAAGTTAAGTGAAGACAATGCCAATGTCAGGACCACGTGTCGTTCATTTCTATATCACACTTTGCAAGGAAAGACTTGCTGCTTGCTTGTTCAAAATGCCATTTACTTTTTCTCATTAACATGTTAATTTAAGGTGTAAATGACTTGCAATAGAGTTGAAAACCTAAATAAAAGCAGTACATAGTCCCACATTACTGCATTATTAGAAGTAAACAGATCTCTTTTCATGTGAGCAGAGTGTATCATACAGTTGACCTGAAGCTGTGTCTTTGGTGTTTCCTGTGTTTTGCAGACAGTTGGACCATGAAGACTGCTGTGGCTTTGCTGCTGCTCTGTTTGTGTGATCCAGGATGGACTGACTGCCAGGCAGACTGCCTGTCCTGCAGCAATATAATGCCTAAACAGCTCGGTTTCAACACCATGGTGAGGTGTCCACACAAATACACACGCACACGCTTCTTACACACTCTCCACAAATGCTTTATCCTGTCAAAGGTGTAAAGTATCACCCTGTCATTCAAAAATACTGTACTAACCCATATACATAGATTCACTCATTGGGGCTCTTTCAATTTGGTGATAAAATAAGTAGAACTCTCTGAGCCCACCTTCCACCATTTATCCTGTCCTCTCTTTATCCTTGTCTCTAACTCAACAAATTACCCTTTTGGCATTTGATTTTTAATTTGTTGTGGCTAATTGATTCCCAGGGATAAATGTGTGTTCCTCTTCTCAGTAACTATGCCTGCTGGTTATTTCTTTCTGCTAGTGACGTGTCGGCTTTTGGGAGACATTTTGGGAGGGAACACGCAAGAAGATATTTATATGTAGTGTTAGGCATTTAGGTCGCATGGGTATATTTATAGAATCCATATGTTATTTACTTATTTAAAATCTTTTCTCACTTTTAGCTACATCTTTCCTTCCTGGCTAAAATGGATTGTATTAGTAAATCAATGAGGGACCAGAGCTTCCATGATTAGTGATTAGTCTGCTACATGGAAACAATAGATGATGAGCTCAAAGCAATGTGGTATTTCATGCATAGTAATAATACTCAGTCTTACTCTGACAGATACATTCCCCCACATAATAGCACACACACACAGACACACACTCACATGCACACACAGAAACCCACTGGACCACTGAAGTGGAAGATATAGGTGATAAATCTCCCTGGAATCGAATCCATTTCATTCTGTCACATTGATTTTTGTATTATCAGTGCTAAGGACCTTCAACTCAACAACCTCGACAAGATGGTCTGAATAATACTGCAGCATGTTATTCATTAATATACATGAGGCCAGTAAACTGTGACTGACATCACTCTTACTTATTATATGCAAATTATATGCATATTATGTTTAGGTTATATGTGCGTGTCTTTTTGGGTCCTATTGTAAAGGATAAGGAATGAAAAGATAGCTGTACACATTTGAGGTGGTGAAGTAGAAAAGTAAAAGCCAAAATTGTCATGACAAATCTTCTTAAAAATGGCTAACACCGAATTATGCTACATTGGCTGGATTTTAAAATTTAAAATGCTGCGCATATCACAGACAGGACTGTACAATGGAAGCTTTAAATGTTTTTCATTTCAAATAATGGGTTGTTCCAAATCACCGGGTTCTTTTAGAGATATCTACCTTTACAAGTAGTTTTCTTTGCCAATATCTGCATGACACGTTATCATACAATTTAATTTGTTACTAGTTACTTACTAATTTGTTACTAGTGTACTCAGTTACTCTGAGCAAATCCCACACCGCAGTTTTATTATTTCGACCTACCAAAGGTTAAAACTAGTTCTTTTTTTACAAAAGGGTTAAAAACAATGTCTACAATGAGGCCTGTCTTTTTAAAAAGAACTGATCTGAACTGACTTCAGAAAGGTAATGCAGATGATCTGTTGTCTTTGTCAGGTGTGTCTCATTGAGTGTGCAGGAAACGTCTCCCCAGCCATTTCCTGGGACTCGTGCCGCAAGTTGCTGTTGTCACCAGTTTCTTCTCTGAGTGGTGCCACGCGGAAAAGATCTCAGGAGGAGGTGGAGGCTCTATTTCCTGAGGTGGAAGAGCAGGTGGAGAGAGGTCTGTTCCTGCCCATTGCTTTGCAAAGGTTTGACCATGTGACCCGCGCCCTCGGAATGGACGAGAGGGATATGACTGACAAGGGCAGTCAGATGAATTCAGCCTACAAATCCCACAATGACATATCCCTTGAGAATGAGTATGAGGAGGAGGCAGGGCAGGAAGAAGGTGATGCTGACTTGACAGCAAGAGGACAGGCTGATGAAGGACTGAGTCTCTCCAAGAGGTTTGGCGGCTTTGTCAAAGGAATGCACGGCTACAGGAAGCTCGTTTCCCCAGGAAGATCATACCAGAAGAGATACGGTGGCTTCATTGGCATTCGGAAGTCAGCCCGCAAGTGGAATAACCAAAAACGTTTCAGTGAGTTCCTGAAGCAATATCTAGGAATGAGCTCTCGGGCCACTGAGTTCAACAGTATGTCAGAGGACCTCGCCCAACAGAATGAAGTTTAGCAGCGTGCAACTTCACGCCACAACCAATAACAATTTCCTGATGTATTTTCAGTGATCTGTTTTTGACTTTCAATCACCGACATGTCAAACTTTAACAGGTGTCACCACAGTTGACCTATTGAATCCAATTTAATTTACCAAAAAGTTAAAAGTAAGGCTATAATCTAGGAAACCTTTGTCCCAAGACATAAGATTTGCTGTTTATAGTTTATATTGTTTATTTAAGTTGTAAAAAAATCTTTAATTATCACACATGCTTGTATACATTCGGATCCATCTTAATCTTCCAGTTGAACCTTTGGTTCCCCTGAAACTCGTCAATCTTCCAGGTCCCCTGCCCAGTTCTCGGGCCCCTGAATTATCCAGACCTGTTCCACTTCCCTTAGGGTGACAGTTTAATGAACATTTTTCAATTAACTGTCCAAGCCTATATGCTCCTGAGCTTCCATGAGGCATCCCTCTTCGAACCTGTGTTAAAACTGCAAAATGGTCTTACATGGATGCCTCTGGGTTTGAGGGGCTTTCTCTTATGAAGTATATCAGGAAAACTATTACAATATACAAAGTACCATGTTGTGCCAAAACGAATGACTCAGTCTCTGTCTCTGATAGGGAACAATATCACAGTTTCTCATGTTTTGGCATTACTGAGAGGGTCATGTTATCAGTTACGTACATGAAGTACTACAGTGCAGGTGATTTATGATAAATGAATGAAAACATGCAGAAACCCAGTTAAAACTCACTTATTTATCACTGTGCCAAACACACACCCATGACAGGGCAAGTGAGGCAGTTTGAATTCTCAATTTGGTGCAATGGTGAGCTAAAACACTCCATATTCATTTATAGATGTATTCTTCTGATCTTGCCAAACTGATGATGTAGAAGTGAGCATCATCTCGGACTGACTCTGTCAAGACACCACATTCCTGTCTACAAACTCTAATTTTTGTTCTTTAAATTGTATTTGTGTGAAATGTTTTTTTTTGTTGTTGTCAACTATGAATTTGTAAATAGCTGAATTTAAACATGTCAATAAAAATAGTTTATTATTTCCTTCATGGCTTGTCATGCAGCAACTGATTCTGTGTCTTTGTTCTTATTATTTTTAGAACAGCCACTAGCGGTAGTAACTATACTTTGCACGTTTTATGGAACTGCCATCGTTTGTAGACCAGTTACAGTATAGGTTATTGATTATTAGCCATTTTGAAATGAATATACAGTAATTTGAACTGATATCCCATTAAGCGTGACTTATAGCTACCACCTTTACTGGATATAATCACTGAAAATAGGCAAATAAGGCTGAGCCCTTTGATAAGTGGAGCTAATTTTTGAACAAAATAAAATAACTGTAAAATTACATTTGTGCCCAGTTAGGCATTGCCCGTTTGTTGTGGAAAAGAAAAAACAATCTTCCATGATATCATGTCTGGGTGTTCCAGCTCTTTATGGAGGCTTGAAAAAAAACTACAGCAGACAGTGATGGGCTTACTATCTCAGTGGGAGTTAATCTTTGACTGACATCAAAAGAAACTTACGAGAACAAGTTATATTTTTGCCCTTAGTGAGTATCAGTATAACCACCGAAAAAAGAAAAAACACTATGACCCAACATATGAGATTTTCCACACAAATGCCTAGGGGTTAGGGTCAGGGTTAGTGTTAGTATTATCTTTTTTTATTGACACGGTGCAAACATTTTAGATTTATGCAGTTGTTGAACATCAAGACGTGCACATTCATGTTATCAACATTATTAAATACTTAAAATCATTACCTTTGCATCACTTCATTGGTGAAATACTTTTAGAGCAGCTCATTACACCGTTTTTAAATGCCTTACACAGTTTGCCAGTCAGCTTCAATGGTAATTTAAATTTTTTTTTACTTGTTTTTATAAAACTTCATGGTCTTGCATCTGGCATAAATCTTTTACTTTTTGGTGAGGCAGCTTTTAGGGTTTAAGCTCCGAGCCAATGGAACAGTTTACCTGAGCACAAATTTTGTACACTATTAATTTATCACATTTATTTCCTTTTATATACAGTATACTTTTTTCTGTTTTGACTTCCCTCTATTCTCCTTTGTCATTTTCTCCCATTTTATCATTGCCTTAATTTGCTTTATCTATATTTTAATCTTTTTAATCTCTTAATCTGTTTTTATCATTTTTCATTTATTATAACCTTTTTTTTTATTATAGTCTTATAGTATTTCATGTGCATTTGTTTTATTGTCTTCGTTCTTATTAGGTTTGCCTATCTTCTCTAATGTTTTGTTGTCTTTTGACTGTTTCACATTCATTTTCACTGCTTTTATATTTTACTTGTTTGCCCTTGATCTCATCTATTAAGGACTTTTAATTGCTTTAATCTGTAGAGAAGATGCTATATGACTATTATTTTATTGACACGATTTGTCTACTCCTAATTTAAATAAAGAAGTATTGTGTAGGGTTTGTGTTCAACCACATCTGTGAACAAAACAACTAAAATGAAACAGCCTTAATGATCTGAACTCGGCCGATAAATGATTGATAACTGCTTGACTTACTGCACCAGAGCTCCAAACAGTCGGAGGGACATAATTGTGAAGGTTCACCGGAAGTGCACATTGTATTTGAAGCTAGCTTGATTTCATAGGACTGTCTGCTGTGCCTAAACAAGACTAGAAGACAGGGTCTCATATCATTCAGTGACTGCGTGCAACATCTCTCTTTAAAATATCCTAGCTTGTGGACTTGGTTGATTCCGTAAGTTTTGGGTTGTAATAAAACCGGGAGGCGCCACGGCAAGTGTTTTTTTAGACGTTCAGCTACAGCTAAATAGTAATCTGTTAGCTAAGTTAGCCGTTCATTAGCCTAAATTACGCTAACACTACACACAGTACCACTGGTGCTAACTTTAACCCAGAAAACGAAAATGTCTGGGAACTTTTATGCAACATTAATTGACTACAGCCAGTCATTTTACTTCAAAAGTGCATCTCCAGGATAATATACTAACACAACGTTACCGTAAGCTAAAGCTAGCTGTTCTGCTAAGCGTTTAACTCCAGCGATGCTTTGTAGTTAAGATAAGTCTGTAATAAAGTTGTGACAGCTCAAGGACTATTAGAAGTTGCTAGCTTACCAGGGCCCGTCTTTGTTGCAAGATGTTGAATATTGTATTTAATAAATTACTACTTGAACGTTATTTGAGCTCATTACAATAACTTGATGAATAGGACTGATTCTAGTATGATTTAAAAACTCTAAAATTACAAGTGACAATATAGTAGCACTGCATCCTCATACAACCTTGCAAAAGGTGGATAGTCACATTTGCAACGTTATCAATATAGCAACCTCTTGAAGATTTAAATTAATAAAGGAAATGTGAGGCTTTATGTTTGTTTGTATGTGGTTGCAGAAAGCACAGCTATGTGCAGCTGTGTGAGGAGCTCCAGGGCTCTGTCCGCTGTCCTGATTCCCAGGCTGGTGCCTCCCCAGACTCTGTATAGGTTGTCAGGCAGGGGCTTCTGGACCTCCCCCCACTGCATGGTTGCCAGTGAGAATTCTCAGCTGCCCCCACTGCCAAGTCAAGCCCGTGTGGTGATTTGTGGAGGTGGTATTGTGGGAACATCAGTAGCCTACCACCTAGCCAAGATGGGCTGGACTGATATTGTGCTTTTAGAGCAGGGAAGGTGAGATAAACATTTATGAAGTTTTATGCTTTGGGAACTCATGAAATTTTAGTGTTGGTATGGGGACATTTCCTGCATTGATGGACAATAGTGGATCAGAAAAAATAGCTGTAGATTGGATATTGTTATGCTAATCGAAAGAAACCTTTCTTTGCTGGCAGACTTGGTGCAGGAACAACTAGACTCTGTGCTGGCATTGTCAGTGTGGCCAAGCCTATCTCAATTGAGTGTCAGATGGCCAGTTATTCAAATAATCTTTACCAGCAGTTGGAGAAGGAGACAGGAATCAAAACAGGTCAGCCACATTGAAAACCTTTTGAGTGTAATTACAATAACTTTACTCTGTATGTTGGGTGTTTGATACACATAATATTTCTGTGACTGTGACTGTGTGTGCTATGTTTTCCAGGTTATGTAAAGACAGGGTCTTTGTGTCTGGCCCAAAATCAGGATCGCTTCATCTCTCTTAAGCGCCTGGCATCAAGACTTAAGTAAGACTCGCAAAATCTCAAGTCAAACTCAAAGAGATACATCCAAGAGATGTGTTAAGTCTGTGTGGATTAGGCATCTTTGCATAAGGGAGTAAATATCTGTGGTTGAAACAGCTCTATCAAGTGAGCACCAGTTCAAGTTCAGCCCCGCAATTTTTATGTAATTGAGCTCTTGCCAATAACTTGCCAGCTCTGACACACAACCCTTGTGTCTGCTGGGGTCTTGCTCAAACAAATCTACTTGTTTTTGTCTAGACATTTTGATTGCTGGTAGAAAGGAAATGTGCAGTCATTCTGCATCTTCTGTATGATCCTCTCTTTGAGCTAAATGTTCCTGTCTGCCGATTAAAAGTAAATGCATATATTTATTGTCTTAATTTGTCTCTCTTACATTCTATTCTAAGGGTAATGGGGATCACCTGTAACATCATTAAACCTAAGGATGTGGCCAAACTCCACCCTTTAGTTAATATTCATGACCTGGTGGGGGCAATTCACCTGCCTTCAGACGCTGTGGTGTCCCCACCTGAAGTCAACCATGCCTTGGCTGTGGCTGCTGCTGCACAAGGTGAATCAGAAACACAACTCACCTTTGTTAGGCTGTCAGTGGGCTTTTGTAGCAAAATGTTTTACAGGCAGGACAGATAACATTTAATCAATCCAATTTTACTGCTTCTGCCTCTGCTCCTCCTATTTATTGTCATTTCCTCCTTTTCTCTCCTCCTTATTTTTCTCTTTGCCTCCTTTTAATGTCTTGAGTTTCTCATTCTATCCAGGGGTTCAGATCCTGGAGCGGACCAGTGTTCAACAGGTTCTGGTGGAGAAGGGTCATGTGATGGCGGTGGAGACTGACCGTGGCCCCATTCAGTGTGAATATTTTATCAACTGCGCAGGACAGGTAAGCCTCTAGATTGGAGAGTTGGTGAGGGAAAGTCCTTGCAACAATTGAAGAATGATCTTTCTTTCAGCATTATTTAAATGTAAAACTCAATCTCATTCTCTCCTATATTGTAGTAACAGATACTCATAATATGACTAATAATTTGAAAGGATTTGCAAGACAGACTGGAGTGTCTCCAGCAGGACAGATAGACTAAAAGACATATTTGTTCTATCTGTCTCTGCTCCAGTGGGCTTACGAGCTTGGCCAGGCTAGTGAGGTGAAAGTGTCAGTTCCTCTTCATGGCTGTGAACACTTCTATCTCCTCACCAAACCACTGCAAGAACCACTTTCACCCAACAGCCCAGGTCTCACACATCCAACGCACACAAAAAGAAGAAATAAAAATAAAATTGTTTTCTTGGCAGCAGGCACAGTAACAGATGAATTTAAATTACAATCACTGTTGGTTTGTTGGCTAAAAATTATTTCTGTAGCATAAGAAAGTTTGATTAGTTCTTTTTGGAAAATTCCTATTCATATTTTATATTATTATTATTATTATTTATATTTTCATATAATTCATAATGCAATATATTGCTCGGTAAATAAGCCAACAAGCATCTTCCAGCATTCAAAGATAAAGTGCATACTTGACATTTGCTCTGTAATGGTATGACATTTAGTGCCACTTGAAAATGTAAGCATACATTTTTCAGTGAAGTGTATATTATTCCTAATAATGTGCAATTCCTAAAATACATCCTAGAATGTAATGTGATTCTGATGTCTCTGCAGGTTAAGTGTGTGTGTGTCTGTGTGAATGAGTGAGCGAGCGTATAAGATGTGCTTTATCCATCTTGTTGAATGAATTGATAATATATTCTCTAATAACCATTATTTTCCATTAAAGTAAATTCATTTATATGCTACTGACTGTATATGAAGTTGTATTTACTATAAACAAGGCCAAAAGAAGGTGGTTTAACTAAGTCTGTCTCTTGTCCACAGTGGTGATTGATATGGATGGCAGGTTATATGCACGGCATTGGCAGGGGGGTGTTCTGTCAGGGGGATTGGAGAAGAACCCCAAACCCATCTTTACTGAGGGCCGCAACCAGCTGGAGATCCAGAACATGCAAGAAGACTGGGACCACTTTGGTAAAACAAGGAGTATTGGAGGGTTGCAGCAGAAAAGAGAAATGGGAGGATGGTTTACATTGTAAAAAAAAAAAAAAGAAAAAAACAAAGCTGTCAGTCATGTGTTGGTGTCACGTGTTGTTTTTTAATATATTTTTAAATATTTTAATGATAATTGGCAAAATAGTTGTTATGCCATTTTTTGAGCAACCACATTTAAAAGGAGAGAACAATATCAAATGTCACGTCCCATAATTGTGTATGAACAGTCTGTCGTCAAATGTAAGAAATGAACTGAAGTTGAATTGGAAATTTCATTACATATAACCAAATACATTTGTCAGAATTCATTTTAACAAAATAAACACTAATCTGGTTGCAACTGGCACGTCAAATTAGCTTGATGCTGCTAACTCACCATTCATGGGGAAAAAAACCTTGCTGGACTGCAGTTCCAATTGCATCAGTGACTACCATGTTGAACCTCTTGCAATAGTAGACGGTTTGTTTGAAATGGTTTTTATTTTTCTGTAAGGGAAGAAGAGAAGCGGGAACAAAAGTATCAGCCTTATTTTGCTGCATTAAGATGCCCTGACTTATTCCTTTTGATGATATGAAAGCTTTCTGATTTGAAGTGCTCCTGTCTTTTACCTCTAGAGCCCATGCTCCGTGCCTTGCTCAGAAGAATGCCCGCTCTTGAGTCAGCAGAGATTCATCAGCTTGTCAACTGTCCGGAGTCCTTCACCCCTGACATGCGTTGTCTGATGGGGGAGACCCCAGGTGTCTCTGGATACTACGTGCTGGCAGGGATGAACTCCTCTGGTCTGGCTTTTGCTGGAGGAGCTGGAAAGTAAGCACGTGTATACTTTTGCTAGAGACTTTGCAGGGATAACAACTGGGATTTGTTTCTTTTTTTTTTTTTTTTTTTGGGTGAATTAAAGTAAGGCAAAAATGCCATATTATTATATTATTTGGTTTGGTATCCAGGTACCTGGCAGAGTGGATGACCTATGGCTACCCCACTGCCAATGTCTGGCCACTTGACATCAAACGCTTTGGCAACCTACAGAGCAGCCGCACTTTCCTGAGACACAGAGTAATGGAAGTCATGCGTAAGTAACTAGTTAGTTTTGTGTTCAGTTAAATTTCTTAATCAGGGAAACTTACATATTTTATTTTTTTTTTAAATTGCAATCAATTAAAAGGTCCTAATTATTCATAAATGTGTAGTTTTTTTTCCTGTTTTATTTTGTTATGACTTCAGTATCTCCAGTGTGTCTGTTTTGTTTTTTTTTGTGTTCAGCCCTGTTATATGAACTGAAGGTTCCTCGCTGGGACTTTCAGACTGGCCGTCAGCTACGGACCAGCCCTTTGTATGATCGTCTGGACACACAGGGAGCTCGCTGGATGGAGAAACATGGCTTTGAGAGGCCAAAATACTTTGTTCCCCCAGGGAAAGGTACAGATTATTGAACAGCAACACTGCAACCTACATTCACTGTATCTATTTTCAAATCCAGATTTAGTTTAGGAACAAAGTTTTCAAGTGCAGTACGGGTTAGTGTTATATTACAGTAAAAACTTATTTGCTTAGCTTGAATATGTCCTATTGTTTTTGTCTATTATATTTGGAAGTGATGGTACCTTTTTAGGTGAATTTAAGAAAACCAAAGTGTGGTCAGTATTTTGCAGGTGTCTATAGTGATAAACAATAGTATTAGGCAGTGTGTTGTACATTAAACTGTAATTTGAATCCAAGTTTTTATTATGATCCAAAAACAAAAAATAATATTGTATTACCCTATGTACACATTTTATGATTGGTTGCCTCCTCTCAGGCAGAATGTTTATATGAGCCAACCTATATGCCTCTTGGTTTGATTTAAAACTCTGTAGACCTGTTTGAGAATATGACCTGATACTGGCACTAACATACCAATTTAATTTTGATTCACAAATTTCAGAATAAAGTTGAGTCTTTGTGATTTAGTTCTTGCAGATAAATCCCATTGTTGTTCTCAGAATTTACCCTGGAAGCTTCATTTTCTTCCACATTCAGTTAGTGAGCAATATAGTCGTTTCTTGACATTGTCTAAAGTGCACGTTTGTAGCCTAAATTACAAACACATTACATGTTCTTAGAACTCTTGACAAGGTATTAATTTTCCTGATAAAGTGACTGAAACATGTTCATCTGTATTTTTTAAAACTATCATAATTATGGTTAGTCACAATCCCTTAAACTTAAACTGGTTTTGTATGTATTTGTAGATTTACTTTCTCTGGATCAGAGTAAGACTTTCTACAAACCAGACTGGTTTGACATCGTGGGAGCAGAAGTGAAATGCTGCAAAGAGGCTGTCTGTGTCATTGACATGTCCTCCTTCACCAAGTTTGAACTGACTGTAAGTCATGTCGGGCTATGGACAACTTGTAAGGGTAATCAACGCTGGGTCTTGTCAGACAGGAAACCGATGCTGCACAACCCTCTCTGGTTTCAAGTGATGTCAGCATGTATTTTCTCTTAATTCATCTGCTCTAACACATAGAGGAAGTATGCAGTTCTTTGCTAATTAGTAGCCACTTATGGAGCAGTAAAGTTTCCCCTCTTGTTAAATAAATACACTAGTCATAGAATAAAGGGCCTTGTCTGTTATGCTCATTAATGGAAGGCTAACACTTGGTTTGTCCTGATGTCCTAGTCAACGGGGGACAAGGCCTTGGAGCTGCTGCAACATCTGTGTGCCAATGACCTGGATGTTCCTGTTGGACACATCGTCCACACCGGCATGCTCAACGAAAGGGGAGGCTATGAGAACGATTGCAGTGTAGTTCGTCTAAGCAAAAACAGGTTTGAAACATTTGACCAATGCCACCATGAATCTTACACACTCTTTAAAAATGACTCATATTTTTGTTCCCTTTTCAGCTTCTTCATCATCTCTCCGACAGACCAGCAGGTCCACTGTTGGTCCTGGATAAAGAAACATATGCCCAATGAGCCACACCTCCACCTAGAGGATGTCACCTGGAAGTACACAGGTGAGGACACAGCAGCTTTTTTGAGGTCATGTAGTCATGTCGCCATCTAGTGTCCGCAGAATATTAAAGAGGGGAGGCAATGTATCACCATCACGCATCCACTCTTGACTCAGAAGTGGTATTGTAACCTGGTTATGATCCTAGCCTTTATGAAATCAGATGCTAGTAGGACCAAGTGGGTGCTTAAATGTCCAATCTTTAACTTTATATATACTTCATATAATGTAATTTTCTGTCATGTTAAATATGAGCAACGTTATGCCTACATTTATTTTGTCTTAAATAAAAGATCAAATGGCTGTGAATGGGCTGAGCTTTTTCTATGTTTATAAATGATTTTTTTACATGCAGCCTTAAATCTTATTGGGCCTCGTGCAATGGATGTTCTGGCAGAGCTGTCGTATGTATCCATGACACCTGATCACTTCCCCTCCATGTTCTGTAAGGTAGGAAACAGAGGTTTTCGCACTAGTATGTTTATAAGAGTAATAATAACAGTGGCGATAGCAGTAGTATGAATGGTTATATCAATTGTTAAACTATCTAGAGTGGGTAGAGTGGCAACTCAGGTTGCATCTGTGGTTTTAGTAATACGTGTGTTGATGCTAACAGAAACATGTTAATGTTTATAGGTAGTTATTATCCCACAGTACAGTAACTGACCCTGTTTTTGTGTTTACAGGAGATGAGTGTGGGCTACGCTAATGGGATTAGAGTGATGAGTATGACTCACACTGGGGAACCAGGTTTCATGCTCTACATACCTATAGAGGTGTGGGCTGCACACACACACATTATCTTTCACCCTTTCATATAAATATTTTTAAGGAAATGCTGACATTACTATTTTCATCTGCTGTCCTCAGTATGCATTGCATGTGTACAACGAGGTGATGTCGGTGGGTCAGAAGTACGGGATACGTAATGCAGGGTACTACGCACTACGCAGCCTGCGCATTGAAAAGTTCTTTGCCTTCTGGGGTCAAGACCTTGACACCTTCACCACCCCGCTCGAATGTGGAAGAGAGTTCAGAGTGAAGTTTGATAAGGTCTGTTGCTTTTTCTATCTTACCGTATATCATCAGCCAGTGTGGTTCCTGAATTGTTTTTATTTTTGGTTCCATACAGCTTTTTATTTGGCATCGTGGTGTTTGAACAGTATGTTAATTGTCATGGCAATTTTGGCAAATAATATGAGCACTAATGCACTGTATTTCACTCCTATCATTTTTTATACATAACCTCATCTGCCAAACAACAAGTTACTACTGTACCCTTTTCACTTTAATTGGTTGGAAGATCAGAGAACGGGAGCACGATATTAATAGATGCCATGTCATCTGCTATGCTGAAACCTTCAATAACTGACTTGTAGTTGTCGCAATGATAGTGAGGAATAATAGTCACCAAGCCGCACGTAGCCCAATAGCAGCAGCAGTAAACATTACCACCATAGTAATGTGCAAAAGTTAGTACCACTTCTTTCGATCTATGTTTTTCAGTAAAAACATAATAAAAATCAATTGTGATTGTAGCGAGTCTTAGTGTTAAGCAAAAATAACTTCAGACGAACAACAACATATAACTTTTTTTCCACCATGCCATTATTTATTTAACAAAAATGCAGAAAGAAAGAAAAAAAACATATGGGTAATACTAAATACCCCCTTATTCCTTCCATAGGATTAAGGGGATAAGATTCAGCCAGGTGCCGCTAATTATCAGCCCGATCATCAGTAGGCCTACATACCACCTATAAAGCAATTTTTTTGCCAAATGCCAAGAGGGAAAGACATAAGAAATTGTCTTAGGTACGCAATTGTTGCTGCCCATCAATCTGGAAAGGGTTGTAAAATTGCGTCCAAACTATTTTCCCAGCACAATCACCCCAAGGTCAGACTGTGCAGTACTCTTTTTGTATAGAAATACAAAAAGCCCAAGAGCTGCATTTTAGACCCTACAGGCCTCACTGAGCATGTTAAATGTTAAAGTCCATGGCAGCATAACTAGAAGACCAACAAGTACGGTTTGTTGTTGCCTCTTCTGTCTAAAATGAACTTTAAAGTATGAGTGAGATTTGCAAAACTGGATTTAAACAAACCACAAGACTAAAGTGGAGTTGTTTGGCCTTAATGCCAAGCGGCATGTTTGGTGCAAACCAAATTTAGCATTTTAGAAGAAACAACTCATACACACCGTCAAGCACGGTGGGGAAGAGGTAATGATTTGGGCTCGTTGTGCAGTCACAGGACCTGGGCACCTTGCAGTCACTGATTCAATCATGAACTCCTCTTTACACCAGAGCCTTCTAGAAGCTAATGAACAACAGGTGAAGCTTGGCCGAAATTGGTTCATGCAACAGGACAATAACCCCAACCACACCAAAAAATGTACATCAGAATGGCTAAAATTTAAAGGAGTCTGGGTTTTTATATATGGCCTGGTTTAAGTCCAGACGTCAACACAATAGAAATGTTGTGGTGGGACCTTAGGAGAGCTGTGCATATGCAAATGCCCAAAATCCTCACTGAACTGAAGCAATGTTGTAAAGAAGAATGGGCCCAACTTCCTATGTGGGAGTCTGATAAAGTCAACAGGAACCTATTACTTCATGTTATTTCTGCTTAAGATGAAGCTACATGGGGTACTTAGTTTTGCCCATGTTTTATTTATTTATTGACTTAATAATAATGATAAATAAATAATGGCACGGTGAAAGGTTATTCAGTATGTTGTTGTTCATCTAAGTTTATATATGCCTAATACTAAGACCCGCTACAGTAAGATTACTTTTTATGTTTTTACAAAAAAAACACCCATAAAATTAAGAAGGTGTACTAACTTTTGCACATGACTGTAAGCAGAGTTTAATGAATAATGTTAGTTTGACATATCACTATAATATAAGCATTGGCACGTGTAATCCATATGTATGGTATTATTTGAAACGTGATAAATCAAAAAGCAGTGGTTTCCTGTTCCAGCAGAGCTCTGCAGTGTTGAAGATTGTTTATAGGCCAGATTCCATTTTGTCAAAGATCAGCTGCTTTGGTACCGGCAGCAAAGTGGCCCTTGGTGGCTGGTGCAGCCACCAGGCCCATTTGCCAGATTCCTTCTCCCCATTTCTCCTTCTGTCTTTACAACCCTTCCTTTTCCTCTTCTCTATTAGGACACAGATTTTATTGGACGCGAGGCATTGCTGCAGCAGCGTCAGGATGGTGTGCCTCGGAGGTTCATCATGCTGGTTCTAGAGGACCACGACACCGAACTTGACCTTTGGCCGTGGTGGGGAGAGCCCATCTACCGTAATGGTCAGCTGGCCGGAACAACCACCAGCAGCGCGTACAGCTACACTCTTGAGCGCCATGTCTGTCTGGGTTTTGTGTCTCCGCCACCAGGCCAGGATGGGCTGCCCACACCCATCACCCCAGATTTCATAAACCGTGGGGACTATGAGGTGGACATTGCTGGCCAGCGCTACCCGGCTAAAGCTAAACTCTACCCCTTCAGCTCCCTCTTCACCCAACAGAAACGCCGCAGGGAAGACTTGGAGCTCAGCAACCTCCAGGGAAAGTGAGGCAGAGTAACACAAAACCTTCAGTTTGCCTCAGAAGAGGCGTGTGACACTCGCTTGGTTCAGCAGATCCACTCCTGCTCTTGCTTCGCGGTGCAATCCTATTATTTTATAATTTTCTAGCCCCTTAATTGACTTCCAAATTTTGTCTCCCTTTTTGAAAGTGCAATATTTAAAAAGCACCTAAAGCGTGAGCTGTATCAAATACAAAGCTCATGCGTTAATGAATTCTGCAATCTACCCCGCACTCCTTTAAACTCACATACGGTCCACACATTCTTGGGGCTGCTTTATTGGTACAATTTGTGGTCAAGTGCCTTTATCAAGGCAACATCAACACTATTTGTAGGGACTCTTTCACTGTGTTCACTTTAACCCATTGAGATGGAATTTTGACCGGCAATCTTCTCCAGTGTCTCGGTCAATATAAAGTTTCGTCTAGCAGAGTCTGAACGAAAAATCATTCGGTGCTGATGTGCAAATGCCTACACAGTCAATGTAGATGTTGACTCTAATTTCATTTTACAAATTGTAATTTTGCTGCTTTAATGAATATGGATTATTTATGATGTGTGGCCTAATTCAGATACACTATACTGTCCACTGCAGTATACATAATGAAAGATATCCTTCTCAATAAGGCAAGCAGGCGTGGAAAAGCATCAGGAATCCTGATGTTATCAATGGTAAACACTTTTTTGCCATCCCTTTAGTTCCCCCTTGACTAGAGTCATTATTATCAACTCTCAGCTGTTTTCATCCTATTAACTGTTTATGGAGCTTGTTAGAAAAATTGTCATATGTTTTGAGGTTGTTTGTTTTCAACCTGCATTGCTCGTCATTGCAAGTTTGTTTTTAGTGTATCATTGAATGTATGGCCGACGTTAGGTGACCTGTAGTTAAGGGGAACCAATGATAGGAAGGCTGCAACTGGAGCTCGAAATCCCAGACATGTCTATCTACATTCAAGACTTCTGACACAGAGTTAGAGGTTTGTGCGAAAGAAGTACTTAATAGGAGATATGAAATAAAGCAATGTATTTTTGTATAGCTAGTGTGTATAAAATCTCTATTTTCAGTACTGCCCATTATTATATCAATTTTTAAGTTATATTAGATGTGTGAATATCATGAGTTTGGTCTTTTGCTTTGTTCTTGCCACACTATTCTAAATCTGAATTATTTTTGTTTTTCAGAATATTTTTTAGATGGTAAAGTCATTTGGCAGCCGGAGCTTCCTTTATGTGCATTTGAATTCCAGGTAAATGGGTTGTTTTGTCTCTCGTTCCCGTCCACTTAACAGTGAGTCAGTGAGAGCTTCAGTGTTGCAGGTCTGGAGCTTCTAGGTATTTAGTGTCAGAGACACTATAGCAGCACGGTCGTTAGGAACAACGGACAAATGAGTAGAATTTTCCACAGCCTCATATCATGGCGAGCACATCACATCATACTGTACAATTGAGCATTTCATAAGTGTGTCTGCTCTGAGCCTTCACATGATGGGAATCTGAATGTTAGCTTGGCTGTTGAAATGAAGGGACAAGTCACACACACTGAGCACCTTAAAGATTAGGGCACAGAAATATACAAGATGAAGGCTGTAGATAGCTGTAGATGCATAGAGATCTATGTCACGTTATGTTGTAATCTCTGTACTTTAATATGGCTACATTACATTTTGAATCATTGCTCCTGATCTTGTCCTATTATAATTGCATCAAATATTGATGGCATTCTAATAGACAGTACGTAGCCACAGGTTGTTTTTGTCAGTTTTATTTCAGTGTCCTTGGGGTATTTTTTAAATATATTTAAGGCAAAATCTGTGATTCAAATGCAGCACAATAAATTGAAACACCACTGAATACACATTTCACCAGTCTGCATGGAGAGTGTCAATTTTTTTTTTTTTTTTTTTTGTCTATAACCTATTTGATTGGGAAATAATGGTTTCTCAGTCCCAGAGGAGAGCAGCAGTGACAGTTTTGTTTGGGGAGATCTCTTAAGCACAAAGCCGCAGTATCTTTCCGTTTGTATATTGCAGAAAGCATGAATATACAAAGCGTCAGCAGAACTTAATGTTTTACAAAAAAAGACTTTTACAGTTTTGCTTATACCGTTGGGTGCAGATGTTTGCATCCCCTTATTTTGGAATGGCAAAAGAATTTATTTTGATCAATATATATTTAATGCACATTGAGCTAGTACGAGTGTTCATCAGAAATTAAAGTTAGTGTTAAGTTTGCATACCTTTACATAGCATTTCAAATTAAGGAGACACAATTTTTGTTATAAAAACTTATATGTAAAATAGAGAATAAAGAATATGTAAAATGTTTAGTGTAAAGTTACCTAATGTTGTAAGAATAACGATAATGAAATTTTAGCTACTTCATGACACGAGACTGCTCAAAATGGGCTAATAGTTCTTTATATATACACTTAAAAACAGACACATTTGCATGTGAGAGTCTAGATCAGTTTGGATTCAGTCCCATTGTTAATGCTGTTAATGTGGTGGTTTGACCCCAACAACGATGGTTTTCGTATCACTGTTGTATAATATGCCGTTATCATCAGACAAGACTTCATATCTGAAAGCCTGCTGGGCAAAAACAGTAATTTTAGCTATATAAAATGTAATCTATAACACAAGGTCCAAAAAGCGGATTGGACAATAATACTTTGTGAAGTGACTGTGTATGGTTCAAAAAAAGTGTTTTTAATTTAAGTGGCAAGAGTGGAAGTCTGCAAAAATACTGTGCATAAAGGTATGTTAGTTCTGATCAGATGGTAGTGGAATCTGTCTCAGACACAAAGATGCTCAACCAGTGGACAGTGGATTTTGGTGCATGTCTGTCTTTTTCCCCTTCTAACGTTATTTATACTTGGGTGATCTATACATGTGAGTGTTTTCTGAAGAACTCTACCCTGAAGTGTGCACGCCAAATGAAACGACACTTGGCTGCCTAATGTAAACTATAAAGAAAGCTTTGTTTATACAAGAAGTTCAATTCGTCTTATCAGTAGTCTTCGTATACTGTATATGATACGAGTGGTCACGTGAGCTCTGAAGTGTAGTAAAGCTCTGACAGGGCCAGTGCTGTTTAACTGCCTCATTGTTTGTTTTTTCCCCAACATGGTCAAACTGTCTCAAACTCTAACAGATCTAGGTTTCAAGGGTTCAATCTCCATGGTTACCAGCTGTACAGTGTTGTTGGCATGAAAGCCAATGTTTTCTCTTCCCACACTGAGCCATCAGTGTGTTTCTGTGCTGTCTGCAAACATCAGTCTACTAATGAACATGAGTGCCTGCAGTGAGACTGAAGGTTTATTCATGTGTCAACATCGCAGCGGAGAACTGAGGCACCAGTTATCTGCTCATTATTCACATTGTCTGAAATTATTTCTAGAAATGAATTATGTAAGTTCAGCTCAGAGCCAGGAAAGTTACACAACAAAACAGTTTTATTAACATATTACAACAACAGCTTTCTCCTGTTTCCGTGGATTGTATTACATCCTTCTGGCTTTGCGTGGGCGGCATCCATTGTGTGGCACGGGGGTGTTATCAGTGATGGATACCACCTCCAGGCCTCCCATCGTCAAGCCTGTGATTGCAGACTTGCACAACAGAGATAAATACATTTATTGACGGAATCTGCTAATGGAGATCAAGAAATCTGTGGCTACTTTAATGACTTTATATTATAATCATTATGAAAAGTCTAATATTAGTTTTTAGTACAAGATGCAACAGGTTTCATTTTTCACTTATCCTGTAATTCTGCTAAATCGCTTTCAAGTTGCTAAGCTCTAATATGTCAGCCAGTAATTTTGGAAAATAAGACCAATATTATAAATCAACTGACAACAATAAACTTGTAAAAGTGTAAAAAAGACAATCGGGGATGAAAATAATCTGTGGTTACATTCTTTGTGAAGGTTGATCAATATCTACAAATATATTCTAATAGACTCACAAGGCAACAGTGCACAGTACAAGCAGTGATATACTCAGCAGTGATACATTTTATTCTTCCACTCACCAGACGTCCAGGACCAAGACCTTTGACCACGACACGAACAAACTTAACTCCTTTTACTGTGGCTTTCTGTTTAGAGAAAACATGCAATTTAAATCATGTGCAGTGTCCGACTTCCCCACCCAGAAAAGTTGGACAAGTTTCTTAGGTAGACTTTAAATATGAAGAAGGGAGCAGTCACTGGACATGTTAGATTAGACTGGGAGTCCAGCTGCCGTTTGTAGAGCTGAAACGGTTAAGCATATTATTGTCAAACCCTTCTTATCCCAGCTTCTCAGTTGTGAGGATTTGCTGTTTTTTGTGTCATGTTAAAGTAAATGTTCTTGAATTGGCATATTTGATCCCTAATATTGTGGTTTTGAAAGCTGTGATTGTCAAGAAAATAATTTCTAGAAGAATAATGAGCAGATGAATATAAAAATGGAAATAACTACTTGCAGCCCTAGATGGCAGTCTGTAGAATCGTTTTTGTCACATTTGCTTGAGCTTTTAATCATTAACAAAAGAAGAGGTATTACACTTTCAGCTGTAGCTGAAACTGCAATGTGTGTAAACAAGTTTAGATCAAATTAGTTTCACTATTTGCAACTACACATAACATGATAGAACTATAATCAAATAATTGCCCCCGTGATTACTGCAAAGGAAATTGTGTGACCTTAAGCCAGCAGTCTTCATAAATCAGTCCACTAAGTCAATGTCCTTAGAGAGAGCAGCTTATTTATACCAAATATCATGTGTTGTTACACAGAGTAGAGCAGAGTAGCAGCATGGGCTGTAAGCTTAGCTAATGCTACTGCCGAAATAACAGACTGCACTCTAACACAATCATGTGCTTTGTTAAAGTAGTGTCCTTGAGCAAGACACTGAACCTCTGACCTGCTGCCTCATAGTACTTCAGGAGTATCACAGTAAGATGAGAGAACTTACTGCAGCAGCAGAGATGCCTGCAGTCTGAGCAGCAATGGGTGTTGACTTCTTGATGTTCTTGAATCCCTCTGTTCCGCAGGACGTCCTGACCATTGACTGTCCTGTGTTGTCTGTCAGCTGGATGTGTGTGCTGACACAGGATAGGACAGTTTTAAAAACATTGACTCACAGCTGACATGGTTCATTTTTTTTAAATAGTCATAAGGATGTATTTCATACACGATCAGGTATATGTTCCCCATGGCTAGTTTGGCTATGTCACATACACCAGTATTTCTTCCCACTACTGTGGTGTTACTCAATTCAACACTCACTACATTTAAAAAAAAAACATCTGACATTTTAATTATACCAGGGTCTGTTTAGTCTGTTTTTCTCTGAACCAATAAGTCATTCAACAGTTTGTTTTCTTTTGGACTCTGCAAATGGTTTTGCTAGTCTGACTCAAGGGTTGGAAATTACACATTTGTCATGCATACCTATACATTATGAGGGACACATTTATTTTAGTAATCCTCTGGCACCCAATTTTTAGATGCTTACTATTAGATACCTCTTAGAAATAAGGATAAAATGCTAATGTTTCTATACAGAGTGAGCTTTATTTGGGCTTACCTTAACAATTCAAAATACAATATAAAAATAACTTTAAATAGTCAAATCTGCAGTTTCACTTACTTGTTGTATGTGGCTTTAATGTGAACGATTGGTAACTCCTCAAACTTTTTTCCGCCCCACCTCAGCGAACTGTCTGTACCAGGCAGTGGGGGATAATGGCTGAAGGATTAAACATAAATACGTCATCGACATTATTTTTGTGCAGTGACTTGAGCCTCTCATTTCCAAGTAAACGGAATGAAAGACATTACACGCATAAAGGGCAGAGGTAGCAACATTTTGTCTGACCTGAAGTCTCTGGAGGTTTTCTTGGAGTCTGTGGCGGATGCTGCGCTCTGCTGAAGATTGACAGCACTGCTACACAACGTTCGCTGCAGCCCACTGCTGCCACATCTGTTAAACAATTCACATCTTTATAAACCAATGTAACACGAATCTTAACTACATTATCACGTGTTACGGTTTAAGTCACGATTTAGTTTAAGCTGTCAGCTAACCAGGACGCTAGTGAACCATCAAACACTTACAGAGAGCTTCCATGTGTATTAAGGGAAACAGCAAATTGTCGACAAACGTTGCTCACAGAAGTAGCTAATACACAACTGAACTTATACATGTTTTATTTACGAAACAAATTAGCTATCAGACTATATGCTATCTTACACACAACAAACGTGACATTGAAGGAACTGCAAATTTAGACTACACTAATAGTTAGTTTTTATGAGGGGTGCAAATGACATTACAACAATGTTATTGCAAACATCACATAAAATAGCGAATAAATAAGCTGTTTCAACTATTAAAACATTAAATATGCATATTTTTATATTTTGTGCATATATTGCTATAATGCTATATTTTCGTTTTCGCTTAGTACATTAATGTCATCGTCCCCCATTTCACCCGAATAGACCATTCCGTTGTTCTGCACAGAATTGTGGGTAAAAGTAGTATAATGCTGCATTCAAGTAAATCCATATAAACATGGTACATAGTGGAAAAGTGCTCAAAGCCCGCAAAGTAATTGTTTGACATGGTGCTTCATGCCCAAATAAATCAAGATAGAGCGTTTTATATTGTGTAATTATAATAATGTGTTGTATCCTCATGTCATAAATTGCAAAACCCGTGGTTTAAAAAACGTTTTTCAGTTCCCCCTGCGAGCGTCACAATGTTTTTGCACATGCATTGAACGTGTTAGAAGAAGATGGCTGCCCCGTGTACGAGGATGGCGAGTAGGCCTTTTTTAAAGTTTATGTCTTGTTTTAGCAGGACAGCGCTAGGAAACACCGGGGTTTGTAAGTTTTCCAGCACATCTGTTTATCGGGTTACTTCACAAGCCAAAAGCGTGACGGAAAAGGCGCCTTCTCCGTGGACTTTGATGGCAGCGGTGTGCTTACAGAGGCTGCCGGTCATTTCAGCGGACTTAAACCCCATTGAGCAGCAGTTCAGACACATGCTGCAGCAGGTGCGTTTGTTTGGAAAAAGCTGACAACAAGCCCGTAAACAGCAATAAAACAGTTTTATTAGCTGTGTCGTTCATAGATGAGAATTCACAGGAAACATGTCTCATCCTGGTGTTACAAAAACATCTGTGATAAAAACCCAACAAAATGTTGTTGGAGAGCAAAGGGTTGATTCTTTACCTACTTAGCTATATTAAATTTATCAGAAGACAATAGTTTGTCACTTTGTCATTAAATATCTTAGTGTCAAGTCACCATTTTGAGAACACAAAGACCATACAGGTGACCCCAACAGAGACATATACAGCCATTTATCCAACCTTGTCCTTTACTGTAGGTCACAGGCGTGTTCTCCTTTTTTTTTCTTGGTTGTAAGCCTGGATGAAAACTGGAAACTGCTGAGGGCATCAACCCACCCAAAGGTCTTCAAAAGCCCCAGTTTACATTGTATTTTTGTCCACGTACTTTGATTAATTTCACTCTCAATCTGTCACAAACTCGCTTTACTAAAGAATTATCTTAACTATGATGATTATCTGGTATCCCTGTTGTGGACCTGGGTGTGGTACATGTACCCTTGTGTAAAACTGACCAGAAAATTAAATTAAAATCAATTTACTTTAACGTAATTTTTTTTTTTTTTTGGTCTGAGGTAATTAACACAAGGTCAAAGTAGTATTACTCTACTTTAGGAGAACTGTAAAGCAGCAACCAGCAAGTTAATACATCTGACATTATTTTGTTAAATAGTTGAATGACTGTTCAGTGAATACAATTATATAAAATAGGGGAAATCCTGTTTTTTTTTTTTTTTTTTACCGCATCCCAAGTTAACACAAAGATCTTTTAAAACCAAATGCAAAAATATGAACCAGTAAGTTGTTGTACTTTTTGCTTACAAAGTTGCCAAATACTATTCTCTCCACTGTCCTGATAATTCAACTAATTATTTAAACTTATTATTTATTTATTTCAGCTCTAGAGTACTGCTTAAGTTGTGGGTGCCAGGGAAAATATTTATGAAACTGCAATGCACATTTGAGTACCAGTGGCTAGACAGAATTTTTTTGTTTTTTGCTTTATAAGTCATAGATTATGATTCAAATCTATCCAATACTTATCTGAGGGTTGGTAACCAGCTAACATCCGTCAAGAGTACAACCTGGACAGGTTTCCAGGTAATCACAGGGCATCTGATTTCTGAAGAGGCCATTTAACTAGGAATGCAGCTTAAGTTTTCAGTGTATGATTAATGTTGGCCAGTTTGAAATATAACACAATTTGTATAATAATTAGGGTGCAACTTCTAATCTCTATGTTCGGACTACTAAAGGTCTGAAACTGGGTAGATAAGAATGTATAGGTCTAAAATGCGTCAGAGCCAGGCACCAGGCCGTGATGTTTGTGAAGCACTGAAGAAGATGGTAATCACCGATAAAGAAGTTGATATAAGCCATTTTACCCAGCAACAATTTCCTTATTACCATACTGGTATAAAGTTTAAGATGGAGACCTGGCCTCACTTGTTTTCAGATAGAGCTGGAGAAAAGCCTGCTGTCAGAACATGAGCTGCGGCTGCTGGAGGATGCTGAAAGAATGAGCCGTAAGCAAGCAGATGACTATGATTCTGATGAAGACGACGACCGTAGGGGCCAAGAGATTGTGTTGGCTCAGGATCTCGAGGACTCCTGGGAGCAAAAGCTGAATAGCTTTCAGCCAGCATCTAGGGTCAGAGGTCAGTTAAGAATATAGATATAAACATATACACAGTGTACAAAACTAATATAAATGGGCCTGATTAAATACTGTATGTGTAGAGGTATGTGTGTGTGTGATCTATTCAAGTTCAGTTTTTTGCTGTGTTCCTTTCAAAAACAGAATGGGAGAGTAAATTAGATCATCTGAAGGCGTCTCACACACCCAAGTTTAAAGTAAATAACACATGAGGAAAAGGACTTGTATTATTTTCAGCATGGGATTGTAATGTGTTTTTGACATTCAGAAAATCTATTCACTCCAGTACTCCCAATTTGCATTTTACTCCCTGTGACATTTCAATAGTTTGTGTACATTTTGCTCGACAGTCACAGCGAGGCGTAGCTGTTGTGAAGCAGCTGACGGCTCTGTCTCCCTGTCTGTTGTTTAGCTGATGTAGATAAGGACGTGACATCAGTGGAGCGCTGCCTGGCAGATTCTCTGGTTCTTCTGTCTCAGCAGCAGGTTGGCAGCGAGAAGCTGTGGCTGCTGCCTCAGACTCAGTGGCAGGAAGGGGAGACGCTGCGACAAACAGCCGAGAGAGCCCTCGCCTCTCTCCCAGGTAACATGAACCCAGGGGTTTTAAAGACTTATATAGGTCATGTTTAAATGAAGCTGCTGATATCTTCAGTGTGCTGTGTTTATGCCCCTGAAATTACAATTATTAAGTGTGTCCATATGAATAATTTTGGATTATGGCGCACTGAATCTCCAGGGAAACTAGATTTATTTTCTGTTCTTCTAGTGTTTAGTGAAGCTCCTCCATCATAAACTAACTTTTTAAATAGAACAAAATCGACATACCACTACAAATATGCACATACAAACAAACAAAACTTGATTTTGTATTAAAACATGAAAAATCATCTGTGTAAATACATAGTTACAATCACCCACACCTACAAATGATAGGAAGTCAAGGTTGTAGTTTAATAGAATGTTTTATTGATATTCCTTCAAACCAAAGCCCAGGGTTACTGTAGTCTTCATACCATTTTGTGTCAAAGCCACATTGTTAAAGCACCATTTGGGAATTAGGGTAACAGTAGCACAGGTCTCAAAATCAATCCGCCCGGAGCGTCAAATACTGAAGCTGTGTCAAAGCCGTTGCTCTCTCATAGGCATAGACAAGGTACCCTTTCGCGTAAGTATGTGACCACAGGGTTTGACCTTGTCCGTTTTGTTAGAAGGACGAGGCTCACTCAAATATCTTTAGAAGGAAATATCTCACCCTGCTCTTCTGTGAGTGTGTATGTCACAGGGGGGAAAAGTGACATACATTTAATGGAGAGACTTGTAATCCAAGCTACAGTATGTCACTTTTTAGAACGTTTTTTTTAGTAGACATGCATTTAATAATTTATCCCTACGGATTTCTGGTACGTTTAGTTGGACTTTTTTGTGGTGTGAGCAGTTCCAGTTTCCCACATGACTGTTTTAATGTAGTATTTTTACATATTTTGGCTATAATTATAATCTAGAGTCAGCTGGGATCTAAAAGCAAACTTTGATGGAGACAGTCATGGCTGATTGACTAACCCATACAGTCTGAGCAAAGAAGTCACAGGTTCTGGGTCGATTAAAACACATCATTCACGATTAATATGAATTGCACACTGTCTGCCCAGCTTAATGTCCTCTGGCTCTGGTGAAAGATTTTCTAATGGCTTTAAAAAAAAATTACCACTGATGATGTCATAGTCTTGAGACTTAATATTTTTGACAGGAAACCTGCATTATGAGCTGAGAGCATGTAGTTCCAAAGATGAGGACATTTAACACACCGCGAGTGTCTAATAAAATATGCCACCGAGTTGCATCATGGGAATTGTATGATCCAGCCTGTTCAAAGCTTGACTGAACAGGATATTCAGGCTTAGGCATATTTTGACTTCTTGTGATCAAATTGTTTTAGTCCATCTCTCAAATGTTTCCGAACTTTATGCAAGTGCAATAATCATCTGTTCTGTAAAATTACTTTTGCAAGACAAACTGATTCTTTAAATCTATTTAAAAATCTAGTGATCTTTAAGCTTTCTACACTCAGCAAACAAACAAAATCCTTAGCTCCATAGGCCTGAGTAATGTAAAGGTAAAGTGCTTTATTTGTCATTATACATATGATATGGAATTCAGATGGTCAGATGGAGGGTTGGTCCTGAGCTGCTGCGACTGAGCACGCCTCCACGATGGGCCGATCTGGCCTGATCCCTAACGCACAAAGTTTTTAGCAGGCCTTTAGGCTACAGTCCAAACCCAGGCTTAAGAGGGTCTGTTTACAGCCTGTAAGGCCAAACACAGGGTAGGTGTTTGCTCACGGCTGTATTTAAAGCACTGCTGTCAGTGCATAATAATAACTCTAGTTGACTCATAAATATAGCAATAATGTGATCTGCTCAGAACTTTTCTTACCTGGATTTTGGCACCTGATCAGATTGGAAATGTTGTTCATAGCGATTTACACAAATTAATCAGGGAGACAATGTGCTATCCATATCCTAAATATCAACTGCTACAGGATGCGTGTTTTGTCACCGTGCTCCATTTGCTGCATTCTTACTGTAACTACATTCTAATCTCTTTTGCTTTAATGGCCCAGTTTTCTGCTAAGGATCATTAAAGTTTGATGTGATCTAATCTAAAATAGCTCTGTGGTAATTAAAGTACAGTCGTCTGTATTATCCACAACAAGAGTGTCAAACCCACTTCCAACCCGCAGCTCCTTTGCATCGTCTTTTTCCAGTAGCTGCTTTCTAGCTGCTATCTCCACCTAGACCTCCACAGATGTACGTTCATCGATCAGCTGCTGATAATTTGACGGCAAAGGTGCAGATCATAGATGGCAAACATTTTATCCAGTGACCCTAACAAGTGGTATTTTACATTAGCTGTAAAACTGTGACTGATTCTTTATATTTTTCTTTTTCCAAGTAACTCCTAGTTACAGTCTCACAACATTGCACATAAGCTGTTAATGTGCCAGCTCCATCAATCACTTCCCATTAAGAGTTTCCACTTGACATCAACGTGTGCCATTTGGTGACTTACTGTAGCAGGAGTTAATCCATTTTTAATATAGCTGGACTGAGTGGGAATTGAATCTCTATCATGGCCGTGTTACTCTGCATGTTGAGACAGCTGGGACCATGGGATGTAGATAAAATGAGATTAGATTAAAACTTAATTGAAAGTTTGATTGAAATCGAAAGTGTGTTGTTGCGACAGCAGAGAATGAGAAACAGAGTATTAGGGTAATGTAACACTTAATTAAAGCAGTCAAACACTAATAATTCCAGAGGAATAGTACAACGAAAACACAGTCTCAGCATCGTACGAACTGTACCACTGCTTAAAGGGTATAAACATCTGCACTTGAGCTCACCTTTTGTCTTTAGCTCCATTAACTTAAAGCTTGATCTCTTCCTGCAGCAGCTGGGTTCAAGGCAACTTTCCTCGGCAACGCCCCCTGCGGAGTGTACAAGTACAAACTGCCCAAAGCCAGTCAGACGGAGAGCTCTGTGGGAATGAAGGTGTTCTTCTTCAAAGCCATTCTTTCAGACAGAAGCCCCGCTGCAGCTCCAGACTCTTCTTTTGTGTGGGTGAAGAAAACTGAACTGCAGCAATACCTGAAACCAGCGTACGTGATGAAGGTAGACCGCTTTATCCTCGACTTGTGAAGCCTAAATCATTGGAGGGTCACTGATTTACAGAACAATACATTTGAGTCCCAGAAAGTTATCACTTATCTGCTGTATCATAAAATGTTCTTACACCCAATATGTGTATTTCAATGTTTAAATAAATTCCATTGTTTTATAAAGATATTGTGCGCATCAAATTATGACACTGATAAAAATTCCAAGAAATCCTCAAGAATATATCTGAACTTTGGGTTCAAAAGTGAGTGGAATATAAAAACCCAGAAGACCCGTGGAGGCCGGCTTTTGGCTGACTGAGGACAAGCTTTTTAGGTTGACATGATTGTAGTCGATGTTTGATAAGACAAAAACACTGCAGTTATCACTGCAAATGAGTGGAAAGTAGAATTTATTAAAGTTTAGATTTATTATACAAAGCTCCACCTTTTACTGAGAATTTTGACTTAGAAGTCAAGTATTTTCTGGGTGTGTGTGTGGGGGTGGGGTGGGGGGTTACATTCCTGTCGTGTTTCTCCTGAAGCTTTCAGTCAGTTTAGTGGGTGTTTTTCTATGAAAGAAAAAAAAAAGAAAATGAGTTTAAACAATTATGCAACAACTTTTAGGTGTCTTGCTTTTATTTGATTTTTTTTTTTTTTTTTTGGAGCTGCAGAAGTCACAGATTACCCATCTAGCACTGACAAAAACAAACACCAAATGTTTTGAGTGCACACTTGATGTTGAACTGTGTGGGCCTGGGAGGGCTGCTGGAGGTGAACTGTTGAGCCTCAGTAGCAGCAGGCAGGGTCTTGTCTAACAGTAGGTGGCAGTATTTGCACACCAGCCATAGATAAGCACGGTGAAAAGCTGTGTAATTATGTGTGTGTGTGTGAGAGAGAGAGACCTCAGAGGGGGACTGCAGAGAGAGCTTTTCTGATCAACTTGGCTTCCTCTTACTCATACTGAAAATATCCATCATAGCAGGTTAATGTTCCTTTGGAATAGCTACGATAATTTGTCTTAGGTAAGAGCATTCTTATGTTCCCGACCCATTCTGCCTGCGATCAGCCTGTTCTTTCTATTTGTGTCTGCTGGGACAAGGATTTATTAATGTTGTAGACATTGGCATCAGAATTTTCCATCTTTATTTTCAGGGTTTGTTGAAAGCCCACAGCCTGAGCTGTTTTTGAAATTGGCTGAGTGCAATAAAGCCTTGCTCTGTCAGTTGAGATGTGAGATATGAAGGTCAGGGCAAGCTGATAAAGGCCATTTCTAACTGTCGGAGCATTTGGTTTGCACACAGAACAAGAGCTAACTGCTCTGTCTGCTGACAATGGTGTTCTGTTACCCTCAGTTCACTTCTGGTGCCTGACGTCAAATCAAGGTGTGATCACAGGTAGAAAAATAGCATCACTCGGGGTTTTTGTCTCAAAGGGGGCAAATGAAGGGCCTTCCAGGCTAGAGGAATTGGCTGTGGATCAAAAGGTTGCCGGTATAAATCCTGAAACCATACGTAATCTCTTAAGAAACTCTAAGAAACTATCGTCAAAAAGCTCTTGAGCACGACACCAAAGCGCCGCCTACTTCTGTGGTGTTGCACAGCAGAAAACAAAAAAACAGGCTGATGGTTCGGCAGCTTATGGTGATACGCAGGAGAGATAAATGTTAAAGGGCCACTTGACTCAGTGTTGGTAATTTTTCTCCTCTAGAGGAGATTTGTCAAACTAACCCCTGATGTTGCCATTAAAAGGTACCTAGAAAATGATAATAACTTGCATTATGGGAAATGTGGGAATAAAAATCGGGATATTTCAGGTCGCTTTGATGGGAAATGGCCGCTGATATAGCACCTTTATCCAAAGTGCTTCAGCGTCTTACCCAAGGAGACTTCAACACCGTCCCCGCTTTGATTTTGACCGTTCGACCCCAGGAGTAGTCTTTAAAAGGCTTCTTTATCCAAACCTTATTAAGATGTTCTCCAACTGGCCAGCCAGCAAAATAATACATTCAGGTGGGAGACTTTTAGTCTTAACATTTTTATTCACTACCATGGGGCAAGTTTCAGAAATACTACGCTGGCCATATTCCACCTCAGCTGACTCTTATGTTCTCGACTTTCACTCTGCACTTCGCTGATTACAAACAAACCTTTTTAGTTAAATTTGTCTTCGAGAACAGTCTGATATAACCCCGACGACATCAACATGATATCACCAGGGTTACTTTTGGAAGATCCGAAGCGAATCCACAGTTCCTGTGTGAAATCGTCTTGTTTTCTCTAAATGCAAACGCAAGATTCCCTTAACAGGCAAAAGCTACAGGATACAGTAGAATATCATTTCATTCCAGTGAAGTGTATTATCTCCTCTTTGACCACAGACTGGTTCAATACCTTTTTCATCCAATTAGATAGCAGCACATGATAGAGAAATGTCAAAGAAAAGGTCTTGTAGTTTTTTTTCCACTAGTAAGAGTAAAGCAGAGACGGTAAACGCCAGGTTGCGGCTCAAAGCTGCCTGATGGCTGCTTTGGTACCTTTGCTGCAGCTTTGGAAACGGTTGCACGTAGAGCAGAAGATGTTACTACTGCCGCCACACTGTCACATTCACGCTGGCCTCCTTCTCACTGAGTATTTCAAACTGATTTTAAAGCAGCCACTGAAACGTTTTTTTTTTTTTTTTAACCTTATTCTTGTAGTCCTTTGAAGTTCAGTGCACAGAGTGAGGCACTGCCAGGCTGAGGGGCTCAGCTCCATCGGGGTGACCTGTGCTAATAATAGTGCACTCACTTATGGCAATGTCAGGCACTATCAGGGGGTAAAAGCCTCCACCAAATAATACTTTGTATGTCTTCTTCACTGACACTGCTGGTGGATGGATCGGCCTGTTCTTACATGTATACTGCATAACAACTCTTACATAAAAATGTGTGAACATGTACCATACAGATCGCATCCACACACTTGGGCAGCAGCTTGGCGAGGCTGTGAAAATGGGCTCGGAGCGCACAGTCAAACTTCTCCACTCTGACCTGACAACCTTTAAACAAAGCCTGGCTCCAGAAGACACGAAACACAACAGCTCTGTTCGAAGTCAAGCTCACTACAGAAACTAGAGAAATAACTATTGCTCACAAAGAAATACAGCAACCCACCACCTCCACCAGTCTTTTGCAGCTTTTCTCTTTTTTTTTTTTTTTTTATGCAAATCTCCTATGACTGAGTGACGTGTAAGCAGGCCGGTCTTTCACAGCAGTTTACATTAGATAAAGAAGCTTATTAAGACTTTTTATGTAATGTCCATGAAGGTAGGAGAGTGCAGCTCAAAGCGAGGCTTCTGGATCATGCACCACTTTAAGAGCCTTAACCACTACCCTCCTTAGTTCCACTCTCCCAGCATGCAATTCTACCAGCAAGGCACTATATTTCTTACCCTTAATCATTCAGTGACTGTCAGCTAAGCACACACACTTTCAACCCCATGCTGCTTTGCCTTTTATACAGCTACACACACCGAAACAAACATCTGCTCAGGGACTTTTGCCTTTCTGTTAACCTCCCTTTCAAGTGAACACGCTCACCAGTGTTCCTGCTACCTGTGCACCTAACAACAGATGAGATTAGATTCACCCATATTGTCCCTGCAATAAGCAGTACCAGGACAGCAAATGCAGTTTAGTATCTTAGCAGACAGTAGGAAATGTTTATCTAAAGATGTAAAAAGATAAATGTACAGACGTACACAATAATACCACAGTGCTACCAGCAACAATACTGCAAACAAACCCTTTCTACAAACAAGGACATCGTTTGGTAATTTGCTAGTATTAAACAAGACATAAAAAAAAACCTATTGGTTTCTCAAAGTGAGCATAAACACCAGACTATCTGAATATCTGAATTTTATGCCAGTAATGAGGACAAAATGTATTAAAATTCAGAAATCCCACATATATCTGCTTGAAAAGAGGCATTTAAATTATTATTCATTAAAAGTTTTATCCTTTTTTGTTATCCCTAAATATTTGTAATTAAATTAGCAACAATCCAATTTAAAATATGTCCTTATAAATGATTAACACTTAAAAACGTAGCTAATCTGCCTTATCAGGACTTTGTGGATGTGGTTTGATGATCAGAGTTTGACTGACTGGGTCCTGGCAGAAAAGAAAACACATGAGATGTCATCAGAATCACCCTCATGGCTGTAAATATGTATATGATGTGTGTGTTTGTGTGAGTGTGTGTTTGTGTGTGTTTTATTAATCTGAACTTGATCTAGTAAAAAGAAGCTGAAAAAATTAAAGTATTTAAATCTATATAAATACTAATCTAAAAGAATGGAAATTGTTCAAACTATGGCATGTGTGTGTGTTTTTGCTCATTGCTTATAGCCGGAAGCTGAATAACAGCATGTTTGTGAGGCCTTTAATAAAACCAAGACAGAAAAACAAACCGCAGAGCAAAAGGAAAAAAAAAAAAAAAAAGTACCTGCAGTGCACACAGTTGAACTGTGGCAACAAATGCAGAGCACCTGCTGCATTGCTGAGGGTGGCAGACTGGAGGAGGAGGAGTTGGGACAAGGCGTTGTACACTGTGATGGCTGGGATCTGTGACTGAGTGGGGGGCGATGTGAGCCATCTGAACCCGCGGTCTACCATCCATCACGCCAGAGAGGCAGCAACGGTGGCAAGCAAACAGAAGAAAACACAGAACAAAAACTAGTATTTTGCTATAACCCATTGCTCTCTTAGTCCTGTCCTGTCAGAGATGTGATTTCTGTCGCTACACTGGCTGCAAAAACATTTTCAACTCCAATCAAATTCAGATGGTCAAAGTAGAGTGCATTTTCCTGGATGTAAAAGCTGTAGTGTTATTTGGAGGGGCAGTGTGGTGGAAATGGTTGCGTTTTGAAAACAGACCTCCACAAAATGTGATGGTTGCTATGTTTGAGAAAAACACAGAGGTCCTGGAATAACTGTTAAGATATGCTATTAATACTGTCAACTGCAGAACTATCAAATGAGAAACATTTTTTTTTCTAATGAGGTACACGGTTTACGGTATATGTTTTTCACAATTAAAAGTTTCGGATCATTAATTAAAAAAAACTCTGGTGTTGAGGTATAGCATATTTTTCTGAAAGCATTTTTCAGAGTAAACTCTGAAAAATAAAACGTCTCTAATGTACCAATTGCTCCTTTTCCGGCATCAGTACAAACACTTTTTGACTTAAAAAGGAAAAAAAAATACACACTTCCTATAAAACTTATGTAATAAAACCTAAATAATTTCACTATTTTGAGCACTACAATCATAATTCCATGTACTTCCACTGGGGCATTCGAAGAAGTTTAACACAGATGTCCAACAGCTAGCACATAAAAACAAAATGTTTCGTATACACTGCAAATATTAGAGTGCTTGAAAGCATTTCAAAGCAATAAAAGTAATAAAATGATTGCCACCTTTAGCTGGATCCTGTGTAATTGAGTACATTTGGTGAGTGTGTGCTCTGTGTTGCCCCCTTTTACCTTGTCACACACCAACACAAGTCCAATGATGTTTTTAATCAATGTTGGTCTTGCAGGGTTGTTTTTGTCTCTTGCTGAAGGGTGAAACAGAAAACCTTAACATGTTAACATGATGCAGTTTGTTTTTGATATTTTCGTTCACTTCCTTAAAACTGTGAGCATCTGCACAGTCAGGTTCTACTTGTCTGTTCATTTGTTAAAATGATCGGTAAATATCACAAAGATGATTTTATCCACAGTGTAATTCATTTAGCATCAAACACATGAAATTGGCCAACTGCATTTTTAGTTTTCTTGCTGTTTCATTTTTTTTGTGTGTCAACTATGTCAAGCTCGAGTGAATGTGCATGTTGTTGGAAAGAGCTTGAAATTGTGTGCAATGTTGTTGCGATGGAACAGTTGGAGATGGCAGACGCTCCTCCCGCTTCCTGCTTCCTCCTGCACCACTCTGCAGGAGGAAGCTTCAGTCCTCCACACCCCCGTCTAGCCTTCCTTCTCACCCTCTTCCTTCCCAAACATCCCTCCATCCAAGCCACCTTTCTCAGTCATTTGCATTATGAATATATCAGATTTTTACATTTGTTCTTTTTGCTGACTTTCTAAATTTTCTGTGTGATACAAGTTATAATAACTGCTTCTATATGTATATGATGACATTTCTTGTCTTTCTTTTTTTTTACTTGTTTCTTACTTGCCTTTTCTCCATAAACCCATTCCAAACCTCCACCCTCTCTCTTTTCCTTACACCCACTATCACACACACAAACACACACACACACACACACACACACACACACACACACACACACACACACACACACACAAACATAGATCCGTTCATACTGTGTCTGGCAGGCAGACCTCCGGCCTGCAGGGTGAGTCTTCCTCCCCTCCTCTGACTGTCTGGATCTGCAACTGCCTTTGTATCACCCAGATCCTTCCCCCTTTCCCTGGGAGCTGTCAATCCAAAGCAGACTGTTGAGTAAGTTGATTGGCTGCGGGGGGGGGTGGACTAGATGGGTCGATGACAAATCGCGTGTGGGGTTTGGATGCAGTGTGAGGGAGAAAAAAGAAAGTGTGAATGGACAGCAGGAGGGTTAAGGTCACATCTTACTGTGTGATAAGATGGCATTGTGTCAGGACGGACGACCCCTCCACTGACCCCGACTTCCTCCATCACCATCACCCCGTCACAGCACTCCACCTCCTCTTCTTCTAGCCTGCAGGCTGTCTGATTGGCTGCTGGGCTTAGCAGTTCACCCCCGACCACCAGCTGGACCAGAGCGTCATCACACCTTCGGGTCACTGGCAGCATATGGAAACAAGTTCTAACAAGTTCTCTGGTTCATGACCAAATATAAAAAGAGTGTTTGATTTTAAATTTAATCAAAGATCTACCAGTGTAGAACAAACACTAACACAAAATCAAATGAAGCTCAGATGGATAAAACAGGAAACCTTGCATGCATTCACGTTCACTAACGTCCAATGATTGGTTGGCATAGCATGTAAGAGGGCTAGTCTCCTTCCAAAGACCTTTCAGGTGACGATCAATAGTCCCTGAGGGATATTTGAACGCGCCCCCTTTGGCAGCAGCTACTGGCCGAAGTCCCCTGGGATTGGAGGGACAGCAGCTGCTACAGCAGTGCTAAACATCTGGCAGAAATGTAGGAAAGTCAATGTCTGGTCCAGAAGGTTGTTAGCAGAGATGTTGGCACTGACGATCATGTTAGACGATGCTGTCATCATTAAAAGAGACTGCAAAGAGCATGGCACGCTAGTCCCCAGACTGAGAAGTCATCTGTATCTTTCCTTCAAAGTGCAGTGGAACATTTCTGCAATGATAAAAGACACCGTGGTTTTGATAGAAAGGCCTCAGGGACTGTGTTAGACTGTGTTGCATACTGCATGCATGGTGGCAGCTGACGTAAAAGGCCTTTTTTTTTTAACTGCCCGCTGAACTGCTGCTGCATTTCCTCCCAAAAGGAAGCAGTAAAATTGTATTTTTGTGTTTTAACACAAGCAAATTGTGAACACCAAGGTTGTTCAGAACATACCAGCACCCACAAAGCCTAAACAGCGTTACACAGCATTAGACTCAGGTTACGATGCAGTAGAACTAATACATTTTTCATAATCTACTAGAAAACAATTACAATTGACAGACTTAAACAAAACGTCATGTGATGCAAGTGAGTCACATTTTATTGAATGTAGAGGTTAGGTTCACAATATTTAAACCAACGGCTTTTGGCTCGTCCCTTCAGGTATTGCCACAGCTACACGAGTTCCACACGTTGATTTTCCACGAGTTTTTACGCCGGATGCCCTTCCTGCTGCAACCTTTTCCATTTTTATCTGAGCTCTGGACCGGTACCGAGGTGACCCTTGGTGGCTATGCGGGGCCACACCTGGTGGGGTCAGATTTGAACCCCCTGCCTTCTGCATCCCAACGCAATGCTCTGCCACTCAGCCACCACTTTAATTTAGACTGCCCTAAAATAATAGGCAGGTTTTGCTCACCATTAATACAGGCTTTTATGAGATTTCTCTAGAAGACGCGTCATATGTAGTCGATGGGAGACAAAACCCACACAGAGCGTCTCTCTGTGTAAACATGAATTAAATGGCGTATCTGAGGACACTTTAAGGTTCTAACCTTCAAAATTAGTCACATTTTGTTGATGACTTGCTCGTTTTCACCGCATCTAAACAGCAAAACACAAGCTTTCAGCATTAAAAGGCTTAAACTTTGGAAGATGTCTATTTGATTTGATCAACTCAGAAAGATTAACTAGGTTTACTGAAGTTTACTGTCAGCTTCAGATACACATTTCAAAACCTTTGTGAATAAAACAAGTACTGCAGATTTTGTCCCCCATCACTTCCATTTCATGGGTTTTTAGGAAAAGATCTGTACATGGCCATTTGGGTGTTCTTGCAATTCTTAAATGGTACTGCAATTTATAACGGAGTAAAACAGAACATTTGAACATGATATTTGGGAAGAGCTGCTAAAAATTTCCCTACTCTGGGCAGCAAATGTCACAAGATTACAAAATTCAGTGAGATCCTGGAGGGCCTCACAAGTAACTTTCAACTCAGCAGAACTTTAACTGCTCCGAGGTGAAGCAACACCACACGCAAGACGTCTGCCAGCAAAAACAGCCTGGCTGCGAAAAAAAAAGATCAACTCCAGGCATTTACTCTGCCTTTGATAATGATTTTGAACACTGTTTCTGGTGATGTCAGTGTAGCTTTCATCTCATAATGCACTATGCATTATTAGAGCTAGTCGATGCTCTTTCAGACATTTTTATTTCATTTGCCCTTGTCAGTACTTACCCCTCTTGACTCTGATGGAGAAGTTCCACAGGAGGTTGCTGAGCATACATTCTTAACAGAATCCCATTTCAAATTAAATTTAAATGACCCCCTCAGCTCATAAGCAGAAGCTCTCCTGACAACTTAATTCATAATTCAGTGCTGAGCCAGGGCCTTGAGGGCCGTAATGACGGCCTAAATGGAGAAGAGATGCTACTAAATGGGCTGTTTGTTTGCACCTAAACCTCTTTACAGGCCACAAGCCCACAGCTCAGCACTGTGGTGGTGAGGAGGAGACGAGCTGATGTAGAGAGAAGGTGGAGGGTCGAGAGAATTTGCTGACCAGCCGCTTTCCTGTCTCGGGTCACTATGGGCTGCTTGACCACGCTTTAAAGAGCATCTCCACTTGTAAGTTATGCGTGAGTTAATGGCTGCAGTTTATTTGTGTCCCTGTGTAGCTGACTGGAACAGACCGAGACACACTCATGAGATATTTATGTCAAGAAGAGGATGTTGTGAATGGTGGCACCGTGAAGCCACTAAACTAGGCCGACTACAGTTAGTTAATGTGAAGGAAGACCTGAGTCGGTCACACAGCAGCCAAACCGTGTCTGCTGAACCTAGTGAAATCGTGGATGCCGCATCGTCCTTGCTACGGAGCAGAGGGACCATCTGACATTGATGCACATGGCACAGGGAACTTACATGTTTGTGAAAGCACTATGTATAGGTGTTTGAGCAAAATATGCTGCTATCCAGACGACATCTTTTTCGGGAAAGGCCTTGTTTATTTCAGCCAAACAATGCCAAGCAGCATGTGTCTGTAGTAAAAGCATCCAGGTGCTAAACCGACCTGTCTGCGGTCCAGACCTGCCGCCCCCTGGAAACATTTGGTTCATTGTCATTTGAAAACTATGACAACGGAAGCTTAAAAATGGTGGACAGAAAACAAAAATCCTACATCAAGCAAGAGTGAGAAAAAAAAAATTGTGCTTTCAGAACTAAAGCAAATGGACTCTTCACTAAACGAAAAGGCAGCATCCCCTGTCCCAACTTTTGTGACAACAATCCAGTTCCTCAGTTGCAGCATATGTTGTCTTTGTTCTATTTACAATCAAAAAACAGGGTTTCAGATGATTTGCAAGTTATTAAATCTTAAAATGTATAACATTTAAATCTTATTAGATAATTAGATAAATCTTTTCTTCTTACTTCCAAAGTTAGTTTTTACCCCTCATTTTGAAATACTGAATTCTTTCTGTTAGGGACAAATAATCTTCTAACATGAGTCCACATGAGTTAACAAGCAAACAAGCGTTTTCCCATTTGTTAGTCATCAACAGTAGCAACTTAGCTTACTGGTAACACTCGGAGCCAACACCAGAGCCTCACAGCCTCTGGCTTATAGTTTAAAGATGGTTTTAAGGCCTGGGCAACTTAATATTTTCAGCTGCAGCGCCTGCAAACTGTTAGCTAAGAACACCAATATCAAATAGTGATGACAAGGCTCGTTCACAATCCCTCTGGCTTTAGGAGAAAGATTTTAACTGCTGAACAAAGCACATAGTGGTTCCCTCAGGTGAGTCATATATCAGGACATCTGTGCATGTTACTTCTCAGCCTTCTGAACCACAAAGGACACAGCGTGACTGTCCACTTTGGTAAAGATGGGCCTCTTTCCAGTGCTTTTACAGACACTTTGCTCCTTCTTTGTTTGCAGTCATTGTAGATATGTTCAAATTTCCGACATTTCAATTTTGTTTTTTCTACACGCAAAGTGAGAATGTGCATAAACATACGTGGCGCCGGAAGCCAAAGGACTGAGATTCTCTGGGCATTAATTCAAGGCAGACAAGACTGAAATTGGGACAAATATAGTGAAGGCCACTTAACAACTGGACCCGATTGCAGTAGCTGCACTCAGCAGTTGGTAAGTGGCCTCCTGTCTTACTGCTTCATTGCCAAATGTGGAATAACAATAAAAATGGTAATAAAGTTTGAAAGAATGACTAAGTACAAAAACGATAATGCAGTGTTTAAAAGCCAAATACAATTCAGAGGGGAAATTATATTTGATTTAATGTTATGCCATCACTGAACCGTTTCATTTTGCTTATTTTGACTTAATGTTATTTTGAATTTACTTGACTTCCTCGAAGAGCAGACAAAGACAAGAGCAGCCTGTGTCTGGCCAAAAGAAAAGTGGATGTCTTTATTTATTGCTGCACAGGAAAGATATCAGCTACCTCTCCTTTTAGTTCGTGGCAGACTCATCAACCAGGTGCGACTCTTGTCAAAAGATGATTCTGAAGCAACAAAAGGTCATTTCACTCAGGGCTGACAAAAAGATCGCTCTATTTGTCAGAGGCTATGAAGAAGGTGTTGGATCCACTACTGGAGTTCATTGATTCACGCTCTGCTGAATCAGACCTGAGTGTGTCCTACCTCTGGCTAGGGCGCCATCTTTTTTTTTAACAAAGACGACTCAGCAGACAATACGCAGCTCAAAGCCAACACCTGACACCAGTCACGGCATAATTCGATGAAAAAACACGTGGATAATGCAAAGGACGGATCTCTTTGTGTTGCATCACTGGGTGATCCACGATTTAAGACAAATTGTATCGGCTCAGATAAGGCTAAGGGCAGCAAAATACACAATACAAAACATGTTCACCTCATAGTATTTAATCACAGGAGAGGAGACAGGAAAAGAACAATCTGCAGCTGGGAGAGAACTGAAATCACTGCACAGGCTTTGTTAGAAGACACTCTGCAGGACCAGAGGACACTGTGGCAAATTGACAGACAGCTTGAGAATCCGTTACACACATTGCAATCAGACACTGAGGCCATCCAAATATATATTTTTTTATTGTTCTGACAGTTGAAAAATACAGTAAGCTTCAAAGCAATCAGTGCAACAAAAGGCAAAGGCACGTGTAGTGACAAAATTGGAGATATTATTTCCTGATGTCTTATAGTCCTCTGCACAGATTGTGCTGTCCATGATTCAAGGACCTAATATTTTTCTTTTCTCATTTGTTCACATATGCTTGGAAGTTGATATTGTGCAGCAAAGAATTTTTAATTAAAGTCATAAACTTTATATTTTTGTGGGGAGTCCATAAAGTTCTAAGGGGGCAAAAGACCCTGCACTGGGTCCGTTCCTGGATTGTAGTAGATTAGAACTCTTATTAGACAGTGGAAGCAGTGTTGGAATATAACGCAGCACATTGGTTAGAGATCAGCAGATGACAAAGAGGCTCCTAAGACCTTTTTAATCATGTGACAAGTTTCTCTTTTAACACATTAGAACTTGTTTGAAGGAATACGAGCTCAATGTGATTACTGCATGAGCCATGCTTCAAAAAGGGACAAGTTATATATATATATATTATATATTATGTGCATTATCATCCCATAATGAATAACATGTTGTAAGAACTTTTCCCCTTTAGTTTTAGATGAGTTAGAGAGACTGGAAAGAAATGGGAAAAAGTTGGGATGGGAATTCAGGTAGCAATTTCACAGTAAGGCAGCCAAGCAGGCCCATAGGCAGCTACAGCACCTGCTGCCACTGGGCAGCCTCTCATTGAGTCACCTGGATCAGGTCAGTCCCTTAAATATTCCTCTTTTATTTACCCTTCACTATACTGTAGTTATGTAGTTCATGCTCCCAGAAAAGCTGCTTGGAATATCTGAAAGCAATGACAACTACAGTTACTGCAACGTCTCTAAAACATCTATACACACCTCAGTTTTTCAAATGACTGGATGACACATCACACCACCTCCTCAGGTGCTGTCGTTGAAGTTGCTGACATGCCCTAGAGTAAAACATTTAGTCTGTAATTTCTCCAGTGAAGCTGCGCAGTGGCGTTGTTGTATAACCGTGTTGTTGAACATTCCCACGGTGTAAATGTGTATGTGGTTGTGTGGCTGTCTGAGGTGCTGCTGAAACCGACATTGCTCCCTCATATGTAACCCATCAGAAACACATTAACGTCTAGCTTGACGTGCACACGTGATAGATTCAGGAAGCATATGGGTCGTCCTGTACACATTCACAGGCTGTCACTGTGTCCATGTTACTTTCTGAGGCAGCATTTACTGTATGGAACACATTGCTCAGTGACTTGACTGTGTGAAATGTTACTGTTAAAACGTTCCAGTTTTGTTCTTGTCATTTCCTCAAGGTCTTTTTTTTTGTCATCTTAGTAATAAGCTCTATTCGCACTGATCTGCTTCTATTTGCTCGGCTGAAACTCAGCATACCAGTTCTACCTTTTGTTAAAGAACAGCTTTACAGTACTTTTTAACTTGTGAGTCATTATTTCAAAATCCCTCATCCAACGTCTCTTTAACTGAATTCCACCTTTTTTTTAAATTAATCTAATCAGAGAAATAAAATGAAAACATTTTCAAATAAATTAAGTTTTACTTATACAGCAACACACATATAATGAAAAGTAAATAACACTGAGTAAATAATTAATAAATTGCAAATAGAATTTTGTGGATTGGGCCTTCCACCTGAGGACAAAAGAGCTGATGTTGAAATCTAACCTAATTTAGTCTAAACCTGTCTCAAAGGCCCCTAGAACAAAAATGTTAGTCAGCACTGCAATGCATTGATATTTTTACATTTATATTGAAGAAATGAATCATGAGTGAAAAGGTAGAGGCTCTGTTACTTGCGCTGGCTCACTTCACCTGCAGATACATCAGTCAAGAGCTAAAAACTAGAAGCTCACTGACACTGAAACTATCTAAATACTGCCCTACAAGGTCCGTGATTATCTCAGTATTAGTGGATGTTATGATTTGAGCAACAGCACTAAGAAGACACAACGTATTACAGATGCAAGACAAAAGACCACATGTTGCTCTGTATCAGCTCAGTTTATTGTTGCTGCTGCTAAACACTGACACACTTTTCTTCTTTTAATTAATGACTTAAAGGTAACATGTCATTTTGGGCTCAGTGTGCAGATGTGGTACATTAGATCCTTAAGGATCAATATCAAGACTCTCTTTGCTATTTACATATTGTACTTTTATGATACATTGTCTCCCCAACAAAGTCTATACAGATGATACGTTTATATAGGGAGACACATTTTTCCAGAGCTACTTCATTATAATAGATATGAACTTAATGGTGAGATGGTTATGATCACTGACCTTCTATGCGGGTTGAGCAATGTTAACCTCAAAAAATATTATTGTCAGTCACTGGATCTGCACATCCATGTTTCAAGGTTGTACATTACTCATCAAATAAAAAGTATAATAATGACACGTGCCAACTTGAAAATATGAAACATCTGATTTGCTATTTTTTCTGTTTTCTGTTTCCATTTCCTCGGGGAAGTCGTTGGTTGTGGAGCGCAGAGGAGTGTGTGGAGTGTGGACCCGGCAACAGAGACACCCAACACACATCTTCAAAGAGCTGCTGTTACCTAAGGGGTCAGTTGCTTTTAAAGAGCCCGGATCCACCCATGTCCTACTGTGCCATTACCTGCTTTAACAGCAGGATTTGTCGGCGACTCTCACCTGCACTCTGTGATGTAGGTTTGGGAGTGAGCTGTATTAAAAAGTCATTAAAGCTGAAAGAAGCACGGTGGGCTCAACCCTCTTGGCAAAAGGCGCCTCTGGAAATTACTCCATCCATCATAATTACACCAACCGGACACTGCCTCACAGAGGCCAAGGGACACAGATCCTTTCATGACCTCACTGAACCAGACTTAGAAGAGAGAAGGAGGAAGGAAGAGAGAATGTGTGGGGAATGACAAGTGAAAGGAAGAAGGAGAAAGAATGACGAAAGGAGACTTGGGGTGAAGTATTACCAGGATAGAGGAAGTGAAAGGAGCAGTGGGAGAGGAGGAAGGCTTCAGGGAGCGATGGAAAAAAAAAAGGAAGGAAGACGGAAACGAAGAACATAAGACGGTGTTTGAGCACAGATTAACCGTGAACAAAGGCTGCTGTCATAAAACAGATGATAAAAGAAGGGAACATATTTCCTCCATATCCGACTGCGGGGCTCTGTTTCTGTGAATCAGTGGCGCAGGGTGTGGCAACAAATTTTTGTTAATTTGAGGCCAGAGGCAAACAGGGCAGCTGGAAATTATGTTGGATATAAAGAAATACATTATTTGTGCATCTGGCTTCAGTCATGACTAATCAGATAAGCAATTTTCCTTCCTTTTAAACTTTGAAAATGTTATGATGTAATAGCCCAGAGGATCACAAAAGCCTCTCTTGAAAGGAAGCTAATGTCCTTGTGTGGGAGGTGTACAATTGCCACAAGTGAGTATACAGTACCTTAAATAAACTACTTAAGGCTGCTGATTGTATTTGTTGTCGTGGCCGTGGGGGAACCGATGCCTAGCGCAGGAAATGGTATTAAAGGAAAAGACAATCAAAGGTTGGCAGCTTATCACAGTGGTAGCCCACACTATTGACTAGAGACTGTCCCAGTGCACATTGTTTGGAGAAAATAAAGACAACCTCTGTGCCCTGTAAGTCCATTATGGAGCTAAAAGAAAAACACATATATTCAAATGCTAGGGGAGAATTACCGTGCCCTCTTCAGAGATGGGTGTTGTATTTATTGGATCTGAATCCAATATCTGAGCAATTAACAGTTGTAAGGAAATAACGTTTAAATAACGAGAACTTACTGATGAGTAAGCAGCTGTTGTTGAGCTGTTGGTGATGTTTCTTTTCAAAGTGTGGAAGTTTTGATGTTGTTATTACAGAACAATTTCAATTAGCTAATTTACTGTACTGTGGGTCAACAAGAGTATATAATCGGCAGCAACCCTTCTATGCAAGCACCTTACTATCAACCATAGTTTTATTGTAATGAGGGCTTGAATCGCGTTTCTTGAATAAGTTGGTGGAATTTTTTTTTTCAATGCTGTGCCTGTGTTACCCACTTGGTAAAGAGGTTTTCTTAATTTGCTTGGGTTCTATTTGCCTTTCTTTCCTTTAGTTGCAGTGTGTTGAGCTCTTAGCACCACAATACATTGATATAATAAATAATAATAATAAATATAAATAATAATTTATCAATAAATTGATAAATCTCTAACATGCCCTGTTACCTGTAGTGGTGCTGGTTCTCGGGATGCTCCTTTTTGTTTTATCAGAGCTTTGGGACAAAATACTCTACGGTATATGGTTGTTTATTGTGGAGAAATTATTGACATTGTCTCTCAAAGTAAAAACAGTCTTTTAGCATCATACCTTGTATGTATAGAGAAACTTAAACATCTAAATTAAGTGAAAGTGAGGAAAATAACATGAAACATGTATTTGTTTCATTAAATTAAACTAGAAGGTTGCCGACCAGCCGTGGCCTTTCTGTGTGGAGTTTGCATGATCTTCCTGTTCTTGTGTGAGTTTCCTCCAGTTTCCCTAGTTTCATCATGCATGTTAGGTTAACTGGTGACTCTAAACTGCCTGTAGGTGTAAATATGTCACCCTTAGATGGCCCGTCGCCTTTTTTTAGTGTACCCTGCATTGCGCTCCCCCCCCGCGACCCTACGCAGGGTAAGCGGTTACACATAATGGATGGATAGATGAGTTTTGACTGATCCCACGAGGAATCTTTGTAAATCAACAGTCACCAAATTTTTTTCAAAAACCCCTGAAAATCCAAGTTCAATCCACCTCATATCATAGAAATATTCAATAATTTATTGTTACACCCTCTACATGATGCCTATTTTCAAATATATTGAGTGCTGTATGTGAGATCATCATCCTCTCTTTCGGTATTGTGAAGCCTCGCTTTGCTTGTTGTGTTGCTGTGTGCAGCTTGCAGTCTAGATTTAGCTACATGTGTGTCTGCGCTGATGTACCTCCTCCATCTCTCTGCACAGCAGAGGCTCTGAGGCTGGCAGTGCTGCCAAAGGGCTGGAGGAAACATCAGCCTGGAGACACAGAAAAAGGGAGCGAGGGGGACTGGGGTTATTAATGATGACCGCTGGAGCTTGGTGGAATGACAAAACAGAAAAACAAATAGTGTGTGAAATGCACACCTGTCCGCTGCAGTTGGTGGAGGCGGTGAAGGAGAAGGTGAATGCTATGAAGATGGACATTGAGGTGTGGGGCGCTATAGAGAAAGGGGACAGGGTTGTCGTTGGGGGAACGACAGGAGTGTAGTGGAGGGCTACAAAACAAAAGAGGAGATAGAGAGGAGATCTGAAGAGCTGGAGGGAGGAAATCAGTAAAAGCGGTGGTGTATGTCCCTGTAGAGAAGGAGGAAGGGGTGTAGAAGACTACAGAGAAAGAGGAGGAGTGTAACTGTTGCAGAGAAGGAGTAGGTGGAGGAAGCAAAAGCTGCAGAGGCTTTGTTCTCCTGTTTTTGAGTCTGGAATAGACTCACATCTGCTGGGCCTAACAGAGGAAACAGGGAGAGGGAGCTACAGAGAGAAATGAGCGAGAGAGAGAGAGATGCTAACCCAAATTCCTGTTACTATGTGTCAGTGGTCAGTGTGCGAGGTTTCCTGTTGCTTAGTTACTATATTGTAACAGCAGCGTCAATGTCTGTGTTTGTATGTGTCATCCTCCCAGTGGTGGGTGTCTGCACGACGCTCCCACTGCTGCCGCCATGTCTGCTACCTCAAAACTATACTGCTGTTAACAGGAATCCGTCTAGGTCTTTCACCCCAAGTAAGTTCGTATCGGCGACTCGATCGCCTTGGTGAATATTCTGCCTCAGACAGTTGGTGCTGTAGAGGGAACAGCAGTACACAGCTGGCGTTCAGGAGCCAACACGCTCTCTTGACGAGCCGTGTGCACTGGCCCAGGTGCCCTGTCATAACCCCGCCTATCAATCACCATTGGCTGATAGCTCCCACCCCGAGGAAATGTGAATCTACCCTTTTCCCCCTTTCAGGATGATGGATGAGGGTGGAGCAGTAGGCCCTAAGAGCCGGGGCTCTACTGGCTGTGAAGCTGCACGGAGGTAGTGAGGAGGGCCGACAAACGTAATGTTATTGTAAGTCTCAGAAATCACATCTTTTCTTAAAATAAGTGAAAAACGTAGAACCTCACAGTGTGAAGACTCCACTTCAGGGCACACGAACCCATTTCCATGCTTTTCTTCAACTGAGTGACACAGAAATGTCACACAATTGTCAATTGACCCCGAGTTTCTTAATATTAGCAACTGAGCTTGAAAGAAGAAAAATCATCACATTTCATGTCAGGTTTATTTGAGGAAAAGTCAGATGAGAAGAGACGGTGCAAGATGAAATTACTTCCTCGCTTGGACAGTTTTTGCATCATGAGGCTCTATAAGTGAGGATGAGCAAGAGAGGAGAAAGGTCTCCTCACAAAGTGCTGCATCTGATGAAACATGTCTCTGAAAATGTGTCTGTGGTTTGATCTTCAACCCATCAGTACAGCAGTAACAATTGTAGTACATCGTCATGTAGTGTACAGCATACTGCAGCTATTTTGAATCAAAGGTTTGTTTTTAAATGTTGCTGAGCTGAGCCAAATGATGACACAGCAGTAGTGTCTTTTATCTTGACATGATTCAAGGCCTTTTCTTGTTTGACTATTCACCGATGCAGTCTGTGACGGAGACAGCGCCAAAAAAAAGTTAGGATTTAACCTTTTATGATCCAAACCAAACTCTATTAAAATAAACATGGAAATCTTGGGGAAAGCTTTGGCAATATTTTCAGTTCTGTGTCCTTTAACCGCTACAGCACCAAAAGTTATAATGCTAAACAAAATAATACTGTGCAAACTCGTCGGATTCTTTCATTTTGCCAGTCACACTTTGTGGCAAGAGATTCTAGTTTGGTTTGAACTAGACGAAAAGCAAAACGCTACTACAATGGCTGTTGAGTTGCATTATGGGTATCGTGGCCTATTCATGGGCTACAGTATGTCTGCTTCAGAAAACCAGTTAGAAACGGAATCACAATCAAAACTTGGCACCCACGTGATCCCATGTGCTCAGTGACCCACTCAGAGACACTAGCCTGCTTCTCCATTTGTCTCACGACTCCCTGCGGACACAAGAACAAGGATAAAATAAAACAATCCTATGCCTCTTCTAGACTTTCTAAACAACATCGGATGGAATGGAGTTAATTTGCTGTGTCGTAAAGCTCAGAAAACTTATTCACTGTTAAACAGCGGCTCCTTTTTGAAGGATTTTCTATAGGAGTCGATGCAGAACTGGCATTTGAAATTTGAATTTGGTCACTATGGCACAATTTCGTCACTTCCCCAGATTTTCCTGCACCAATTTTGATCCTTTGCAGTTTTCTGAACTCTACTTTTCCAGAGGCCTGTGTGTCTTACAAATGGACAAACAAAGGGACGACACGAAAACAGTGACAAAATTTACACGGCTATAAAATGTCCCGTCCATTGTAGACCAAGATCACTGTCTTTTTAGCCACCCTTTTATCCCCTTCTTTTTAACACCCGGCATTAATGTGTCCCTGAAAGGTGTTATTTTTTGTCTTTTATTACATTAGGACCCCCCTGTGAAAACACAAGCACTCCTGAGGGCACTTTCTCCCCTTATCTAAGAGGTAGCCTCCACAGTACAGTATGCCTCTGGATCTTCTTGTTCCACTTGTTCCTAACACACTCGTAAAACCACACATCAAATCTCTCCCAGAAGACATGCTCTCTAAATGAACAGTGGCAGCTGAGAAGACGCAGTCACACTAATAAATGTGAAAGAGATGAATAGTTGATTTTCTGCTGCTTGTCTGGTAGCAGTGGAGTGATGAGAGTGAAATTAGAGCCATATGAGTTGATTTTGTTGTGGGCCAGCTGCCGCACTGCTCCGATTATGCAAATGTGTTTAACGTCTTAGCTTTCAAATAAAAAGTTGCCGTCAATATTTCATTATTTTACAAAGAAGGAAATTTGAAACAAAGACAACAACAACAACAACAACATAAAACCTTATAATTTCTCAGCCAGACTAACTGACTCTGTTAGCAGACGCCTTGTTGTGATGCTGGTCTCTTGTACAGACTGCTGCTCTCCAAAGAGAGGTCTGCATAAAAACTGCAACTGGTGACAATCTCCACGACACAAAAATATGTTGGATGGAATTTTATAGTGCTTTGCCATAGTGTGCCACAGATTCTCTGTTGAATAGCATCAGTGGGATGTGAAGAGGATTCTTTGTTTTGAATGTAAGTGTGCCTGTATTAAATATATATCAACTTAAATTATTCAAACTTTAAAGGGGACAACGTGGTGCTATTTGTGCTACGGAGCCGCATGACTATTGGAAATACATGGTGAGAAAACAGTCTGCCACATTAGAAAACAGCAAGTGAATCAGCAGGCGTAGTTGCTCTTCTCCTCTTGCAAGTTATTAATTTGGATGGATAAGAGACACAGTTATGAATAAGAGTTTTACCAATGGGCAGCTGCTAATGTTGTAAGATGAAAGCTGTTTTTGGACAAACTCGAAGCAGTGGTCGCGGGATTTAGACACTGTGACAATTGTGACATTGGATGATCAGGTTCTGAATGCTGCTACTTCCTATAATGACGGAGGGGGAGGGGCACGCAAGGAAGCTGGTTTGATTTTTACCCTCCCACTTCGAGTTCTCGCAAAACGCATGTCCTGCTTTAAGGTCAGGGACGTAGTTATACCCACAGGGCTAGTTTATAAACCACTGTAGCTGGTGAGCAAACGTGTAACATACAGAAAATACCAGACAGCAGGTTGATAAATATATCATTTTTTTTTGATCGATTCAAATGTTTGTTTTTGAGCTATGTAAAAATGCTGAAATGGCAAAATCCAGAGTAGTGATTCCTGTGCTGTCACTGAATGCCAGCGCCCATGGCTGTCTGGAGTTACAAAGTCACGTAAACTGTCTGCATTTTCTTGGAAACAGGTGCAGCAGGTGATGTCAAAATATGTAATATGGAAATGCCATACATCCCGTCTCCTTTGCCTTTCACTTCTCCTTGTGCACAGCTTTACATTAAGAACGTAGCATTGTGTCTACATTGAAGTTGTAGCATTAGAGTCACTTGCTCTGGGTGATTGTTGGAGGTGTTCAGGGACAGTACAGAGTGTAAATCACCTGAATTTATGGAGCATCCAGAGCCCAATGTGCAACTGTGTCACACAGTTTATTCGAAAGACTTAACAAGCTATTATAGTGTTTCCTGTTTTGGAGCCTTTTGGAGCTCTCTTTTACTTTGAAGGTCAGCACTGTCTGCTTTTCATCGCAATGTAGGTAGAGCAGTCGTCTACCAATCCTGGGGTGTTGGTTTGATCGCAAGCTCCTCAAGTCACATTGATCAAGACACTGAACCACAACTTAGTTGCTCCCGGTGAGTGTTGGCCAGCTGCATAGCAGCTCCCCCATCCGTGTGCGTGTGAATGAGAAGCAGTGTAAAGCACTTTGGGAACCAATAGGTAGACAAGCTCTACATAAGACCATTTATCGTTTGTGCCTCAAGTTTAACTGTGGTAGAATTTATTTTGCCCACCAAGCGCAAATCCACTATTTACAGTGAATCTAGGTGTAAAGATCATTTTGTCTCAGGCAGATGGTGCAGACAGAAATTTATTTTGCCGTGGCAAAAACACCAGGAAAATATTTAGACAAGGTCAAATATTGTTGGCTGGTGGTATGACGAGCAGATATTCTACAAGTGCATGCTGCTGGGAGCACCATCCATGAGGTTGTGGAGGGGTATTGGTCCTTTACTTTACTTATAAAGTACAATAAATCAGCTGGTTGCTAGAAATCGTGCCAAAATTCAAATTCCTTTTCATTACTAAATTGAAATTTAAACACAGAAATCATACACATATTTTTTAGAGCACTTCCACCATGTTATGATTTAATGAACACTTATAAAGTGGCTCTGTGCTCCACTTGCCAGTTGTTGTTTTCAAAGAGAGTAAAGACTTTTGTGTTCTGCTATTGCAATGCGCAGACCCTGGTGTTTTGACATTTTGTAACCTGAAATGCGTTCTGTCTGATTAAGCCCTTAGTTTTGTCTGGAAGGCCCACAGTTTCAGGTTTTGAAAACCCTTGGTTAACAAAGGCCTCAGTGGCTACGTCTGCAATTGACCTTAAAAATCCATGTTGCAATTCTGGAATGAGAAATGATGATAACAGCGGTGCCACTGTTTGGTGGTAGAAAGTCTAATTTAAACCAGACATTTATCACCTAGCAATTAGCAAAATAAGGTCTGGCGAGGGTTTTTGAAACTGGTGTCAGGATGCAGATAAACAAAAACAAATTAAAAGCTCTGTTTGGTCTTGAGAAAACAAAACCTCGTCTGCTTTTCTCCATGGTGACAGTTCAGATGTTTTTTTTTAAAAGAAATGTTATAAGTAGACAGATATTTGTTCTAAGTATTTTCTGCAATTACAACTTTCTATTACATTAAAGCCGACAGTATTAGAAAGCATGTGTCTTTTTTAACTCATCACTATATGTCTGTGATATCCTGCAACACTGCAGTAGCTGCTGTACACATTGAAAGCAGCTTCATTCATGAGCTTGCATTATTCAACTCATCCCCTTTGTTATCTGATTGCTCCGTATGTGGATGCCCACAAATCTCCCCACTTTGTTTCTTCATGCTGGTTTAATATCTCATCCATCCAGCGTCTGTCTGTTACAGTTTAGGCATAATACAATGCTCCTTTCCAGAGACATGGACGACAGGAAGAGGATTATTTTTTAGCTCATGGTTACTCTGAAAGAACACGCGTCTATTTATGGAAACACTGGTTGCTGCGTGGGTCAAACCTGTGATGTTACAATTATAGTCTTTTTATCCACTTGGTCATCCGGTTTCACAGCATGAAGAGATCTGCATCCAGAGCCGACAGCTTCCAGTTTTTCTGTCTGCTGCAGGAACTCGTTTCGGGATGTCCACCTAACACAAACGACTCAATCGCAGCACGCTGCCCATGCTTCGTTGCCTCATCTCATATCTCATCCCACCCGACCCCTCGACTGATTTTTCCCCCTCTGATAGTTTTCTCATTACGATCCTGGCACTCCCAATGAAAGAGAAGGGCTTTCTTTTTACTGGACTTTTGTCGAAATAGGAATTTCCTTTCATCTAGCCCTACTTGTGTGTCCAGAGTCCACACAGGACATTATCTGTCCTATCAAAAAAGGGAATGCAGCCCCCTCTCACACTCCTCAGGCTCCTTAAATAGGCTATTTTCTCCTCTAGTGTTGTTTCCCCTCTTCTCTTTTTTTCTATTGATTGGACAAGCGCAGTGGATCAATAGATTGCTGTAGATCAGAGCGATTGGTGCTCAAGCAGGCTACCATCTCCCAACATTCAACACGGTCTCACTACAAACCACTCAGAGAGACTCTCATTTCTGTGCCAAGGTTATGAAATAGAGGGCTGATAAAAGTTGACGGCGAGGCTTGTTTGTTTTGACCGATGAATAGGTTAACTGCCGTGGCATTGTAGCAAGCCTTCTGCCAGTGCTCTGGGTCTCACCTCATTGTCGAGCAAATTACCTTGAATCTATGGTCTCTTTATTGCACTCACAAATCCTGAAAGTTGTTAGTGCCACAGGGCTGAAGAACACAAGAAAAAGATTGTATACTAATGGCCCCATGATGCTTCTGGTTTTCTTTTGATTCACTTGAGATATCAACCCATCAATCATTTGGCTGTACCATTAAAACAGAAGTTCTTTTTTTACTATCTTCACTTTACTTTTCTTTGATTTCGCTTTTTTGACGTCAGGCAGACACTGAATTCTAGGCAGATGTTTTGGGTTCAGTACAAACCCTATAGTTCCTCGACTCTCGTATTCTTCCTGTTAAAACAGACAGTATGTCAGAAAAAAAAAAAACCCAAATTGTTTGCACTGGAATTTATCCCACCTAAATTATTATGGAGGAAACATTAATACAGTTGCTCACTCACAAATCTGACACTCATAAACACTGAACAATGTTCTACTCCCACACAGTGCTGTTCTGTCTGCTGGTCGTCAGTCCATCGCTTTGGTTCAGGATGTTAGAAGAGCTATTACAAAGATTGCCTTCACATTTTGTACGTGGCCCTTATGGAATAAACGTTAATGAACCTCTAACTTTTCCCTGGAGTGCAGCCATGATGTTAACATTTCCTCTTTTTTTTAGAGAAATTCTCTATCTCAACAATTTCTTAATGGATTGCTATAAAAATATATATTCAAAGAATCCAAAGGATGACTCATAATACCATTGGTGTTTACCTCAGATGTTTACCATACAGTAGGTCAACAATTTTAGTAATCAATACCTCAACATGTACAATATTGGATGGATGAAACCAAAATCTATAGATAGGCATGGTTCCCAGATGATGTATTCCACCAACTTTGGCTTTTGGTGGCTCCATTACTTTTGTTTTAGTATCACAGTTTCTTTAAACATGTATCAACAGTCATTAAATGGCTTGGCATTCATGTGGATCTCAGGGGGAATCAAAATCACTTTGGTGACCCTCTGACTTCCCTTGTAGCACCATCGTCCGATCAAGATTCGTATTTCTCCAGTAATTTATGTCTAAGTACATGTTAAACCTTGACAGCATGCTGCCACTAGCATTCAGCTCAAAGTAACAATGTGATGAATTACATCCTCGCAAAGCTGCTAGCATTGCTACATGCTCATTTTGCGTGTTCATCCATTTATATTCTAGCTTCCAAAAATCAGGTTTTCTCTTGCATTATATACTGGCAGTGCACCTATGCACCACAGAAGGCTCTGGAAACATAAGGATTTTAAAACTGAAATAAAGTTGAATCAGGCTCAAGTTTTTCTGCAGAACTGCGTATGGTCAGCGGCGAAGCCACTGCATTGACCAATCACGAGCATGCAAGAATGGAATTATGTGTAATAAGAGTGTTTACATCAAGAACGTCATGACAAAAGATGCATTTTTTAAACAAACCTTAAACATATAAATCCATGTAGCGAACTGGACTTCCCAGATCATATTTCCTCGTGTCAGATGTCTGAATGCAACCCAGTTCCACAGATGAACAAATACTGCAAGTAATTTTAGACATGTACTGTTGTACTTAACATAGAGACAAATACTCCATCTGGAAAACATGACTTCCTAGAAAATGCATCCTTATCTTTAGCAATTCCCCGAGAGACAATTTTGGCCCCATTTCTTTCTCTTCTCTTTCTCTGCGTTTCCTCTGGCAACATCATTGGTAAACACACCATCAACTGCTTTGCAGTGGATGTGTAAAAGCACCTTAAAACCAGAAACTCAATAAGGCACCTTTGTTTGCTCTTTGAACGCACATAAGGACACATTTGGTATGAAATTGTGCTGAGCTGGCTAATGAACATACACATCTAACCTCTGTTTCAAAAAAATAATGTTGTTCCCTATTGTTTCATTGGAGACAAAATAATGTCTCATTGTTTCATCTTTTGTAGACCTTGAGTCATTTATACGCACTTTTATTCCATCTTGTTTATACTACTGCAACAAATTGCACTCCGGGTTAAATCAAAGATCGCTCTCCATGCTGCAGTGAGTTCAAGACGTAGGCAAGATGCAAGGCTTCTAACAAGCTTTAAAAAGACTTCGAGCATATTCTTGTTTTTAGCCTCTGTTCAGTAGCTGACAGACTGAGAATTAAATTAGCTATTTATTTATAAAGTATTTATTCAAAGTGTATACTCTTCTACTTAAATGTTAAGTTTCTGCTCTTGTTGTTAACCTGTGTCATCTTTTAATTATAACATAAACCACGTGACAACATGTCAAATGTGTCCGAGTAGAAAAGTTATGTCCCTGCATGTGGCATTTGGGTCTGATCAAAACACTTTGTAAATGGCACCAAAAAAATGTACAAAGGAATAATCAAATGGATGTAATCCACCAAGAGAGGGGGGGATAAAGGGCCCTCCACACTCTCATCAGTGAACGTGGTTTCTGTTCTCTGTTTCTCATCCCACAGAGGAGTTATTTTGTCTCTACCCACTTCTGGAGGGCTACTCCAAACGGATGCCAGTTCGGAAACAAGAGGGAGGCTTTAAGGGTCACAAATGGGACAAAGCGTTATTATTGGTATTATGACAGAAAATGGTTCATTTGTTATAGTAGCCATATAACAGGCTCGTTCTTAATGAGGGCACATCCATCTTCCTTGCTACAGTATGCAGCCTGCAACCACAGCATTCAGCGCTCCAATGACATGAACTGCACCTCTGTCCATTTTAAATGACTGGTTTCTTCACCTGTGCTACATGCCCTGGGACATTATGCAAATGTCCCCGTCCCCTTGCCAGCACACCCTGCTGCTCTCTGCTTATAATCAGATGCTATTATGCACTGTTCCCTGTAAATGCTTCTTCAGCAATTAAATCCACAGTGACTAAAATCACACTGGGGGAGGGGAGGTTGGACAGGTGTAGTATGTCCAGTGATGCATATTTCCATAGCTGCGTGTTTAATGGCCTTTTGGTTGTGCTGGGGAAATGACAAGTGAAGAAATGTAACAACTATTAAGTGGGTTTCAGTAGTTAGATAAGAAAGGGTAACTTTTTTGGAAATAAACCTAACTTGCCATTGGATAAAAGACCTTATTGAACAATGTAGACAAAATGATCAACAAGACGCTCGGGTGAGAATGCCTGCTAAGAGGAACAGCGGGGCACCTCACAACACATAAGAGCACTGTTCTTGGTTTAGCTCTTTCAAGTCGTTCCTGTCTTCATTGCACCATAGGAGGACCAGCTTTGGCCTCAATGCAGGGAACAGATTCTGCGCTGATGAAAGCCTGTTGCCTGTTGCAAAATATCTGGTTCAATATTTCAATATTTCATCATGCCCTTATGGCAGAGAGAGTAAACAAGGCTCTGTATTTCCCCTGAAATCCCAAACTCCACCCCCTTCTCTTTATCTGTTCTTACATATTTATATTTTGTCTCATTCTCAGTCTAATTTTTGCATTAGCTTGTTGTCTTTTTACTATCTTCATTTACATTTATTTCCCTCCCTAACATACACGCTTCCCCTATTTGCTTTTTTCTAGTTCAAATAATCTTAACCAAGTGCACAGTGCGCAGTGGTTTAGTTCAAAGGACCTTGGAGAATAGAGCTTTCCCAGTGAATCCACAGAGCTGCGTTGGCTTTGCTTTTTCAGAAATCTGATACATTATATTTATTTTGAAGTGTAATTGGCTGCGGCTCCATGGTCCTTGACATGTATTTGTTCCTAACATGAGCTGGACTTCTGCTTAATCCTCTAACCCGTAAAAGACTCAGCTCCTTCCCCTAACGCAGACAGATTTATCATTTAACTGGAGGAGTTACGTTATCTAACATCCCATTTTTATATGTATTTTTCTTCACAGTGTCTAGTGCTCGCTTGCGAACATCTCATGCTTCTAAGAATTACTCTGGAGCTCACGCTTTAAAAAATGCTCCATTTCTAGGACATGTACTCTGATTCATTCATTCTTTCTGTTAACATGTTTTTTTTAAGTCCCCTGTTTTTGTTGTTTGCTTTAACTAGTAACACCCACTGATGTGGGTACTTTTAGTCAGAACACAAGCAATGCATTTCATGTCATTTGGAAATTAATGGAGGGGAGGGTGGCCCCTAAAAGCTGAGTCACAGCAGCATTTAAAAACAGTGACATTTCCTAAAATAATCTCTTCATTTTAATAAAGTAGCTACAATTAGTAAATTCAGTTCAAACTGGATGTTTTTTGTTGACCAACAGCAAACTGTCGTGGAAGAACTTTTGATGGCATAAAGGCTTGGAGACCTAAAGCAAGGCAACACTCATATAAGTTGTGTTGTTTCATAAATTATTTTATCACCGTGATTACTAAGTAAACTAAAGATGACCCGATGGCTCAAGTGATGTTTCTGTCTAAAAAGCACATTTTAATCATTTTACCGTAAGTCCCTTTGCTTTTTTCCATGTCAGCCCGCTAGTGATGCAAAGCTGCTCTCTTTCATGATTCGACAGTTTAAACACTTTACTCAAGTAAACGCATCTTGTAAACGTGAAAAATCGATTGTCTGGCAGGGGCATGAACAGGAAGGCGGAGAAAACTGGAAAAAAAAGTTACACCTATTCCACTCTTTTCATTACACTTTCTCTCATTGACTTAGACACTTGGGTCCACTATGAAGTCAGGTTTTAAAGACAGTTGACACAAAGGCTGAAACCGAAGCTTACTGCCAAAAATAACTGCAAAATGCTCGAACAAAACATTAAAAACAAAAGCAAATTTGATCTTTTTTTAACAAACTTTTACACTCTTTCAATCAGTGACTACACAGTAGACAGCAAGAGTTCACTCAATATGGCACAGCATTAGTACTGTAGTTTCTCTTTGGGAAAAAAAGCATAATTAAAAATTCCATCTAAAATCAGATTATTATTATTTTTTTTACTGCATCATGTTTCATTCTTCTTCCATATTGTTCAACTGAACACTGTAAAATACCACTGTTGAAATACAGACAGTAGTATTTACAGTGTTTGGCTTTTCTGTGTTTGAACAATATGGGGAAAAGAATGAAATCGGATGCAGTAAAGAACAAATGCCGTGTCGCGTTGAGTGTCTGAATTGGTGAAGTTCAGATGTTCACTGTGGCTCTTGCCTTTCAAAGACAGTTGGATGCAGAAAGACCTGCACACAGGTATAAAAAAAAAAAAAAAAGTTTTCTTGAAAAATGTCTTTATTACAGTATTTCAACAGTTCATCTCAAAAAAGTGCAAGAGCAGAGTGCAGCAGGGTTTGTTATCTCTGGTATATTTCCTTGGGATATTGGCATGTTGATAGATTTTGTTTTTGGTATTTTGTTGTCTACTGTGTGATGACTCATTGGAAGAATGTAAAAACTTCTGGTTTTTTAGTGTTTTGTTGGTGTTTTTTTTTAGTGTATGAGCATAATGCATTAAAATGTATCATTTTGGACTGTAAGGTCAGAGTGGACACACGTGTCTAAGCAAATGAGAAAGACTGTGATAGATAAGAAAATGATTGTTATTTGAAGAAGTGTACATTGGGAGTTGCACACATATAAATCTGGGGTTTGTAATTGTGAAAGTAGTTTCGATCAGCTGGGAAAATTTTTTTTATTTGTCTGATACATTTAATTCTTTTTGGGTCACTGAATCACATATGTGTTAACTGCCACATTTGCACGAGAGGACTTCTGCTGCGCTAAGAAGGCGATGATGAGGATCAAGTGGATCCCGGTTTCTTAAATCACATCTTAGGAGTACAAAATAAATAGCTCCTCTTAACACTAGGTCTATAGCCTTTTATTTCATCCTGAAAATAACCAGGACCTCCTCTGGAGTCACTGCAACATCTCTGAGCTCAGAACATTGTGCTCTGTCAGATTTAAACACATTTACGCAGGGCTGGCTCGGACCTTGTTGGCCCTGTGCTTGCACTAATGCAACAGTTGCACGTATGATTGCATTTATAAGGCAAAACGAATCATTAAATACACTAGAAACAAATAGTGTGATTCAGCAGGGGAAACTGTGTTTTACTTTTGCTGGAAGTAAAAATGTGGTGAGACCCTGAACATAATTTCACTGCAGATTACCTGTTTGCTGTGCAGAGAACGATCTAGGTACAGTAAATTTACTATAGATTAATAAAGACGTTATGCTCTTCCACTGCATAATTGTACTCTGTTCCTCTCTTACACACACTCGAGACAAACATATCCACCGTGCTGCTTTGTGGCTGCCACAAAAATATACGGTAAGTCTTAGAAGAGAAAATATCTTTGTTAGTTAGATAGTGACACAGTGGCGCGGTAAAAGGCGCGATTCTTAAGAGGGACCTCACCAAAGCCGTGAGGCTGAAGCACATGGAGCAATGCCAGGATGCACCTCTGTCCGAAAATCTACCCCTGGAAAAATACTGAGCTGAGCTAACGAATCTGTAAGTTATTTGGGTTATTTGAGCTCTCATTTATTAGTAAAGAGCCGTGTTCAAAACATTCAGCAGCTTCCATTTGTAGCTGGCACAGAGCGTCACTTTGGCTGTTTAAAATGACAAACATCAGTTTCTGCAAACGTTAATTTCATTAGTAACCTGAAAACAGGCCAAAAGGAAACTCTAAAAGCAGTTTCTGCAGTTGGTGCTTAGTCAAATATTACTCGTGAGAGAAGAAGGCTGCCGTGAAATTGCAAGCAGCGAGTTTTCCTCCAATAACTGATTGGATCACATTAATTTTAGGGTCATATTTTTTTTATTAAATCAACATTGATACTTTAACTTATAAATCATTTTTAGGGCGCAGCTTGTATGACTGCACTTGATGTGAGTGGTGTTGGTGTAGATATGCGGCCGCAGAGCGAAATTCCACCACAGACAATTCCAAGAGGACATTTAAATATATCGGTGCCACTTTTTTCTCTGATGTTTGATATTCACCGTCGCACTGGCTCAGCTAACCGATGTGTGCCACTGTAACAAGGTGGGTTGATGATGAGTGCGGATAAATAAACAACACACCACAGCAAAATTCTGCTTTTGTCTCAGCTTCCTGCCACAGCACACACATCATCGCAAGCAGTCAACTCTTATTGGACTGACAAAAGTGATACTGAGTGGAAACTGCACCACTAGGCATTTCCTGTTTGACTATCTAAGGATCTGTGAATAAAATGTCGGTGCATGAGTGTGTGTGTGCCAAGATCTGGCCTTGCTCCATCTATCATAGACGGAAACACTCACAACCATGACAACCAACTCCACTCGATGACCAGTTTGAAGCCGGTCATGTTGGTGGTTGTCAGGGTGAATTGTTGAAACAAACGCTGAAGTTCTTCCCAACTAGGTCAGCAAACCCGTGAATCACTTGCACTGCATCTCATACCCCCCACCCACATCTTCCTCCTTGTTCTAACTCACTGAAAAAATAGCCTAACTACCTTTCTCTTTTGCTCGGTTTCTTTATATATTTATAGCACATCTGTCCCTGGAATATTGTCAGGCTACTTAATGCCCTGCATTTGATACAACTTGTAATATCGGTGATCATACATTTCAAGCTTATTCTGTTTCTAACTTCAAAAAAACCTTTCAGCTTTGATGGTAAAACTTTAAAAACAGGTGACGTGGAGACAGGAGGACTCAGCACCGACTGAGCCCTCCTCTGAATGTTAACTAATTGTAGTTTTCAAGCAGGCTCTGGATGCCCATCCCTCAGTGTGTTGCAAAGAAAGTTGAACTAAACCTGAATTAAAGCCAGGCAATAATTTCCATCTATCAGTCAACCACAAACTGCCTGTGGGGGGCCCGTAACAGGTGTGTAATCTACATACCGCAATCACCACATAATCACAGCAATTGCATGCACACCAAATTGTGACTTGCATTAAACAAAGCATGTTGCTTGGTTTGGTCTCAGGCCTTTTTCGCAAGATTTTGCAACATCTCCCCATTTCTACATGCGAATGTCAAACATTTAGCTGAAAGCCTTAATCGGAGCAACAGCACTTTAGGAGAATAAACTTCAACAATGTAAGCAAGCATAATGAATATGGTCAGGACCAAGGATCCATAGTGTGTTGACAGTGATTTAGCATTTCTACATATCAAAAGTGACAAACACGAGTGTTAGATCAAAGTAATTGATTATCTCAATTAGCAGGGGCCCCATGATGACACTGTGCAGCCTAGAGGACAGTAATGATGTTGTAATTAATTTGCTTGATTGTTTTGGCACTAAGTTCCTAAGTGGCTCATTTAAATCTTTGTCATTTGCTTTTTTTTTGCTTAAGCCTGAGCACATTTTTACAAGCTCAAAAAAGTTTTTGTCCCTGCTTAGTTTCAAGTGCTTTTAATCTTCTACTCCCCACCGCCCCCCCCTCCTTTTTTATTTTAACTAAAAATAATGGTATTATTTTTGCAGTACCTTTGGTATGAAGCAGTCATTACTGTTGTGTTTTGCACTTCACTTCTCAGAGATCACTTGTCAAACAAACAATGTGGGCAGTATTGTGAAGGTTTTATCAGTGGATTTTGTGTTTAGATGGACTGCTGCTGGTGACACTTTTGCTACTGTGCTATGTTGATTGACAGTGGTGAAGAGCAGCAAAATAGGAATTTAATAAGGTGACAATGTGCAGGAAAATACTTGAAGTTTTTATTCTTTGCAATGCCGAAACTATGTCTCATCATAAATGACTGCATTAATTTTATAATATACTAAGGCCATGACCAACAATAGTATTATTATTGAGTATTGTGTGTGTTTCAAAGGTTTACTAGTCATCAGAGCCAGGTAGCACATTTCTTCATACTATAAAACTAAAGTATATAAAGTATTTAAATTTTTTCCTGAGTACCATTTCACCATAGTAACAGTACTTGAATAACACAGCCACCTCTGTTCCCTGTAGAGTAAATTACTGTAGCTTTGGTTAATGGGATTCGTTTGAGGAAGGGAAGGTTTGAGAAGTGAAACAGGAAAAATAACAAGATGTAGAAGTAGAAGAGAAAGTCAGGGCTGCTAATTACGTCCAATCGAGGTTTTTAAACAGCAGGTCTGCAGGTTAAACAGCAGCCTCACTCTGGAAGCTGTCAGGACAGTCAGGCAAGCCTGGAGATGATCGATGAACCGGCATATGGCTGTTGTCGGACCCATTAAAGAAAGCTCATCAGCAGCACATACATTGCGGGCTGGTACCAATTGCACTGCTTGTGCAGATGACAAACCTTGTGGGGACACACAGTAGCCGCAAACATTTGCTGCCATGGCCCTGGTCATAATGCTGACAAACTGCTGCTGGATGATTTTTTTTTTTTTCCTTGGCTATGATCGCGCCAATTTAAAAGCTGTTCTCAATAAATCAACAGCTATGCAGAAAGTCGCCCGGCTTCATTAGTTTAAGTTTTCATTGATGAGGCTGATAAGGCAAACAATCAATGATGGGCGATCGGTTATCATCGTTTATTGCTTAGTCATCTGCAGTAGCCTCCAATCAGCCAGATGGTTCTTAAAGCAACATTTTTTTTGGTTTGTTTCGTTTTTTTAGTGGAAGGAAGAGATTTTGATCTTTCGTGTTTACAGCTTTGAGCCATCTGTGTTCATCTGTAAGTATGAGTGGGGAGCTACATGGATGGATATTACACTGTCACTGTAAAGGGCACGGGCTTATTTCATTGAATAAATAGAGAGAGGTTAAGAAGAAACCAAGCAGATGGCAACTGCAGAGCCCACAGGTCCACAACAACACCACCAGCCACTTATGGCACAGCCGTGATTGATGAAGAAAGACTTTCAGAAACATGCGTTAGGAAATAGGACGTATCTATAACTCAACACCAAATAATGGCAAGAAATGTTTCCATGTGGGCAGAATATGTTTCAAGTTGTCTCTTTGATCTAATGTGTGCATTTGGGGGTCTTAAATATGACAATATGTAGATCAAAATGTTGTATCACAGCAGCACTCCTTGTTGTGCAGATGGGAGTCTTTTATCATGTTAATGTTCTTCATATTGCTGATAGGGGTGGCAGGGCACTCAAGTACCGGCAGAGACAGACATCCATCACCGCAGCCTGCTCTTTATCAGATTTTGTAGTCTGCATTAAATTTTCTAACATGAAACTCAAAGAGCTCAAACTACACGTCGTGAGACCTGAATCGCGAGCACCTTTCTGTGGCTGAAAAATGAAAACCTATTTAATATTGTGGCGTCATTTTTCTTAATAGGCAGCGCAAAGAAACTTGTCATGGAATGCAAGTGCAGTAACTTCTTCAATAGTTGATCCTCTAATTGCCTAAAATGTCATGGGATTTTAAGTATCTGTGTCATTCCTCGCTTGTTCACCCACAGTAAGAGCACAGACGTAACACTGGAAAAAGGCCCGTGCTGCAACACATGATGAAGCCCTTGGTTTTAATCTGAAGGTAAAGCAAACTTAAAAGTCACAGCGAGTGACTAAAACATCTAATCCCTCAGTTTAATCCCAGCCTGAAGAGAGCTTCAAAATGCAAACAAACTAATGCTGTCATTTGTGAAATGGAAGAAAACTGCTCTGAAGAAAAAAAATGCATCTGCTTAACTTAGTACTAAAACGGATGTGGCTACAAGACAAGCTCCAACAGGCACGAAGATTTGTGTTAATACTTGATAATATCCTCAGCGCAACTGAATAACCATCCATTCAACTGTATTTAAACCATGTATAGCTGCAGCTGCTCTAATGAAATAATAAGAAAAAACATAGATATTAATTGAATTACTGTAAGTGAAGGCTTTCAGAACTGACAATCTGCAAGACACAGCAGCCAGTAGGTGGTCTAATAGTGATGAAATGTGGCCGAAAGTGCCATTCAGTGACACAGATACATTATATAATGACATTAAACATATATGAAGTAGATGTCGCAAGATGTGACATCACCCATTGCTCTGTTTTTGGAGCTAGATTGCAGCTTATGTTTGACACCGTGTTTCCCATGTGGGGCCAGGGTCTTTTATGAGCTTGATTCTCCTGAAATAACATTGCAAATGGACACGCTGTCTTCAGTGGCACTGTGCCCGTAACATTCATTGTTTAATCAGGTTTGAAAATTGTTGTTTTTATTGAATTAGACTTACCCTGTAATGAAATCATCAAAATTGCAAAAGTTAAAATTAGTCACTAGTGGAAGAAAAGGCCTTTTTAAGATGTCAAAATTGTTTATTTTAAATCCCTCCGTGTTTGAAGCAGTTGAGGAACTGTGAATAGTGAATTATTGGTCCACTCTGCCAGTGTGGCTGTGTCTTCAAGTTGACGCATCATAGTCTTTGCATGTTTTGAGAGCATTTTAAGTCTGACATGTTAATTATTCCTGACAGTAAACATAGTAAATTCATGTGTTAATGATGTTGCTGTTTTCCACAAACACTCGCCTGTGCCATTAGTTTGCATTAGAATGAAAATCAGAAGTTTTGAATAAAAAAGGACCCACGCAGGCCACCGTTCTTCCTGTTGGAGACCCTGTGAAAACAACTAGACAGCTTGCTTATCTATTGTTATACTTTTAAATTGTTCTTTGCCTAAATTCTCAGGGTTTGTTTCCCTTCATATTCAAGAATAATTGGCAGCCAGTTTTTTAATTTGCATCAAGTCTCTCGGGGACAGAAAGAGAAAGGTTCTTGGTTTTTTGATTTATTTTATTTTATTTTTTGACAGCTCACATTCTAGACAATTTCTTTGAAAAATGGTCAATTTACTAATGTATGTGGAGAATTGTTATTATCACTTCTACTTCTACCATGAGTTCTAATACTAGATGGCTGAATGTCCATTATATGTTATTATATGTCTTATTATATAAGAAACCTAGGATTGAGTGAATTAGATCCAAAACTGTACAGTAACATGCTGATATTCTCAGTGGAAGTGGGAAAAAAAAGCAGTGAATTATATTACATATGCATATGAAGACCCTGTAAGGAGGTGGAATGATTAATCACTTGTTTACAACTGAATAAATGCTCCCTCATCTCTTATTTAACCTTTCACCGCCGAGTGCTCATTAGAAGAACTGGTTGTAATAGGATAGACTTACATTTAGCTTCATTGAAATAAAATAATTGGGTATGTCTTTAAAAAGCCTGCTGAGAAGAACTGAGCCTTGCACAGTATACAGTGCATTTCGAAAGTATTCACAGCACTTAACTTTTTTCACATTTTATTATGTTACAGCCTTATTCCATAAATGGATCAAATGTATTATTTTCTTCAAAATTCTACAAACAATACACCATAATGACGAGGTGAAAGAAGTTTGTTTGAAATCTTTGCTGTTTAATAAAAATAAAAAATAAAATCATCACACGTACGTAAGTCTTCATCATGACACTCAGAATTGATCTGGTGGATCCCGTTTCCACTGATTGTCCTTGAGATGTGTCTATAACTTGATTTGATGATTTGGAAAAGCATACAAATATCTATATAAGGTCCCAAAGTCAACAGTGAATCTCAGAGCACAAACTAACCCATGAAGTCCAAAGAATTATCTGTAGACCTCCAAGACAGGATTGTATCGAGGCTCAGATCTGGGGAAGGGTACAGAAAATTTTCAGCGGCATTGAAGGTCCCAATGTGGCCTCCATCAACCATAAATGGAAGAAGTTTTAAACGAACGGACTCTTCTTAGGCCAGCCAAACTTTGCGATCGAGAGAGAAGGGCCTTAGTCAGGGAGATGACCGTAAACATGATCGTCACTCTGGAAGAGCTCCAGCATTTCTCTGGAGAGAGAGGAGAACCTTCCAGAAGAACAACCATAACCATCTTCCAAAGAGCCGTGCTATCTGCCATGCTAAAAAAAATCTTTTTCAATTAAAGTGGTGAAAACCAAAATTTAAAATAGGTTTGCTTTAAAAAGAAAAAAATATTTTAACTAGTGGATTAGTATTCAACACAGTTACCATCCATTCAGAGTGAAGCTCAGATTCAATATTTCCTGCATAGCTACTTTATAATTCTCACATTTTGGGTTTTGCGCTGCCGTAGTTCAATGTTCTCTGTATTGTTTCTTTTTGAAAAGAAAAATTAGCTTCACTATTTATTTTATGCATCTATATTGTGTGAAGAACAAAACTTTGTTCACTTTGATTGCATGCACTTATGTAAATGACATGACTATTACTGGCTTTCTGTAGTAATTTGATTTAAGCAAAAAACAAAAACTGGTTTTCCACACGTACTGTCCACCCACACAGTTGACTTTAATTATCCTGTCTGATTAAACCTGCCATGACTGTGTTGGTGTGTTTAGAACGAGCTTGATTGGAATCTCTCTGATTTGTCTTTTAGTATTCTTCAGCATTCTTATTGACCTTATGTGTTTCACCTTATTGACCTTATTTGTTCAGTTTTTGACTCCTGTTTAAATTCAGCTGTTGCACAATGCAGGGCCAAACTAAAACAATAATTCATACCAGGAACCCACTTGCTATTACTGTATATTGCTGGTCAGGATGGCTAAAGGCAGGCCAACAACCCCCAGGCTGCTGGCAAATGTCCCAATAGTCTGACAGGCTGTGACTTAATATTTTTTTCTAACTATTGCTGCAATCCTGAAGTAAGCTACTTTTACAATAGTGAAAACTACAGGTCCACCATTTTAACCATTCATCGAATTTTAACATTTACTGTGTGATTATTGGCATGTTTTTTATTATTTATTTTTTTTGAATTCTTATTTATTGTAGTTTGTAAATGACAAATACCTGAAAGGCAGCACAAACTGTTGTGGAAAGTAGCAGATGTTAGAAGAGCGGAATAGCCTGAGACTGGATGTAGCAGAGTGGAGTGATTTAGAATCTCAGGCCAGTTTACAGGGTGGATACCTTCACTATTAGTAGCCAAATGTTCGAAATCATGTTCCGGTTTGGGTCTGGTTCAGTCGTGTTAGGACATATCATCATAATTGTTTATATTTTGATCTTTAGAACAAACTACATTAAATCATGTTTTTTTTTTCTGTATTCTAATTTAAAGTGTTATCAATAACAGAAATAATGAGCCTACAGCGATGGTGTCGTGTCTGATTGTCTAGATGAATTCAGAAGTACTAAAATCCAAAACCTGAGCTTTCAGAAAATATTGGATTTCCCTGATTTTGACATATGAACTTTTTAGGATGTTTTGGGGGCAAACACTGTGTAACAATAGCTTTAAAACCTATGAGCAATGAGCAGTAACATATCTGTGAAGCAGTATTTAGAACCAGGTTAGATGTTACAAAGAATTCTTTTTTTTTTTGTCCTTTCGGCTTGTCCTGAGTTCAGGGTCACCAAAGCGGTTCATTGTCCTCATTTTGATTTGGCACAATGAGTCTTGCCCAGGGAGACTTCGACATATAGCCTGGACCTGGGACCGAGCCACTGACCCTGTGGTCCGTGGATGACTGCGTTACCGACTGAGCTACAGCCGCCCCCCAACCGAGCTGATCCACACATGTTCTGCTTCTTAACTCCTCTCATCTTTGTTTTGAACATTTACATTCCTTCTTCTCTTTTCTGTCCTTTCCTCTCTTTTCTCTGCCAGTCCTTATCTGTGGGACTTCTCACTTGTCTAACCTGCCAAAGCGGGTTTTATTTTATAGTATCTACCTCATCTTTATTTCATCTTTCTGTTTGTTTTGTTTGAGTTAGCATCATTTTTAACTGCAGTACTGCATTGTAAGCTAAATGTGTTGTAGACAGTAATATACTGTATTTATACAATAACCTCCTACAATAGGGTCTGATGTTATGATTGTGTTAGGTTTTTGTTGAAATTGGGTTTTTATTAAATTGTGACAATAGGTTCCACTGTATTAACTATATCTCTGTGGTGATTAGACCTACATAACTTGCACGTGATCAGGGCACTGAGTTTTTGTTTGTGACGAACAGCACAGGAACTTAATGTAAATCCTTTTCCTCGACACAGTACCTGCTTTTCCTCTCTCATCATCATCATCATCACCTTCTCTCTTTCTTTCAGTCTCCTCATCTTGTCCCCAATCTCTTTCTTTCACAAAAATTGGCTTTGATGATGCAGTCTTCGGGCATTGTGATGGACAGCCACTGTTTAACGTGGCACGACTGCACAGAAGCTGATGTCTAGGATGAAGATAATACATGAATGACACTGAACTACAAGCAGTCTGTTACTAAAATTCTGTAGTTACATAACCCAATTGTTGACATAATCACCAAATTAGCATGCTGAGCAAAGATTTTGTAGCAAGGCAGAAACCACTTAAAGCTCCAATGATGATAATATCATTATGTGAGATGATTATCCAGGTGTTGTAGAAGTTATTCTTAGACCACTATTATTTCATTGTACTCAGAAAAAAAATACTAAAGTTGAGAGATTTATTTTCTACCTGAATTTGATAATTTAATATAAATTTACACTGAAAATCAAGGTGAAACTGAAAAAAAAATTCACAAGGAGACACATAAGCTCAGAAACATAGTTTTAAGAGTCAAATATTTTAATGCAATAAATTACAAGTACATTTAAATTCCAGTACAAAGTTTTCAGGACTGATTAAATTGTTCATAGTGAGTTTTGACGTTATGTAGTTGATGATATAATCCAAACTATAATGACACTATTTTGTTTTCATACACTGCACCAAAGAGACAATCACATTTATCATTTATCAGAGGGACAGTAGTGTGGCAAAATGAAAAGAAAGAAATAATTATTGCAGTGGTTGGTATTTATTTAAAAAATAATTCGATAAAAAAAAAAAAAACCCCGATTATACTGAAAATGAAGTAAATATGAGAAATCAATCCATTTCTAAAGCGGAACAGTGGAGCGTTTGTAGAAGCCAGACACTTGCACGCTGACAGGAAAAACTGTGCTTTCTCACCACAGCCTGTCCTCTCACTACAGTGTCCGTCCAAATGTTCCAGCAAAAAAGGCAGCAGACTCGTATCGGTCATCCACTTAGAATGAGACAGCATAAAAGTATAAGGGAGGAATCTGATCATTGACTAGCTGTATATGTAGTAACCACCTTTTTGCTATTGGTTTTGATTTCGTGTTGTACAAAACATTATTGTAGATTTTATTTTACTCTGAATTTCTGCTGGTAGTTTTGTTGCTCAGCTATTATGTTGAAAAAAAAAACAAAAAACTGGTCATTATCCCCAGATGGAGTCGGTGCCAAAATCGTCATCTTTTTCAACAACACTTTCCACAAGTAGGCTAGTCTCCCTGATTGAACTGTCATTTAAGGCTCGCACGCTCTCTGTCTGACAAACTGGTACTGACCGACTGTCAGCCTGACTTGGTGCATATAAACAATGACAAATAGGTGGCACACTCTAACTGCGCCCACCCTACATGAAGTGAATTATGTGTGGCTGCCTGTGAACACTACAACTACTCCTTAAATAACCGCGGCAGTTACCTGCAAATCATTTTGTAATAGAGTTCATGGCTTTCAAAGAACACAGGACAATATCTTGAAGCACGTTGAATAAAGTGGTGTAACATAAAGATTGTACACCTATTGCTTAAAAGAAACTGCAGCCTTTCAAAGCGGGTAGAAATTTAGACAAATATGAAACCGAAGCACTCCGTAAGCAGTTTGCTTCTTGAAATGCTTTTTAGAAGAGAAAATGCCGGACATCTAACACAAGAGGAGTTAAGAGTTCTCTTTGGCTGCGTAGCCCACAATTATTATCTAACAGCTTACTGTGTTTCCAAAAGGCTTCTGGTAAACCAACTACAAGCCATATGGACTGTGAATTATCCAACCACAAAATGTCTGCATTGGTGCTAAATTGATCAGCTGATCTCATTAATATTGAACTGGTACAGCACCTGAAGGCGTTCATACAACTGAACTGCATTTAAGTTTCACAAATGACTTTGAGATTGGACAAAACATGCTGACGCGCATTTTTTCAAGGGAGGGTGTGGAATAACATTAGTGCTTTGGTATAGCCGGAAGCAGAGAGAGATATTGGTGATTTGCAATAATTACATTAAGAAAAAGATACTGACTGACTTAAAATGGAATAAACATGAGTGCTTAATGCACCCTTGCGTTATGCTTCCCATCCCCCCCCCTGCATTGTTCTTAGGAAATTGTCCTTCTGAGGATTCCTAACTACTTGTTTTATTCTTAGCGTTGCCTATGAAAAATTAAAATTACATTTAAGGCTGCCTTATCCTGTGTTGTTGCAGGAATGATTTTGTATGCCAATATCTGGAGTACTTATCACAGAAATAGGATATCTCATAAACGAGTGCTCATGGACACTCATGGCTGCTCTGCTAAATTTTTCAGCGTTAAATGCAACATCTAAACTCTGCTCAGACATGCTGGGCGAGTGAAGCCCTGAGGAGGCCTGTAAGGAGGAGATCGAAGGGACAAACGGCAGAAAATAAACGGCGTGGAAAAACATGGCCTTATGATAAGTCTACAGAGAAATGGTTTACTGGCCTTGTGCCTTTTGATATCAGTTTGAATTAGAATGATATTGATTTTTGCAAGAGCGGCCTGACAATGCGCCTGTAGCAAGTCCTCGGAGAGTGAAGAGACAGAGGCAGAAAAAGGCAAAGGGACAGAGGGAGGCGGCGAGGGAGATAAAGGGGAACTGGCCGAGGACGACAGATAGATGGAGGGAGGGAGAGAGAAGAATAGGCAGATAGGAGGGAGGAGCGGGATAAAGGAAGAGCAAGAGGCAGAAGCATGAGTGAGGGTCTGCTTGCAGAAATAGAACGACTCCCCAATCAATTGTGCGTCGGTGGCTCTGCTGTGAGACTGCAGGGGATCCCTCAGCAGGAACACATAAAGGAGAGGTCGTAATAGGCCAATACATTAGATAAATGGCATTTACTGCTATGGAAACGACTCCAACCTGGCTGGAAGTTGCCCACCATGCTGGCAGCAGGTTTGTATTTATAGTCCTCTCCTGCTCCTTGTGGTGCAATTTCTCTGACACCCTACCACCACATCACACACATATACATCTCCACCACCTCCACCACCACCTCCTTCTCCTGAGCTTTCTCTTTTCTTTCCTTCTTCGTACCCCTTGGTCTCAGTGACCCTACATCTGATGCTGCGCCACCCACATACCCAGTTGCCCCCCCCCCACACACACACCTTCTTGCAACTGGTTTGTGGCATCCATGGAGTACGAGGATGACACTGTTTGCAATTAACCACTTCCTGTTGGCTCAACCCTGACCTGCTGGTGGACTAAGTGCTCAGGGAACACAAGAAGGGACGATCCCTCATGAAGAGCGAAGACTTTAGTTATTATATTACTAATTTGATAAGGAAGTTTAATTTTACTATTTGGCAGCGGCTGTAGCTCAGTTGGTAAAGGTAGTTGTCCACGGAGCCCAGGGTCAGTGGTTCAATCCCCAGCCCAGGCTATATGTCAAAGTGTCTCTGGGCAAGACACTGAACCCCCAACAGCCCCTTCCCCTCCCCAGCTGTGCAGTGCTGGTCCAAGCCCAGTAGAAATTGGGGAGGGTTGCGTCAGTAGGGGCATCCGGCGTAAAAACTGTGCCAAATCAACATGAGGACCATGATCCGCTGTGGCGACCCTGAACTCACGGGATAACCAGTTTGTTGCATTACTATCAAACCCAGCATTAATACAATGTATTGTCTTTTACTTATGTGGTCAAAACCGCTCAGTTGTGTTGAAATGAAGTATACTGTACATTGCTAACGGGGCCAAGCAGAAGAAAAGAGTGTTTACAATAACAGTGCAGCTGAGATAAGTTAACATTTATGAATTTTAATTATATCCCATCAGGGAAACTCACCTTCTCCATTCTGAACCAATGTGTACACTCCAATAAGACAGGGTTTTCAATTGGTACTTGATAGATAAAGTGCGTTTTAAATTAAATCATGATTGCGCTGAAGCACGTGAAATATGTGAGTCAAGCCTCTGCATGTCCTGGATGGGATAGTGATGTGTTTTATCATTGTAAACATTTAGAAACAGGAAGGGTTTCACAGCAAGACCCCCGGACCTATATGGCTCTGCGGTGTCACAGCAGAAACCAAAAAGAAATGAGGACTGCTGGTGTCTTCTTGGGCTTCATGTGGTTAAAACCCATCATCAGGTCACTGGGGGATTGATCTGCTACTGATTATTGTGACAGAATGGGGATGGGGGAAATTATGGCATGAAAGCTTACAATCTGCATTTTTAATTTCTGTGCCTGCCTTTGATGAGGTTCCAGGAGTCAGTAATACAAGGACTTCATTTAGAATAAAGATGCGCCTCAGCTTCCAGTGTTCCCATTTATCCTGATGCCTTAATTTCAGCTTTACCGACACCTAAAAAGATTTCACAATCTATTGTTTACAAAGACACCCCCGCTTCTCTCCACAACCCTCTTCATCTCCCATTGAATAATTAATTACTTATCCAAAGGAAAAGGGCAAGCAGCCTCACAATGTTGTCTATAAACGAGTACTTATAACCCAGAGACCACTGTCACATTCATGTCTCCCAGGGGAGCAATTCCAGCACAATTTACTGAGCATGAACATTAGACTGTCAGGACCAGGCCAGAGCCCCCTGCCTTCCCAATCCAACAACTCTGGCCGACTAATGCACGGGGGGAGGAAGACGCTGGGGAAGGCTTTGCTACCAGGTAATGGCTCCTGGTAATAGTCTATTCATTAAACACAGTGTCTAAACTGGATAGATCTACGTAATGCACCTGCTTTACACATCCTGCATTATTTATAACCAGAGAACAGCTTTATATTCCGAATGGGTTAAAAGCTTAACAGTTGTTGAGAGACTTGTCAGCTGTATTCACTCTATGCAAAATAACTTTACTAAACTAACAAACTCTATGCATCTAACTTTTACAGTATTCATTTATATGTATGTATGTATGTGTGTGTGTCTGTGTCTGAGTTGTCCAGTTGGCCTGAAGTGTCAGTAAGCTCAAAACAAACCACTGTGCGTTGTGAAGTTTACCTTGGCCGGATAATTTGGTTTGTTAAAGGTTTAGTGGGCTGGTCAGGGAGGGATATATCTAAATCCATGATACATTCATGATTTACATACTGTAAATGTAGGAAACAACTATCAAGTCTTTTTGGTCCTGTAATAAGTTTTGGTGATCCTTTGACTTGGCTGTTCGCTTCGCTACACATATTCATACGCTTCTTAGAATAAACTGGTGTCAACTTATGGTTCTAAATATGAAACACACTATGAATAATTTTAAATTTATTAAAGAAACAAGACATCATGGCTGAAATGTTCAAACTACAAAAAAGAGAAACTTCGACCGAGACTGACTGGGGATCAAGCCACTAACCCTGTAGTCCGTGGCTGACTGCCTTACCACCTGAGCTACAGCCGCCCCCTCCTGCTTATATACTAGTTGTGTTCATTTAAAAACTTAATTTAAAGACTGGAGTGAAATCTGAACAATTTGTCTATATAACTAATCATTTCATACTCATATCAAAAGGCCCTTCTGCTCCTAAGTTCAAGTGTTATTCAAATGAAAGCTAGAAATTTTAAGCCGAATCTACTTGAAATTTGCAACCTTAATTAATTGATTGCACTAAATTACTTTCTTACAGACTGAGTAGAAATGCGTGGACATTGTTGTCTTGTTTTAATACTCTTAGATGTATTCTGATCTAGTGTTTTGGTAAATTTCTAGCTGCTGACATCTGCCAATATCTGCAGCGTAGCCATTCTCAGCACGCCAGATGAAGTCTTTTTGATTATATATACTTAGTTGCTCCATGTAAGTGAAACAAAATATTAACAGACCCCCAGAATTTCTCCCAACCCCTTTGCTTCACAGTTCTGTCATTGTAAGCAGGCCTGGATTTATCAGTCACAATTGTTATGATCTCCACATGGCATATTTGTGATCCTGCGGTCTTACAATATGTAGTTACAAATCACACTTCAGCTCTGGAGCTCTGTAGATTCTATAACACGCTGACACACATGCATAAATCCAGCCTCACATAAACCTAGACTGTACATTCACATATGGTACATGCAAAAATACATACACACACACGCGCGTGCTCACACACATACAGAGTTGGCATCTATTTCTGTGTTCTCAGTACAGATGGAGATGTAGGAGTGATTTAATGAGGTGTGTTTGTGTGTATGTGTTAGAGGGGTTATATTGGGGGTAATCATCAGCCTGCTGGTAGATCTTGTCCTCTATAACCTCTCACTTCCACCTATATCATCACCTCTTAGCATCCAGCTGAGTGTGTTTTACAGTGTTGAGAAGATGTCACACATTCAGCACATTGTATATCCATACAAAAAGAGATAACGCAGACATAATGAAGGAAGAGATGGACATGAATCAGACCCGACTCAGGACCTCACTGCGTTTGACAGCAAGTTAATCACACAACCGAAACATAAAGAGAATAAATAAGATAACACAGCAAACAAGCAGAGACTTAGCAGAAATTGGGTCATTTGATAGTGTGTAAGCTTGATTCATTGTTTTGGAAAGTGCTATGTCTCAAAGATGAAACATTAGCTGAATGTTGAATCTGCAGGGACCATGATGCCTGAGAGAAACGGTAACATAGATAATGTATTGCCGTGTGCTTTAAGAAAAAAAGGTGTTGAATTGTGGTAAAATAACAGCTACTTGAGAAGTTGTTTCTCTATGTTCTTAAAAGAAAATCTGTTTAAGAATCTCAACCATATTGTTAGAAGCAATGTAATTATTCTGTGAAATGATTAGAAAATCAATGAAAACATATTTCAAAGTTTAAGTTTGTGTTACTGCACATTTTTATGTTACTATGTGTTTTAGCCCTGTACAGAACATATGAATAATCTAGGACAAAGGCCAAACAACAGCGCCTAGTTTACAGCACTACAAATCATTCATAAAGAAGCTCATTTTCATGCCAAGTCTGTGTCCTTGGCTGCACAGCAGCAGCTCACTGAACGAGTCACCGGAGAATCAGATGAAGACTCTCCTCCTCCTCCTGGTCTCTTTGACCTCTGAAAGGAGCAGTCAGTTCTTGGGCCCATCTGAGCGGAGATTAGGTGTGGGAATGGACTTCAAAAGTCGAAAGGAATCACTCTTGCTAGGTGTTGTATCAGAGGATTACTGTACACTGTTTCCTGTTGGCCATAACCAGAAGAAAAGGAGGAGCTTCAAATATTGACGTGGGGCTTTACTGCAGCTGTGGATCTATCGGCCGCTCTGAAAGTCTATCGATGTGACTGAATGTGCTACAGTGCTGTACATTGGTTCTTCATGTCTTTCTAAATTACTTGACAGGTTCATTCGATTCATCTTAATGTTTATGTACAATGCCCTACATTGGAGCAATTTTGTAGAATTTTTATGTAATTTATGACCTCTTGTTCATGTAGACCTCCTAGCAATGCACCCCTCAAGGACCTCTGCACTTAATGTAGTAATGGAATTTTTCAGTTAACTTATTCTCAACTCTACTGTCAGTGTTTTTGTCCACTGAAGTAATGAGGGGTTATTAACGTAGTTTCTCACGGAGGAAATTCTGTAAACTATCCTCAGGCGTCTGGGGGTGGTAACAGGAAACAAAGGACTGCATCTCAAAACTGACTTGCAGCTAGAGCCAATCAATGCTGAATTAGAAAGAGCAGAGGCTAAATATCAGCTGAGATAAGCAGCAGGGTTGGTTTTAATTGCAGCCAGTTAAATACTAAGTTTAGATTGACAACTGAAAACTTTCATTTTACATCTGGTCATATCACTCCTCGGTTAAAAATGTTTGGCGAATTTCAGGACAGAATATTAGAATTACTAGAGACACACTCAGGAAATCAGAAGCTTCTAACATTACATAATACTGCTTAAAGCCTCTAAGACACTCTTAATAAAATGCCTGTTTTTATGACACTGGTCCTGCGGTGAGGTGTGATACATAAGAGAATATTAGACTTTAACAACGATTTTTTACAGCTATCACATCTTCACAGGTTGGTCTAATTTGTCAGTTTACTCCGTGTGTAAGAGATGATAATTAAGTGATACATGCTATAAATATGTGACTTGTGCGCATGTACCTGTATGAGTTTAACAAATTACACTTCCACGTGTCAAAATCTTGCTCCAAAGTGGCTCTAGCGGTCAGAAGAAAAAGAGATTCCTCTGATTAAATGTTTATTTCCCCTTGGGGTGCAGGGTAAATAACAGCCATCAGGCCACCGGTTGAGCACTGTTGGACAGAATACAGTAAAACAGGCAGCAGAATTAAAGACGTAATTTGAGATTCACTAGAGAAGTGGAGGCAGTAATTGAGACATCAATTACAAATCACTAATTCTTCCTGTGAGAGCAGTAAATAGTGTTTTCTTCCTTTATATCATTTCTCTCCAACCCATGGCTGTTCTCCAGCAATGCCACCAGTCTCTCTCTCACACACCAGACGCCAAATATCACGCAAGCATTATGGCTTTTTCTGTAAAGGTCCTGTCGTGTGCGAATAAAGTGGCGACGAACATTTGTGATACAGACACCTGTGTCTGAATGAGTGTTTCGTATTCCATGTCTGACAAGGGCTGCACAGAAATATTTGCATAAGAAAATGTATGGAATAGCAGATGATGTGGCTTGTATCTCCGACACATCCACAAATAATTAGAATGTGACACGTGTTAAGAATAGCAAACGCTGACATTTTTCAATCAGTGAGTCACACATGTGAATCAGAGGGTATTTATAGGACATTTTAAAACTCTCATTCAGTCACTTAATCTGAACATCTGACTTTAGGCCCAAGTGTGAACAACATATAGACTTTATGAAAATGTAATTTTGAACTACACAGGAGTGAGGAAAAAAAGGGGACTATTTTAAGGTCCATAGATCCTGGCTTTGGGCCATGAATGCAATTTAAAACTATATTTTGCCAGTAGAGAAGTGCAATGCTACACAACTTTTTTTTTTATCTGTGCAATTGAAAAGTCATTTCAAAGACATGGTCATAATGTTGTTTGTATGACTGCGGTAACTGGACTGTGCATGCGTTACAGTGCATGAAGGGTAAATATAAAATAGTGTAAAAAGTAAATGTGCCTTAACAGGACCCAAAGATTTCCAAGCCTTTTTGCTCTTGAATACATGCTAATTGTAGCATTAAAGATAACGTTTGCCTGAAAATGAGAGATGTTGAGTGCTAACGGCAGCTGATATGCATTGCCTCTGTGTTTGCTAGATGCTGTAGGCCGGTGAATAATTGAAACTGTGGATGTACAGACACAAAGTGTAGCACTGGACCGGCTGTGATAGAGCCTGGCTGAACAAACCGAGAACAGCAGGAGTGTTTTAGCAGGCTGGCTGCCGCTCTGTGATGCCACCTCTAGTCTGGCAGGGACAGATCGCTGTGTAACGAGCCTCATTAGAACACAACTCCATTGCCACATCAAAGGCTTACCTTTTTATACCAGTAGTGGGATCACAATCCTTGGGATATTTCAGCACCTACTCCATCCCCCAAACCCTCACATCTCTCCCCCCCCCCACCCCCACCCCCTCCCCCTCCCCCTCCTCCGAGAGCAGGAAAGTCGGAGTTTTGGGTCATTTTTAGATCTCTGCTGCCGAGTAGTGGAGGTGGCACTGATTAATACAGAATTATGATAATGATCCGTAGAATGGAGAAAGGGCAGATGAGGTTTCTTATTATCTCTCCCACTCAGGTGATGATGGATCCGGGGTCTGCTGCTCTCTGACACTGGGAAGGGACATAGATGGACTTTTGCATTTTGTCACATCAGCAGGCCGCAATCAGAGGGAAGGTTTTTTTTTTTTAAGGGGTGGGGGGGGACTGATGCTTGTCTCTATTTTTTGGTCTGGGCACTCATGCTGGATTGTAAATATCTCAGGGAGGAGAGTGTGACTTTGTTTTCACCTGCTCTCATCCAAACACACACACACACACACACACACATCGTCTGCTCTCCATTACTCTAATTGGAGCTCAGAATATCCAGGCACTGACACACACACACATACCCCTCTTCTCTCTCCGACTGTCTCACTGTCATCCTGTTTCAATGCCAAAGTCACATCTACTTCTCCCTCCATCTTTCACATAAATTGGAGTTTACATTTTGTCTGATATCTTCTTGTAAAATCTGGGCGTATCTGCTGAGGGGCTACGTAGTTCGGAAACTAAAATCTTGACCTGTTACAAGTTGGAGATGATGTTTTCCAGCTGAACGACGTCGATTTTTACCTCAAATTATTAGTGTATTGACAGTGACTACACATTTTCTGTGCCTCCTTGATCACTGATTAATGAAAATCCAACTCAAGCAAACTGCTTTCCCCCACACAGACGTACCCACATGCAGTACAAACTTCCCTGACACAGCAGTTACACACTCCCACTCCCCTCACAACACAATCTACAGACACTACAGAAAATATTATATTTCTGGAACATTATTTACGGACGCTACTAAATACTACTTCCACTGTGAGAATCATTAACGTTGCACTACAGGAATACACAATTTCACAAGTTCAGTTCGTAATGCCTTAACACATTACTCACTTCCAGATGGAAAGCTGAAGAAAGGAGTCAAAAGGCTTCTCTCACGCACACTAAATCATGAACAATTTGTTAAACATTTGCTTCTCTCCTCAAGTTCATGCCACACAACATCTCATGCATGTTTCAACAATGGGGAGTCAGTCGGTAATTGGCCAAAACACTGTGGGATTGTTGAATTTCCTAGACAATCAGAATCATCAACATCTCCCGAGAAAAGTGTGGAGAGGATTTGGCAAAGTAGATGCATGTCTGTACAATTGGTCCACACATATCCACAATAATTCCTTTAAGATTTTGTAATTATATTAGTTTTATGGACGAGTATACGGACCTGGTGGATCAATTGGTAGAGCATCGTGCTGAGATACAGAAGGCCACGGGAACGAATCCCACCCCACCATATTTGGTCCTGCCCAACCACCAAGGGGCCAACCAGCAGCCCTTCTGCTTGATCAGCCACAACATTAGTGCCAAGTGGTTTTAATGTTGTGGTGGATAGAAGTCAGCTTTGTTGTCATGCTGTGAGTCTGACAGCCAGTATTACATTTTTCCACTGCTGATCTCTGTCTACTCCAACATTACTGTTCCTAGGTGGTATTAGTGCTGGGGCTAATCCATTTAGCACATTGCAATGGTAAATAAGCCAGGTTTACTAAAAATAATTTTTTTCTGTTCATTATACCTAGAAAAATATGGAGACAATTAGCAATGTGGCCTACAGAGATTTTGGGGGTTCACCAAATTCACCAAGTCACTTTTTATTCTCTGACTTGACTTGAAAATGTTATGGTAGAAGGTGCTTTAAGGAACATTCAAAGGAAGTCATTTGATAAGTAATGTGTAAAACTACCAAAAAACAAAAAACAAAGTTAATGATCAGGGACATTTTCTGCACCCTGTCAAACTTTCTATACCCCCTTCTCTCTTTCCAGATCAAAGTACTTTGCAGTAGTCATTCCAGTGCTGTTTAATGAACATATTTCTAGTCCACCCACTTGCTTATTCAGAGCCGCCCACATCAAAGAACCCAGGAGGAACCTTGAATGTTGCTGTGATGAAGACTAGGTCTACCGCTCTCTTATTTCAGCCCTGCCTCTGGCTTTGGCTGCAGATCCTGGGAGTTTGTCAATTCAGTGTCCACCTTCATGACAATGCAGAGGTGCTCAGTCATGATTAAGACAGCGCACGCAAAGGTTTAGAGAGGAGAAGTCAAGTTGTCAACTTTTGGTAACTGTTGTACAAGTCTGGCTTCTAAAGTTAGAGAAGAAAGGAATGTGAATATGACACGGAAAGGTTTTGAGTTTGTTGCAGTAGAAAACGGTACCATCAGTGATATAAGTCAAACCAGCAGCATCACATAGTTAGCTTTGTGAACAGCTGAGAAAGTAATGGATGAAGGCCACAGACAGTGAGAAGTAAGATTTTAATTTGCTGCAAAATGACCTCAAAGCTAGGTTGGCAATGAGCTGGGGCATCTTTTAATAAGCATCTTATAAGATTTTATGCAGAGAAATGGCACTAAGTTGAAAGCCATCCCACTTAGAAAAACTGCATATAGGTAAAGTCAGGGACAGGGTGCCAAGTTTATGTACTTGTAAATATATGTCCCATTGGGACAATAACACATTGAAAGGAAGTTAAAGCCCCATTTGAAAGTGGTGAAAATGGTAATTACTGTACATCAGCCCATGAGTCTAATGATTATTCCTTTAGAGGCTCCAGATGTGTTATGTCCATGAAAGTCCTCAGTCATCCTGATGTGATTATCTGGATATGACTCAACTTCCAGATTCACAAGAGTAGCATGGAGGAAGTGCCTCATCCCTCAGTTATAGATAAGAACAGGAACGATCTTTATTTCTAACAAGATTATGTTGATGTAAGAGCATTTGTGGCACAGAGGTTGTCTCTTCATTCTCGATTAAATAAATGCTTTTGGTTCTGCACCAAACGACCTGTTGTAGGAACTGAATATTTGTAGTTACCAGACACAGCAAGGGAATTGTTTTAGGACATCCACATACAGTAGCCTGTTTACCACACTGTGCCAACAGTCAGAGATAGACATCATGACATTTCACTGTTTTTACAATTGCAATGCGTGGTTATTATTAGGGCATCTAAGTGGGTGGGAAAAGAGGAGAGGCTTGAGTCAAGGCGATGTTTACCAGCCTCATGAGAGCATATAGATGACATGTCAAAATGCTGCTCGATAAGGTGAACACTTACCTAAAGAGGGCTATGGTAAAGGGAAAGGTAGAGAAATCAAGCAGTATTTCAAATGTAAAGGAAGTGCTACAGTGTTGGAGTGATGAAGAGCAAAACTAAGGGCCTGAGACAGCAGGCAGTGGATGGCATTAAAAGTATTGAGATGTTGAGCCTTCCAGGGAAACTTAAACTGCAAGAACTGTGCCTTTTTTAACTGGTGGAGAATCTAGGAAGAATGTTTAGCATCAGAAATTGGCTGGGATCCTCATGTTGCCTCAGCAGGTTTGGACCTGTTTGGAAAAGTGATTTTTGTAGCTCCGTATAACAAGCTTAACAAAGGACTTTAAATGTGCAAAAGTTAGATTGGATGTGACGCTGTCAAAATCTAGGGATACAGTAGTGCAGAGCACAGCTCCAGCAGTCTCAGCAGGGAGGAAGTGGAACCTGAGGGAGGCAGTGTTTGGGGATGAAGTGTGAAAGTGCAGAAAAAGAAGAAATGTAGCTGGAAAGAAGTGTGAAACAATGTATCTTGTGCTTCCATCTCCCCAGTATCTTAGTAAATGAACAGGTGAGGATGCACCACAGTTTGTGTTCAGGTGTTCAACTTCACTCCAGCACAGAGAGATTTAAGGAAAACAAAGTTATAGAAAAATAAGACTTACTTTCCTGCATTTAGAAGTTTGATGGGGATGTATCTTCCAGTATCTACAGTATCTTCCATCATGACAAAGTGAATGTAAAATAACTTCTGCATCACAAATATTTTTTGTATTTTTATTGTGAATAGTTTTAATATGCCAGTTTGTAACATTTCACCTACTGTACCTGCACAGACACAACAGGGTGATATGGATACGATATCTGTACAATAAGCAGACGCAAGAAAAAGGCTCCTTTGTTTGCTGAATTCAACTGAACCGTATGAGAAAGTGGAAAAAACTAAAGAGTAACAGGATATGTAACCACTTTACATTAACAGTGTGAAGGATGTTAAAATAAATGCTTCCTACTTCCAATGGATGAAATGAGTGTTTACTTCCCTTTCCCAGCATGAACAGGAACATTAGGCTGCTAATCTATAGAGAATCTGTCCTTAACCTCGCACTTGAGTGTTGACAAGTTTATGTCACAGATACTGTGGCCTTGAGACGCTGAGAGCACCTAACTGACAAAGATGATTTTTGAAAGATTTGCCTCTGCGTTAAAATTCTTTAATAGTACGGTCTATCTTTTATAGGGGAAGTTCAAAATATGTAAATATTTAAAGTAGCATTTTTACTTATCAAACAGCGATTTTCTACCCAGTAAAGCAGAATTATTAAAATGAATAGGCTCCCTAATGTAATTTAAAATTAGAAAATGACAACAAATGTACAATGAAAATATTTTTTATGCTTTCTTTATTAGATCAGCAGATGACACAGAACCAATAAATGTGTCTTCATTTAGCCAGTCTTCTTTTCATGAAAGACCTGGCCGAGACACAAACACAAACATACTGTCTACAATGTATGTGTGGTGATTAAGAACATAAATAAAATGAAACCTTCGTGGTGATATTGCACTCTCGCATGAATGCCAATCAGAAGAGGGCAAATCTATTTTCATTGCACAGTAGGCTGAATAATACTGGCAAGTGTTTATTCTTTGCTTGGTTGAAGGTGGGCGTTAAAAGCAGCTTAGGTTAGTTTCAAAATAGGGTAGTTTAGGCCTAGAGAAGGGTGCTGCCTGTCAGAGACCCGTGCAGATTTAGGGTGGAACAGGATCATTACCAATGCAGGCCCCAGTGCTAGTTCAAAGCAAAGCAATAATGTTTACGATGATCCTAATTGTTGGTTTAACTATTTGTGAATTGACATTAGCGAGTGTGTCCCTCCTTTTGCCAAAAACCAAACTAAATAAAAGCAGCCTCGTCGGATAGGCTGGTATGTGACATGGCAGGCCACAGTAAGAGCACCAAAAAAACACACTCAGTAGATTCATTCTGCAAAATAATCGCCTTGCAACAAAGAAACGCAACAGATGGCGAGACATAAACGCTGTCAGTCATTACATCACAGAAAACATGGTGCCAATTGAAGCGATTGAGAGATGGTTTCAAAAACAATTTGATTACTTTGTACACCAAGACACACAATGCCTGGTCAAACAGCTCTGCCTAAATCAAATGATTCATGTCGCCAAACTCTGCTGGATACACAACAGAAAGTTTGTCAGTATTTTCTACTTATCGTTATTGATAGAATCATGGAAATTATCTTTTTTTGCCTATGTTGCACACCGCAAGTTAAAGCTACAGTGTATCATTTATTCTAAATGCTGGTGGTTCTGGTTGCTGGTTATCTGATCAGCTTGGGAACGTAAGGAACTTAGTACAAAGTAAATTATGTCTGGTAAGAATATTAAGAAATACTGTATGTAAACCTTTTTTGTTCTGTTTGTTTTTTTGTCCTGATACATAAATGATTGCAAAACACAGCTGTTTGCTAAAGTTTTAATTTGTGACATTGAGGCTCCACAGCTTATCCTATTTTAATTTACTGTCAAACTCCTCTGAGCAAATATGGAGAGTTTGATTAGAGTTAACAAAGAAAACCTGAATAGTTAGCATGAACAAAGGTCAGTGGCTTTATAAAGAAAAAAGCACTAGGAAGTCTGACTTTCAACAGAAGTCCCATGGAAAAAGTAATGGATTAATCACAGAGAGGAAATCAAGCATGCTACAAGGGAACGCCACTGTCTCAGAGCCCAAACTTTAAAACTGATTCTGCCGTTCCTAGATGTAAAACAGTTTCACATTAGAAAGGATTAGAAAGACACTGCAGATATGGCTCTATTGAGCTGAATAAAAATATTAAGAATGAAGTGGAATGTGTCCTTATGGGTCACCTGCCTACACAGGCTTTTATTTGCTTCCACATTAATGCAGATTTGATCAAATGATTTATTCTAAGCCAGTATTACATCTTTAACACATACTGTGCTGGCTTATTTGTTCCGGCTTGTGAGTTGTGCTGTGGATATGACGGCTGTCAGGATTGTCATCAGCAGAGCTACAGATTTTAAGTGAAGAGGTGGTGGGAAACTCACACGTTCCTGAGGAATCTGTCATGCTTAGCGCTGAATTCAGAAATAGCAACAATATACAGACTAAAGCACCAGAGGGGCAGATGGCATTTTTCATGAATCACCTTTCCAACGTGTTCATGACCAGATGGTCCAGTGGCATCGGAAATCCACAACAGGCATAAACAGATACGGTAGAGTTCTTATGAATAATGAAATTTTGCACAAAGGTTTTAACATTTTTGTGAACAGATTTATCCTGATTATGTGGGTGCTCAATGTGTACACTGTTTATCCACTGTAGCTCGTGTCTTTCAAGCAATAAGTGGTATTGGAAAGGAGAACTAGTTACTGCAGCTGATAAAGCCAATATCCAAGTTTCTGTTCTGAATAACAGAGGTAATGTTTTCAAGCCGTTACAGCACCAAGACATGAGTCAGTGAGTGATGGAAAAACTAAAACTAAACATTTTTGTCATTGTGTCCGTGTGTCTTTGGTATGTTTGTTCTGAAATTATTATGTTTACATGTGGTTTTACAAGCTAAACAAAATACTGATGTTATTGATTTATGAAGTTGATTTGGCTAATGTGTCCACAATTATTGATGACATATTTATCCATACATTTTTTTTTTTTTTTATCACCTATCCTGTTCAGGGTTGCGGGGGGGCTGGAGCCTATACCAGCTGTCACTGGGGGAGAGGTGGGGTTATGTACATCCTGAACAGACATAGTCAGACAACCATTCACAACCCTACACACTTTTCTTAGCTTCAAAAAATAAGAAATAAACACAATAAATAACGTAGACAAGTACAGGTTTGCCAGCAACATTAATTGAAATTTAGTTCCTTATCTTCACGAGCACTGTTTCAAATGCCTTGGAAGCGACCATAGCAGACCATCCTCAAGGCTCTTTTTACTGCAGGGTACCAAAGTGTTACAGATATTTTGGTTGTACCCTGGAGCTGCATTTGGAACAGCATGATAGTGACGACCTTGTGTACCAGAAAGGATGTGTTTAGCCCTTCCACCCCTCTTGTGATCTTGTCCATCTTTGCTCATGCAAAGTCATGTCGGTCTGCTACTCAAACTTTGCCTCTGGTAAAAGGTGGATTTTTTTTTTTTCCTTCTGCTAAAAGCAAAGACTGACAGCGGGAGCTGTAGACCATGATAAAAGCACCTGCAGTTTATTTTCCTGCCACCCTGCATGCCTCAGCTGTTCAATGAGGAGGCCTAAAGACAGGTGACAGGAGCAAGATCTGTCCTTTGCTACCTCCATCATGACGGACAAATGGAATTGCTCGGCACTGCTGAAACTAATTTAGTGGTCAATCTCTTAGATATGTGCAGGCTTGTTTCTTTTTTATTTTTTTAGTATTAGTTGTTTTACATTTCATTGCAATATGTAGCCCGCTGACTTTCATGTCGAGCCTACATTATTTCGATTTCCTTGCTTATAGATATGAAAACAGAATGTTCACTTTGTTACCAACATTACTGAGCCCTCCCTCAACCTGTTGCACGTTGTTCTCACTCTCAGCAAACACTGCCAGCACTTGTAGGAGAATACATGAGGCAGGCCAAGATTTTGCAAGAATATGTAGTTACATGTTTCAGAAGGTGTTAGGAAGGCACTGCAAGCGACACAAAAATGGGTTTGAATCCATCTTGAAGCCCTACATTCAAAGAAATGTTCATTGCTTACTAAGCCTTTTGCTCCTATCATGGACCATGGCCCACTGTCAGGGTTGGGTAGATGTGGATTGGTGTGACAGCACTTCAAAGTTATTTTCTGCTCTTGGTTCAGTTCATCCTCTTTAAAGATGCAGAGGGTTGTGAGGAGAAGGTGACGATGACCAGGTGGCTTCGGAGCCGAGTTCCCATCCCCTTAAAGCCAAGTCACAGTGACACTGCCTAACAGATTCTAATACTTGCACTCTTTTTAATTAATAATGTTCTAAAAAAGGTCTATTGCATTAGAGAAAACAGCACTGAAATTATAGATTTCCTTAATTCTGACAGTATAAAGCAATACTGCTGATATTAACAATTTGCATTATATTCATTCTTATTGTCTGACCATTAAAAATTATTCAGCAAGCGTTTAGTGACAGGCTTCTTTCAATTTGTGTAGGAGCTTCTTAATGTTTGGATTATTCCTCCCACCTCCCACATCTCTGAGGAACAGCATAATTAAGCAAGTCGCCGCACACAGTACAAGCACAACTGCTCTTTGTACCTGTGCAAGTGTGTAATCAAATTTTAAAACTTGGAACTTACTTCACATGGATTAGCAGCATAGTGTAACTCAGATTAATGCCCTGTTTAAAAGTCAGTGAATTTCTTTATATTGTACTTATTGTTTGTGAATTCCACAAAGAGGTTTAAATCCACAGTGGACTGTGTCTGCTGATCACAGCCCTGGTGAAATCAGAACCACATTTAGTTGTTCTTTAGTTTGTTCTTACAGGAGCCGACTAGAGACTGTGAAAGTTATAGTCGTTATTAGTTTTTGGAGCTGTTTATAGATAAACTACTGTGTGCATATTTTTGTAATGAATGAGCACAACAAAGAGTAACTCAGATGGGTTTTTCATAGCTTTTGGAACAACTGTGGAGGTCTAAGGCACAGCTGCACAACCTAAATCAGCCTCTGGACCCCCGTGGATTGCTCCCTTTGGCTTGGGAGGGAGTCAGTGCATAAAGTGAAGAAGTTCAAACAGTCAGGGTCTTGTTCACAAATGAGGTTAAAATGGATTGGCAGCTGGATTGGTGTAACACCAGTATCATCGAGGACATTGTATCAGACAGTCGTGGTTGAAGAGGGAGCTGAACCACAAAGGCAAATCTTTCAATTTACTAGTTGGCCTTCACTCACGGTCTCAGGTACTGAATTGAGTTTTAAATACAGCTGAAAACAGTTTTCTGAGGCAGCACAGTGGTGGAGTGGTTAGTGCTGCAGCCTCGCAGATAAAAGGCAGAGTCACCAATTAACCTAACATGCTTGTGTGGGTTTCCTCCCACAGTCCAAACACATGCACGTTAGGTTAATTGGTGACTCTAAATGGACTTTCGGTGGTATTATGAATGTGAATGGTTGTCTGTCTGTGTTGGCAATCACTGTTGGCTTACAAATGATGGATAAATGGATGCAGGTATATACTGCAACAGGAATTGTTTAGGCATTTACTGTAACTGTACTCCGATCATTCTGGATTAGTTCCTGTGACTAACAAGCTGCTTACAGACAGGTACGCGAGCAGTGAATAAGGCAACAAAGCAGCTGAACTCCTTTTTGTGACAAAGCAGAGGCTGAGCAAAGCACAGACGGGGACTTGAGTAACTTTGGGGTGAAAGAAGAGGGGCCTTGTGTAAAACAGGAAGCCCGATTCACAGAATGAGAGAGACGAAAAATACATAATATAATTTGCAAAACATAATTTAATTAATTAAACATATAGCTGCAGAAAGTGTACATTTACAGCAAGTCCCAATACTTGCAGACCAACTTGTGTGTAGAATTCAAACTCTTGTCACCTTTAGACAAATGATGTATAATAGTACAGTTCTCTTCTGGCCTGGATATTAGGAGCTGAACTGATCCATCACACAGTCATCATGACCCAAGCAATGACATTTACAAAAAGCCAAGTCCTCTTGCACTCTTCCCACACTTATCAGGTGTGCATGAAAGTAGTTTCCAAGTACTTTTCAATGATGGTACAAATTGAAGTTGTGAGGTCTCTGTATGTGAGTCAGCAGAGCTGCACTCACTTTAGCCCAAGCCTAGTCCTACTCAGTTGGCTGCCATACAATCCTTCCTAATATAATAGAAACCAATTAACTGAGTGGGTGGCTTTACCCAAATCTTGATTTAAAATGGAGCTTTATTAAAAAGAGTTACAATGTGGCAGCATGCTTAACCTGACTGGTGGCAGAGATATGATAAGGAATGTAATCCCTGAGGCGAGAGCTGATTAGCTTATCCAGTCAGAGTCACAGCTAGTGCAGAATGAAAATGGCTGTCGTCCTGTGGAAAAAAAAAAAAAATCAGCTATTTAAGGTCTTGAAAAAATAAATAATTTTTTTTTTTTCAAAACCTTAAATAGCTGACTTATATAGGACTTATATTATTATATTATATAATATTATAATATGTATTATTTATTGTTATATATAATATATATATTATATATTTGTTTTTATGGACAAAGAGAAATTTAGGAGTAGACACAGTGACAGATTTTCTATTGATCTATCTATCTATCTATAGTAGATCTATCTTTAATAATCCCTAATACATTATGTTTGTTGCTATGAAACGTTCCCTTGCCCAGTGTGAGCCTGTGTTTTATCCCTGCCAGGGCCCCTCAATGTCAATCAAACAGTGAATGTAAAATGTAATGTAAATGGAGCTGTGGTAGCAATCTCCAGCTGGCTCATCTGACTTGGCTGGCCAGTGCTTTGGACTGTGGGTACACCCATCTTTTACTCCTGCAGGCGTCCTGTTTGCCCACTCCTTGTCAGTGTTTATCTATGGATTACACCTTGTCTGCTTGTCTTCATGTCGTGCTCCAACTGCTGCCTGGTCTTCTTGCTGAACAAGCATCTCTCTTGGATGGGCCCGGCTGTACAAATGAGGAAACAGCATATTTTTACACAAAACCCGATTTATGGGAAAGGTGCTTTGGCTTAGGTCCTTGTTTGTTTTTCATCTTCTAAAAATATAATTGTGTTTCCAGAAATTGGCAGTATGATGTTAAACCTCTTCTTTGTAAAATTGGAAATTAAAATGATTGCAGTGGAGAAGTATGTGTTGCCCTTCTGCTATGTTTAGATTGTAGTTATGCTGTAGGGTAGGTGGTTTGGCTTGTGAGCTGTCAGGGCTGTGCTCTAACCTAGGCCAAGAATAATTTACATATACAGTATGTATTTTTACAGTTTGTCTCCATAACTACAGTATGTCTCATTTTTGGAAAAATCAGTACAATTCTCAAGGCCTCACATACATTTGTCAAGACAGTTACACACAGTATAGCACCACATCATTGGCAATAGGATACATGTCCCCTCCAAACCTTTAGCTCATGTTTCAAAACTTATGTCAGTAAATACGTGAACCTTTTCAAATGAAATGTTTTACTGAAGCTGTGAAAGTCAAGGTTCTGAGAATGTTTAGCTGTTTTGTCAGGAGGACAATGGGAAAGTATTTTCTGCTATGTCGTATAAGCTGAATGCTGCCACACAAATATCTGCACGTGCAGCATTCATGGCACCACCTCCAAGACTTTTATCTGCTTGATAAGCCAAAGCAACAGGCCACACTGGGCCATGGAACTGCTGGGCAGCAATTTGTTCTCTTGAGCTACCAAAGTTGTGGCTGTGTGTATGAACAAGGCTGTAATTCCTGAATGATTAACATCATGATTAACCTTTGTCCAAGCCCTTGAATTGAAGCTGAAAGTGTTGACTTTTCTCAGATTGAGTTTTTTTGTTTTTTTTTTTAATTTAATGTCGCAGTGTCCAGAGGCCAAATGCCAAAAATGGTATCATTGTTCCAGTATTTATAAGCCTGTGTCATCCTGTGTGTCACATACTGACACAAAAACAAAACTTTAAAACCCTATGAGTGCAAATCAGTTACTATGCAGAAAATATTAAATATTGTTAAAATCTTAGCTGCTGGAAAAAAGCTATATTGTGTCAGTCTTTGCAACTGGCATAATACTTACTTCTGGTTAAGATAGTATAAACAAAATTAAAAATCCTCATGACATTCATTATTTGAAGTTTTACATTAGAGCATTTGAGTTTGCATTTTTAGGAACACAGCAGCTAAAAGACCAGTGGCAACAACTGCTGCCCCTGAGAATACACTCACATTGTTAGTGTCAGTACAAACCCACCAAAATATACCAAAACGCAACCTCGCCGATGAAGCCAAGGTCACAGAAAACATCTGTGGAACAACTTCATATTGAAGAAGAGTTTAATTTTGCGTCTAGCTTATGAAGGAGAAGACGTGTTAGGCTTTTAGTGCTCCTCCAACATAGTGTCATGCATCCCCTAACCGCTGGTACAAAGTACTGTCTGAATACACGGTGACAAGCCGCTATTAGGCTCTAATTTCAGTTATCTTAGCAACAAGAAGCCATTTCACCTCTGAATGAATAAGGTCATGACTTTTCCATGTGCAAGCTGTAATTTCTATTTATTCTCTTCATTCTGTTTGGTTCTGGCGAGGCTAATTTTGTGAACAGTACTACACATGTAGCCTGCCTACACAAGATAATTGATGACAGAAATAGAGCGAAGGAAAGACAGACTGTCTTATATGAATCAGTCTCCTTTGTCCATTTATTGTTCTTGGTATTATCTGATAAGGATCTACAATTGTTCTTAAAACGGAAGCAAAAGGGGGAAGAAAAGCCACATTCACAATCACAAATCAAAAAACAGTTCACATTTTTCAGATTGACAGATCAATCCTTGATGAAATAACTACTTGGCAGAGGTTGTATGTTGTTGACATGCACCTCAATACACAGGGGGCTAATTGCAGTGAAGCGTAGTGGAATGTTGTGTGACACCACCTGCTGCGACACTAGCACACAGAAGTATCACACTACAAGCACACTACTGAAGGTACAAGCTGAGAGGGAACCAGGTCATTGCTTTATTTGCAACCTGCAATATTAGCGTTGAATTGATGGGTGCAAAACACTTAAGATTTAAATTTGGACATGAATTATTTAATCGCTTTTACAAAAGGCAAAACAAGGGCAACAATAAAAAGAAGAATATGCATCACAGTTACAATCAACACCTAATGCAAAGTAACAGGACGAGGCTGAGGGGGTCACAGACATACAGTGGAAATCTTTCATTACAGATGTGATAAATATTTCCGAGTTCCTGGTAGGAGCACAAGCCGGAAAAAAAGGGAGAAGTAAAATGTTAAACATGAAGCTTAGACATCTGTTTATACTTTTGATGCCTCAAATATGTGGTCAATAAAATATCTTCACATAACATCTTTATTTTACCCTCAAGCAAAACACTGGTTACAACATAAAGTAAATTAGCGGTGGTGTGGTAGCCCAGGGGTTGGAGAAGCAGAGCTATGAATGCTGAAGTGTTGTGATGGAGCTGCACATAGGCCAAAATACTGAATACTGTTAAATAATATTAAAACTGGTAAACATGTATTACCAGATCGACGGCTTTCGGTTTGTCCCTCCAGGAGACGCCACAGCAGAAAGGGTTCCACACGTTGGTTTGGTGTGAGTTTTTACGCACGGACGCCTGCTGCGACCCTCCCATTCTTATACGGGCTCATAAAGGTCCACGCCTGGTGGGTTTGGATTTGTTCCCACGGCCTTCTGCATCCCCACCTGATGCTCTAACCACGAGCCACAAGGCCCCCCGTACACACATGTGTTACTAATATTAGCATTTTGGATTTGATAGCACTTACTTAGATGACATCGTTTGTCATTCAGGTTACAGTATGTTTATGTCAAATGCGTCATGTACATTATGTACATTATTTGATTTGTTTATCGTCTGTCTGTCTGTCCCATTCTCGTAAATAGACATCTCAGAGGAATTTCTTCTAAATTGGCACAAACGTCCACTTGGACTCAACGATGAACTGATTAGATTTTGATGGTCCAAGGTTAAAGGTCAGTGTCACTGCGACTTCATGTCCACCCCATTCTTATCCAAGCGATAAGGACAGACAGATTAGAGTATGAATCTGGACTGAATGGTTGGTAGAGGCACATAACCACAAGGCAGTAATTATGATTTATCTATACAACAACTTTCCACCTCAGTCAAACATAAAACATTTGTCATTTTGATTTTATTTCACAATCTGTTATTTATAAGGGAATATAAAATGCTCTTGAAAAATTGTGGATGAAAGTGCACATTTGGTGGAACGTAGCTGCTGCTATTGATGTGCTGTTTTCACTATGCAGGCTGTGTAGACATTACGTTAGAGTTAGAGCATAAGGACTTTGGTCTGGTCTCTAAATGTCCCTCAGTCAGCTATTTAATGAGCCCATTATAAGATATTGGGCCTTTGGGCATATCCACATTATAAATAGTGGTCAGGTGACCATGCAGATGTACAGTTTCAGCAAAGTCAGTGTTAATATATATTTCACATTTAGTCATTTGACAAATGCTTCTGTCCAAAGCAACTTAAAACAAGGGGAACAGAAGATTCTTTAGTGTTTTGCTAAAGGAGACTTTAATATGTGAACTGAACAAATTGGGAATTGAACCACTGACCCTGTGTTTGTTTGATTGACAGTCTGTTTGAGCTCCTGAGCAACGGCCATCCCTACAAAAAACTAGGTTTGAAATTGTTAAGATGATTTTTTTCCGGTGACTAATGTAGATCCTTCAGCTTGAGAAGGGCTGTTTTTCCCTCTACTTTGCAATAAGACAAATTCTAAATAATAACAGTAACACAGTTCACACAGAGACTCTGATTTAGGGTCCCCCTGACCCTTTCAGCCCCTGGGCCTCTACCTTGTGTATATATCTAACCATTGGTTCTTTGAAGTGAGACCAGGTCTGACGAATAGTAGTTGGTTGCAGGTGAGTTGCACCATGATTTGTGCTGAGGGTTAACATTGAAACATGCTTTATTCACAACAGAATTTTCTACCATTTGTCAAGTTCTTTAATTATAATATTTGTTGTTGTTGTTGTGAACTGTATGTTGAAATTTCCTTTTAAAGTAAGTTGGCTCTTATTACAGAAAACAAGAAGAAACGTTTCATTCTGATCTGCATATTTATAATTTATTATGAGGAAACCGTCCATAATTCCATTCAAACAACGTGGGGAGTTTAAAAATGGGGCAGAAACAAATTTTTCTTACAAGACAGTCATTATTTGAAAGCAGGCACCATATTTGTAAAATTGATGGGTATCTCACTTTAGACAGAGTCTTAAAATTGCAAAGCTGCCCACGCTTGTCAGTTTGTCCCGTCGCTCTGAGTGTGTCGATGTGTAGCGAAGGTGATGGAATCCACATTCTTGCCTCACCAGCCCACACTGTGACTCTTAATCGCTTTGACTCTAGCTGCCTTTAGTTTCCAGGAGTGGATGCCCTTAATCATTGTACAAGTGCCACTTTCCACTTGACTTTGATGAATTTCTGTCCCACTTTGCCTCGAAGAGGAAAAACTAAATTTTCACTTTCCAGGTAAAAAACTTGCAAGAAATAGCCCTGGGTGACATGTAGACTGACAAACCCAAACTATTCGGTAGTCAAACAGTCATTGGAACATCTCTGTTGTATTGTATGTGCTAACACACCTCAAACCAACTCATCTGGCTCCTGAGAAAGAAAGAAGCCCATTCTGGGGTTTTTGGCCTTTATAATGCTTCCTCTCATTTCTCCACAGCGGTATTTGTCCTCTCGGCTGCCTCTTTGCCAGCCAGCGCTGCTTCTTCCAACGCTCCCTGCCCACCCCGCCTCTGCTTCTTCTGCTATTCTGGCCAAGCTAAGCCACAACTGTCCCACATGCCATGTCTGCTGGATGTGTGAACAAAGCTCCGAGGGAGCGAGGCGAAAACGGACCTCTTAAGTGAGTGGAACCCAGTCAAGCGGGACGGCTGGAAATGTCTTCCCCTTTGATTCCTCGGGGAACAGAGACAGAAAACAAATGGAGTCTGACTCCCTTATTTTCCCAAGGTCCTGGAAGTGACCCGCCACTGCTGTGGAACACAGACTGGAGCTGATGTTCGCCGCCTGGCTGCTGAGCTGTCCAGCGGTCTGTCAGCTCAACACAATGGAGAAGGCCCCACAACCCAACCTCCCCCTTCCTCACCTCTATTCAGTCCAAGCAACAGAGCACAGCTCAGCCTGCTCAGTGCCATTGCTGACAACTCAGTCGGGCTGCTCACACCGTGATGACCCCTTGAGTAATTGGTCGATAGAAGTCGGCAGACATCGACTTGTGTCACTGACTCATTGTGTGTTCGTGCACACTGGCCATGCTGCGGACGTACACTGCTGCTTCAAGAAAAATGCAAGATCCTAAGAGATAAAATGCATATTCACAGAGAAGTAAAAATAGCCAATGAATAATTAATGTGACAATAACAGCACACATGCACTCACATTTATCTAATCATTCCACAGTGGGAATGTGTACATAATAAGAATATTATCTGTCGGCGCTGTAGCTGCCAGCAGGCTCGGCCCACTTGGCTGAGAACAAACGGGGAAGTTTGGCTACCAGTTATCACACTGCTGCATCTCAGAAACTGGATAGCTGGTTCTGGCAGTTGAATACAGGATTTCCATCACACATCAGAGCATTACGTCCGAATTCAACACTGTGTTAATGGTTAATGGTTTAAAGCAGAGAGCTTTAAAGGTGTTTTTTTTTTTTTGTGGATATAGTACGAGCAAACATGCACATCGTGTGTGAACATCATATGCTTATTTACAGTCAAACATACACTGGGTGATGCCACAATATGCAGCTCCACTGTTCCACCGTGGCAACAACAACTGTGTCTGTAACCATGTCTCTTGAAAATTACTTACAGATAGTAATTTGCAACAGCAAATTCATTTTAAAAGAAACTGCCTTCCAGATGAACTGGTTTATCAATACAAAATGTATTTAGCACCACACATTTCCTGCACACCAGTCTCAGTGGCAGGTGTGGAGGATTAAGTTACACACAATTGGATTGGGACCTTCTCACAGCACTGGATTTGTCCATCCCAAAGTGCAAACCTCAAAATCAAAAACGCATGAAAACAAACTTAGAAACAAAAAGCTGCAAATCTTATTATAACACATTTGGCAGCTTTGCATGAAAAAGCACTTAAACAATTCTCAAAACACATTTTCTGTCAACTGACTGAATCAAAACTATTTGTTTCGGTTATACTTGTACTTAATGTTAGGCAGTTTCAGTGCCTAATGAAATTTAGGTTTACTTGATAAATGGTGCCTTATTACATTCAAAATCTACTGTGCGTCTCTCTTAGACATTGTAGCTTCATCCAGCATCTGGTTAGCTTAGCTTAGCATAAAGACAGGTAAGTTAGGAAATTGTTGTACTGGGCCATTGGTAGGTGGCCTTAGTCGGTAGAGGAGGAGTAATTTCCCTTGCGTCTCTTCAGTGTTTTAAGAATAATTCCTGTGATACTTAGTGAATAAACATATCAGAAACAAACGTGTCAGACAAAACAGAAACTACAAAAGGCCAAGATGATCGAAGCAAGAGACTTTGTTTCGGACCACTGCAAGTGCAGTGACAATCTTCCTCTGGGCACCAGTCAGTTCAACAGGTAAGTTATAAAGCTAAAAAAATATGAAAGAGCATGGCCACTTTAAGCAAACATATGTTCTAACTATAAAATGTGTTGTATAGTCGTAACGGTTGACAGACAATCCAATTTCTAGTCTCAGTTGTCACCGTCCCGACAAGCGTTGTTAGGTAAATGAACCCGCTAAACGGGCAAAGGGCTGCCAGTGGACATTATTCACGAAGCATTTCTAATTCTTCCACACAGTATATTGTACTGAATGTATTTTTTAAGGATACATGTTTGGTAGGTAAAACCCCGACTGCACTGCACCAATGAACATGCAGATTAATGTTTTAATTACACACTAGGCTTTATTCATCTTTTAATACCCGCTGAAATGCTACCAACTCTAATAGTGTTTTAAACACCATGCTCTTTTTCAGCCGTATCCTTTTTTGCAAAACAATTCCACCGTTTCACACCTGGATCTGCCCACGGTGTGACCACAGTCATTTTATTTGTGACAACAGGAAAGATCCCACTTTTACTGCTCACTGCTTGCAGAGTCACTTAGGTGTTAAATACATTGCCTAATGCACCTTAACTGGAGACGAGTGTATGATGAGGGCATTTTACCTCTATTTTTTTTCAGCACAAATTATCCCAGCAGGTCACAGATTTGAATACACAACCGTATGCTCACAAATCCACGTCATTAAACCATTTCAGGAAGCTAACCACTCCAATCACACAGCCAGTGAGCTAATTGCGAGTCATCTAGAAATGACTATTCATGTTTTATTTTATTTCTATTCACAGTAGCCTCCAGGAAGCATAAACCCTGCAGAGACAGTAAGGTAATGTGAAGACTTTTTACTGTGGTGTTGCAATACTCAAAGCTCCATGGTCATGTTCAAAGAGAGTCAGATGAATAAGGCCACACAGACAGATGGATTTTCGGGTCTGTTCACCTGTTTCGTAAATGTTTTTGTTATCGCATTTATTAATCATATAGTTGCACAGCCATCACACTTTAAAATGTTTAAAATTGATTGAGAGTTATTATAAACACACTAATAGTGGAAAATAGCTCATTTAAAGTTAATTACCCATTGTCCGCACGCACAAGTTGAACAGAAAGCAAGTTTCATTTGTTTCCCTTCTGGAAACCTGTTTATTCCTCCGAGGCTGTCAGGCAACAGGCCTGGCAAAGATGTCGCTGCTGTCACCAGCTTAAACAGAGTGAATGGAGCTGCGGTGTCAGGGCTCTGCTAATTTGAAACATCTAAAAACCTTTGTGCCTTGTTCAAATCTATCACTGCCTGTGATGTAATTACATTTTAAATAGGCTCTGGTGATAAATTGAATATCTATACTGTTCTGCCCCTAACCAAACTTGATTAATCCATTTTTAATCAGTTGGTGGCAGGGAGGTGCCTTGATGTTTCATTTAACTGAGGATGATGTCTGAGACTGTCACGCCTTTGTCAAAAGAGTCCTGCTGAACGATGGGATCACAGGATTAGGCCTGGGATTTTCTAAACCAAACCCCACGGACACCAAGCCTTTCCTCTGAGGGGGGCACTGAGTGCCTATGGGGTCCTAATGGTGGTGGTGTGTCTACCCCACAGATCTTCAATAAGGACCCTTATGAGGCAGCGTGCTCCCTTCCCTTACTGTACTGGCGGGTGAGGGCTGAGGAAAATTGCTTCTAATTATAGATGATGGACACAGACTCATGCCCCCAGTGTCTTTCTCCGCCCAGTGGCTGTGCTGGGAAGAGAAACACTTTTACATAAATGAACCTTTGGCCTCCCATGTGGCAAACTAAGAAGCTGAATGCAATACAAGTCCCAGTGATAGAATGATGTGTGGAGTATTGAAATGGTTTTGTCACGAAAGCATGGCTGCAGTGAGCTTACTGTCAGTGGTGGAATGAGAGGAATTACATTTACCCAGCTGCTGTACTAAAGGACAATTTTTTTAGTACTTGTATTTTACTTCATTGCATCCACCTGTGAAACTAATTATACTACACAATTACATTTGTGACATATAGTTTCTTTATAAATAAATATTTTACATACAGTGGTCTAAAAGCAGCGATTACTGACGGTGGTAGCAAAATGCAATGATAATAATTTAGGGGGGAAAAAAGCAAATCCAAGTATCCTGAAGGGCAGAGTTGGTGGAGATTTTGAGCCAGACTCAAACCTATTATATGGTTTAAATTATGTTGCTTATTTTCACAAAGTTCTGACTGTAAAGTTACCATTTTCATTTCGAACCCGTTTTGTGTGGCCAGCTGACAGGTATTACTGCAGGATGACTGGGTGGTTAATGTTTATTCATCCTGAGGAAAGCAAACTGATCTCAGCTTTCCCTTAGTTTCTCTCTGCCTCTGCAATTTCAAATATGATATAACTTTAAATTTGTATCTCAAACATTATATGCAATATTTGATTCTACACATTCTTTTCTTTTACTCTATAGGAACAGTTGGGTATTGAACAGTACTACAACACTTTGCCAATGCTTACAGTATTTACAATACTATTTTAAAGTACATTTCAATACACTACAAATTGAATAACAGGTGTTGTTTTTGCTGCACTGTCAAATGCCTTCTTTATTCTGAAAAAGTTATATATATCTATGTAACTTTAATCTACCCACTGATATATAAAGGTTGACATTAAGAAACTCCAGTAATACATTTTGCACATTCTGCGGTCAGTGGAATTGGAGAGTTACTTTGGGAAAAAGATATAATCAAAGTATTTGGTAGAAGTAAGGTTGCTGTTCCCCGATTCCTTCAAGGAGCGGAACAACACACATCACTCATCACTGCTCCATAAAGATAGTGTAGCCACAAATCAGGCCTTTTTATTTGAAAACATAACCTTGAAGCCCACAGACTAATGTTAGTTAATAATTTTCTCCTTTGCTTCGGCCTGTGGGGAGTAAGTAGTTAGTCACAAGCCAACATTCTGTTGTTTAATGTTATAGAAAGATCATTTTTGGTAAAGTTGTATTTATGTAATCTAAAGAGTGTTGAATTATAAAAATGGTTATATTCTGCTTAAACTGCACTCAGGCTTTCAGCTGGTTATTACATGCTGACTTTGTTTCTATGGAGCCATGTCTCTTTTGAAGAAGAGGACAGATGAGTCACGTGTGGTTGCTGTGCAAATGCATCGGATTTTAGCAGCGCAGTTGCTCCACATTGAGTACAGTGTTTAATGGTATAAATCCACCTAAAGAAAAATCATAAACTCCACCATTCCCACCAAGAAACATGAACCGTCATCATTCGGAGGAAATTACATCCTTCTTCTGGTGCACAACAGAGGCATTGAGGGGTATAAATCTCAGGTCAGGATGACAATGTGTAATGCCCCTTGACTAATTGTCTGTTACATTTGTGAATGTCAGGGGCTGAATGGATGTGAACAGAGCGAAACTATAGGCGCTGTTGTGGAGAGACACTGGGTGTGTTTACTGTAGCTTCTGGGCTGCTGGGCGTGTTGGCTGGATTCTCTAGGGATGAGTCGGAGAAAAAAACAGTCCACCCATCCTGTTAAGTCTAAGTACCAAAATCCTCTTTCTTTTCCTCGCTTATTCTTATGCTTTTCAATCCTCACCTGTTGTCTTGCTTCTCTTTCCTGCATGCAATAACTTTCTACCATTTTTCACCTTCATCTTTAAAGACTGAATTTAGAACATTCTCCATTACAACAAATAACGTCATCCAGCTCTTTTCAAGAATAATATAAAGTAGAGGCAGTTGTCTAATCAAAAGGCCAGTTCATACAGTATGCATTCATTCCCTGAAACAGTTCATATAATAAAACATTAATCACTAATCAGACCTCTCTCATCTGGAGGCCAGGGATTTGACTTACTGAATGAAATTTTGACACAGGCTGTCCTTCAGAAATATAATGAATTGAAAAAAGCAGTGCACATTAAGTAAAGAAGTTTCATACAGTACCTCTGGATATAATGGGACAACTTCTTTAGACGCATGCATCTGCTCTGCAGGACGTGTCACATGCTTCCCTTTTTTTAGTATCAAGTAGCTGTAGACATATTAACGTAGCGCTGAGGACAACAGGAAGTGAAGAAATGACGCACATTAATCACTTAACCAAAAAGTGCCTTTGTGCACATATAAGACTTTGTACTGATTGAATGTGATAGGTTCCTCCATTAGTCCAGAGAAGCACACAGGGAAATGGATTCCTTAATCTCTTTAAACAAATTATGATCTCAATAATGCAATATCTAAACTGACTACATCTTTGATAGAAATTTGATCTTAACCAGATGGAACTATAACCTACTGCCACAAATTGCCCTTTATTCAGTACTTTTTTTTTTTTTTTCTAACCCTGATGGTGCATCTTTTTTATCACCCTGGCACGCTCTTGTGTGATTATTAAAGAAAGTATGAGGCCCCACGATGCTTCAAATTATAATTAGTCATGACCTGAAGGCCACTGGAAGCAGACTGCTACAGCAGTCATCTTCTGCCACTAGCGGCCACAGAGCAGCTTGCTATTAGCAGCAGGATGTTAAATATCTTGTTGATGGATATACTGGTGTTAGTGAAAAACCACTTTTTTGCAGCGTGGTACTGGTTTAATTAAACTCTACCTCAGTTTTCCATTGGGCAAAAGTCGTGGATAGTATCCCATACATGGTGGATTGGGGTCTAGGCTTCACTTGGCCCCCTTGGGATCATTGTCTTGTTGGTTTTTACTCCAGAAATTCCTTGTATTCCTTGCAAGAAGCATCCCTACAGATCAACCAAGCTTCATAGTGGGGATGGCGTATTTGGAATGATGTGCAATGATTGGTTTCAATTAAACACAGTTTGTACTCTGATGACCAAAAAGACCAAAAAACGTTTTTCAGTTAACTTCATCATCAACATTCCTTCAGACAAATTCTAGCTGAGATGTAATATAAGTTGTTTGTACAGTCTCTCCCATCTCCGCTGTCACCTGCTATATGAGGAGTCATACAGTACGTATCTTGGTGGCCACCCTTAATAGTCTTCTTGTTGCTTGGTCATTCAGTTTTCAAAGACAATCTTTTAATTTAAGCTTGTGCCACATACCTCCGATTTCCTAATGATACGTTTACTTGCACTAGAAATATTCCGCAACTTGTGTCCATCCCGTGTTCTTCATTTTACTTTTTGCGCGACATCTGAAGCAGTTGTGCTTTTGGTGAGTCAATTTAAGGCGCTGAATAATTATGCAATCACTTAGTTTTTGTGTTATATTTCTAATAATTGTATTACTTTCTAGAAATATATATTCAATTTGACATGAAAGGATGTTGTTTTGTAATTTTACATGATCACAGCTCAATGTAGGAATTATAAAGTAATTATAGACACTGGATACAAATATACAGTACTAAACAACAAAAAAGGGAAAAAATCATGAAGTCACATTTTTTCAGTATTTAGAGCTTAGTTTAAAGTTACGTAACAGCTTAGTCTTGACTCCTGTTGTGCTCTCTACAATGAACAATAGAAGAAAGGGAAGTAACCATATGATAACAGAGCCAAGACTGAAAAGTCAATATATTAGCTTCAATACAATTCTTTTTTTTTTTCCGAGTGACATTCATTTAAATTTTTTGCACTTTGCACTTGAAGTATTTACATTTGGCTTCTTCGGTAGTATAGATTTATAGATGAGTCAGCTCCATCAAAACTAACCTCTTTAGCAATTTTTGTATCACTAAATCACAAAGGAGTCTTTTGCTAAACAGTCTTCTTTGCAGCAAAGTACAAAACAATACCAACACAAACAGTCTCTGCTTAATTACTGGAAATCTCCAGTGGTCATCCAGCGGGGTCAGATGCCACACCAAGCCCTTGGATAAACCAATTTATGAGTTGGTTGATTTTTCCAATAGCCAGGCTGAGCCACGGACCTTTGGGTCCTGACTTTTAGAAATTCCACAAAATAGTCAAGGAAATTATATTCTTTCATGGACACAACTCAGTACATCATAACAACTTACTTAAGGTGGTAGAGAAAAAAAAATCATACATCATATGAAAGATTTTATATATTTTACCTATAAATCCAGGGCTACACTTTACAGTAGAAACTCAATCCAACTGCATGAGTTGAGACATACACATTGGTAAACACACAATCCAGAAATAACAGCTTAAAGTTCACTTGTCAGTGTGGACAGTTGTGCACTTGCATGCAGGAAGCGAACACATGTTTCTATACCAAGTAAAAACAGGCAAACAACTTTTATCAAACAGCTGTGTTTCATCACACAGCAGCAGGATCAATATGTGTGTGTCCTCTGAATTGACAGAGGGATTGAGTGTAATTTACACATGTAAGAGCACAGTGGGTGCTGCATTCATTAATTAAATCCACAGATGGAGCATTGTGATCCTATGGAAGTCTTATTAACCTAAAATCCAAGCACATTTCCAATCCAGACAGTTTACATTCGTGCTGTTTGGTACGGGGAAAAGGATGCCCAGGAGGCATCTATCACCGCCAAAACTGTCACAACATCTTTATGTTGAACAAGCCCGAACATTGTCTCCTCAGGAGAATCACATTATTTTCACTCTGTCAACAGGACTAATACTCCATTAATAAAAACTCAATTTTTCTAATGACTGTACGTTTCATAAGGATCCCCCCTGCCTTTCTGTTGGTGAGTGGAGTCTGGGCTTTGACTCTCTGTCACTGTTCTGACAGGCATCACGACAGTAGGCCAGTGCTGCTGGTACAGTAGCTCAGCAGGTGAGTGCTGCCTTAACTCTGTCCCATTTCCATTAATTCTGATCCATCTAAACAATTGTTTGCTGCTAACCCACTGTAACAGCCTACCTCACAAGATGGCGCCTGCAAGTCTATTTCCCTCAGACAGTCCACATCACATAAATGCTAAAACCACTTTTGAAATTGTCACATTACAGCATTGTTCACTTCAGGATGTACCAATACATGACATTAATGATACCGTGGGTGCAAAGGTTGTAAAGTGCTGTTTTTCTTCTTAATAGTATTGTAACATTTCTTTTTTTTCTGGTTTCTGATACTGAGTTCCTACAGATTGTACTGTTAACGCTCTGTTAAATAAGAATTTATGATCCTAGAACATGAACTGTAGAAACAAAGTCTGTAGAAGTAGTTAATTGGGGAAGCCAGGAACTTGGAAGTCCATTTTTCTGCTAATTCTCAAGTCGGATTCACTGAACTGATTCTGTAACACAGACTTGCCTATTGCTCCTTCCTCTTGTGGACAAGAGGTCTGAGAGTGTGTGGTCTTTTTCAGTTGCTCAGTTTTTGAGAGAAGGCAGCTCACATCCTGCTCTTAATTAGTCCTCACCAACTCACGCAGCCCTTCATTTTCAGCTGGACCCTTTGAAGTCGGCATAGTTCTATTGGGTTTTCCTGATTGACAGTAGCGGACCAGCTGTGAAGAGACTTCACCAGAACCGAAGATGTCATGTCGCACTGACATTGTGAATAATATAGGCTTTGTTGACCATCAACTATGGAGATCCTTTTTGAGTCGGAAGTCCTTGGATTGGGGCTCAGCATCAAACTGGAGCCGGTCTGGTTGGCCTTCCCAGAGAGACGTGTACTGGTGGGTCACAGACATGCTGATAGCACTGTGTTTCAAAGTGGAAGTGGTGGTAGCGTGGGGAGATCGAATGATAGCCTGTGAGATTTTGATTGCTCCTAGAAGTTAAATGGAACGACAGAGTGACGGCTCCACTCATTCCCATTTCGTTAGAGATGGGACGCTGTCATGTATTAGGTCTTTTATGACTTCAGACTTCATTAATGAAATTCTTTCAAAGACAAGTACAAATAGAACTTCAGGATGGGATCAAGGGGCCAGGTGGCATCTGAGGAACCAATCACATTTTGATAGAGCTCGGGATGATACCTGAAAAGACTGTTCTTGAAGGGCTTTCATATCTGTTTAGCTGTTAAAAAAATGAAACTTCACCTCAGATTTGGTCAGAGGGACTATGACAGGTGGCTGTCAGCCAGCCATTTGCCCGAAAAAGATAAATATTTCAAATGGAACTCTCAGGTGAACATAACTAATAATAAGTAAGTAATAAGTAATAAGTAATAATAACTTTAAATATGCGTAGAATATATTTTATGATCACACATAATTAAATGAGTTGAAATAAATAATAAAATAATAATAAATAAAACATAAATACGCAATAGAATAAATATTTTTATGTAATATGTAACAACAGTAGCAAATAGTAACAGATTATGCTGTCTTTCATTGATATTACTTTTCTTAGCTAATATTTATAAACTAACAACACGAGTAGTATATTTTATAATTATACAATAAATATATTCATTTATTTCACCATCTATTGTTATAGGCATCAGTAAAGTATAGCCTAATGTGCAGGGGCTGACTATTCAATCTCAACTCTGATAGAAACTATATTATGATCATTGTGAACGGTGTCCAACATTGTGAGCACAGTTTGCCCCCCTTGGCACGTGGCAATAGTTGTCAGTGGGCACTGACAATAATATTAACAATTAATGAAAACACAACATAACTCAGTTATTCACTCCACCGAGTGCCATCTACTGTTAGTCTTCAACTATTATTATTTTATTTGCCTTCAGATTTCATTAGCTTTATTTTCTTTATTAGAAGTTGAATGAACGTGCTTGGAGAAATTATATAACGGCCTAGTTTCAGTCAAGAGAAATTGCCGTAATAAGTGAAGTTGAACAAGACCAATGGGTGGAAAAAAATTGGACATGTGAGATGAAACTGGGAGAATGTTTTCCAACACATTAACATGGGAATTGGTAAGATGCAAACAGCAATTATTTGATTATGATCTGATTATTGCACATTGGGGCAAACAGCACCAGCAAACCTGCGCAGTACAGTCCTGTTGCCTGTAAACTGAGGTAAATGTTCTACATTATTGTAGTCAAAATAAACAATGTTGAACTACTGTATTAGAACATAAAAGCATTACCACGGCTTTTCATATAGGGGTTTTACTGGGCTCTTTCTGATTAATGAAGCAGGAACAACATCAATTTAGTTTGATGTCATCCAGCATCAAAACTGCCTTGATAATTACATTTCAAAATGAAGTCATTTGCATGTAGCCTTGAAGTGAAACTGATTTTCTCACTGTCAGAATCTTAAAAGAACAAAGAGAAAAGCAAACAGCTGTAAATCTTTAAAAAAAAAAAAAAAACATTCACCATTTAGAAGCCAGTATTTAGATTCACCAATTCCATCCTGGAGAATGCTAATCCCCCCCCCCCCCCCCCCCCCCCCTTCTTTTTCCCTGTCAGGTTGCATGGGGATCCTGAGTGAACAGCCTTTTTAAGTGCAGCCATGGATTCTTGATTGTACTGAGATCCGGACTCTGACTCACCCACTCCAGTACATTAACGCTGCTGTTTTTCAAATTCAGACTGCAGCAATGATTGTTATGTCCTATTAAATGCGTAGTATAACAGTGGTATGAATTTGTATGAATAAATAAATAAAACAGCAATAACCAACAGATACATGGCAGAAAGGAAGGAGCAAGAAAGGAACCAATCAGTGAAATCAACTGTTTTGGCAACACGGATTTCTATTAGTGCTTCACAATGGTGTATGTAATGTAACTAGCTGTTTACACTGAAATGACATCTACAACAATTAGAGACAGGAGGCACGAGTTCAAAAAACTGTGTCACATTTGGAAAAGTTTTTTTGTAAGGTCTTAAAGTCAAAGTTAAAGCAGTGTTTCAACAGCTTTCAGGCTTGTCCCTTCAGGGGTCACCCACAGCGGAACATGTTCCGCACGTGTTTTTACGCTGGATGCTCTTCCTGCCGCCGCCCTCCCATTTCTTTGTCTGGGCTCAGGACCGGCACCAAGGTTGCCCTTGGGAGCTGGGTGGGGCCACACCTGGTGGGGTGGGATTTGAACCCACTGCCTTCTGCATCCCAACCCAATGCTCTACCACTGAGCCACCAATAAAATGTTAGGGATACAAATAAACAGTACCACTTCCCTGCCCCTAACAAAAACATTGAATACTATATTGTGATACTGATAATGTGCAGTAATACAAAGAAGGACTGTTTACATACAACCATTTGTATTGTATATAACATTCCCTATTTAAATAGACCACCAGTACAGAGTTGCTGTTTAACCCCAGGTGACCTGCGGGTTTGGGTTATAATGGGGATCTGAAAACTGTGACAGAAATAAAGTATCTAAAGACTGATGGCACAGTGCCTTCAGTCTGCTGCAAACACTGTTCGAAAAGCCAGCACTGCATTTTTTTCTGGTGTTTGTATAGGTGTGACAGTGGAGGCCACATTCGTAGGACTTTTGTGCTAACTGACAACTGACAGTGCCACTTACAGACATTGCTTTCGCCTTGAAATGAAAGAGTCCTTCAACCACTGTACTCGGAGTAAAATGAACAAACATGAAATCTTGGTGGAATGAAAGGCAGAAGACTCAAGTAAGTGCATTCTGCCTGTTGTTTTCTTAGTAATAACAAAATGTCCGTTTGATTGCTCGTTTCATTGATTCTTTTACTCTATAATTATAAAAACTTCCAAAAGGACGGAATATTTGTAACACACACTACTACAGGACCATTTCCCCCTCATATTTTCTCTATAGTGACGTTTTATTGACGTTGTTGCAAATGAGTTCTGTATTTACTGAGCATCAAATGATGCCACTCAAATATTTTTATTAGACCACTTGTTTGCAGTGGCTTTAAAACCACGTAGCGTTCATACAGCCTGCTTTTCGGATCCGTGTATTTCGGGGCTTATTGTGTTACTGTGTGTCTGTCCTCCTGTAATCACTGTTGATTGCGTGCAGCTTCTGCAGGTGTCAGTATGACTGTAGCCGGTAGGAGGGACTTGATGCTCCAACTTCTCATTTTGTCTCTGCTCTTCAGCCAGTCGTCCTGGTCCTGCTTGGAGAGAGACGACGGCATCAGCAGCGCCTTATTCCGGGGAAACACCATGCATCTCAGACCGAAAAGACGACTGGAGACTCACAATATTTCCGTCTCTTGTTTTTGATTTTCGTTTTTTTTTTTCTTGCGTCTTTTCTTTCTTTTTCTTTTTTTTTCACCCCCTCCTCCTTTTCACCCAGTCTCTGACGCGCAAGGACACTACAGCATCCATCCACGGCAGAAACGCTCACATAGAGCATCCTCTGTACAGACGCACCACCATCCTCCACCTTCCTTCTATCCTCCTACTCTCCTCCTCTCTCCTCTCCTGTTCTGTTCTAACCCAGAGGACATCGGGACCTCTTCCCCCCCGTTCTTTGCCCGGAGACATGGATCTATGGTTTCATTCGATCCGGATTTGCTGGTGGAGGGTTTTGTTTCTGATGAGTGTTTTCCAGGACTATCTGAGCTCCATGCTGGACTGCCCGCCGACCTGCAGCTGCTCTCAAACAGAGATCTATTGCAATAAGTCCGACAACGGCAGGTTTTTCCCTTTACTCGCCCTGCAAGATCCTGGGAACAATGGGACCAGTGTTGACATAGCAGAGTTATTCAAAAACATCACGTCTATGTAAGTAGCTGCGGATTACGCCGTGCGTTTCTAAATCATTAATTGATCCCATCCTCAGTCGGGCTTCCAGGGTGTCTGTTGCTTTTTTTCTCCACCAGTCTGACTTGTTGACTGATTGTGTTTTATTTTCAGACTTTTAAGACTTCAGTCTGTGTAGTGGCCCTTAATGCTACAAGCATCTTTTATAATCGGTCTTGTGTGGAGTGTAAACGTGCTTATTCTCTCCAGCACAGTAAAACGCATCATTTGCAACATTGTTAGACGTGGCAACAAACCACCTGATCTTGAACAGTGGTCGTGAATGCCAGATTTTTTTTTCGTGTGTGTGTGTGTGTGTGTGTGTGTGTGTGTATCTCCCATAAAGTTGTTCCTCCGCAGCGGCACCGCAGGCCTACATGGCCAAATGGCAGAAGGATGTTGCGGAGGAGCTCAGATCACCCATTCACTTGACTCCCGTCCTCGTGTCCAACAACTGCTCCGACAGATTGCGCTAAATGAAACAGAAATAAATGGTGCACTGAGGTCAACCAGTTATATTTGAGCCTGCATCCTCTGAGACAAACTTTAGTGCGTCCACATGAGGCGGGGGTCTACAAGAGGGCGCAGAAAACGTCACCTGGGGCGTTTTTGTTTTTTTTACATGTAGCAGGATGCTTGGGTTTCATGTAGGCTTTGCTTAAAACAGAGGAGCTGTGATGACGGCAGACTCTCCAACCCCCCCTCACCCACACACCCCCAGAAGTACATTTTCATTCTGCCTACTCTCTCTCTCTCTCTCTCTCTCTCTCTCCTCTCGCTCTCCTTCCCTGGCATCGATCCCTGCTGCCAACATCAAAGCTTTCTTTCTTGAAAAGTCAGGAAAAAAAAAAAAAAAAAAGCGGAGCTCGGCCCTTAAAATAAGACCTCTGATTTTGATGAGGCTGATTTGCATACACACTAAAGATCCCCCGTTAACGCACTGGAATTCCCTGCGCGGCTTCCTGCGCGTCCTGTTGCGCCACAAAGGACTTTTCCTCCCATCGCTTTTTGGTTTCCCGTTTACCCTTTATCCGTTTGAGGGAGACAACAACTTATTTTGTGACACGGTTCATCGCGTTGCTGTGCCACTAGAGGGTAGCCTGGTACCCTCTATCCACTTGGAACCAAGTGCTCTTTACAGCAGTGGAGTCATTTACGTGACTGTTTTATCAGAGAGACTTTTTAGTCAAATCAGGCACAGAATGAGCGTCTTCTTAAAGCCCAGCAACATTAAAAGCAAAGGATAGTAAAGAGCTGAAGGGTCAGAGGTGAAAGCACACTATTAGTGATTAGTGCGACCCTGGTGTAACCCTCAGATAAAGGTTTCCTCTTTGTAAAACCTGCTTCATTCACATTCCAGTCATTTATCTCTCCTCTTACACACTGGGATCGTCACTGGAACAATCCACCACTTGGATTCTCACTTAAAAACGTAAGAATTTTGTTGATAACAAGCACAAAGTCACACATTTGATTGCCTTTTTTGCCTTTGAGAAACCCAAATGCAATTGACCCGGGACTAATTGTGCATTTCATGGCACCTCGCCAGCAGGCTGGTTGTTTTCCTGCTGCTCAGCATGGACGGCAACCTCCACCCAGCACCACCAGCAGCTCAATGACAGCTTCTGAGAGCCTATACTTCCCAGTGTCACATCAGCTTACATATCAGATGGCAATTCACACAGTCAGTGCCAACAGAGAAAACGATTTGTTGAGTGTGTAAAACCTGATAATCGCTGCCATTTTAATATTTAGTAATTGAAGCCTAAATGTAGAAACCAATAATACACAACCACAGTATTTCACACGGTATCTGAATAATATACTATAGAAATTGAAACATACAGTAAACGCAACTCTTTGGTTAAAAAAGCGAATCGTTCATATTTGTCCCAGTATCCATAGTAATACAGAGCAGTTAGCAGATTTTGCTAACAAGAAATCTATTTCATTCATCATGGGAGAGATGGGGACAATTTATGGTGATGAAAACTGGTGGAAACTGAAAACTAGTGCGAGAGCTCCTAGCGAGAACTGTGGGAGGATTGACCGGCCAAAGAAAACTGCCAAGTCCAGATAATAGTTTTCCAGTTCTCTCACATTAGAGACTCATCACAAGAGGCATCACTGTTTGAAGTGGATAAGATAAGGCCTTGCTGTGATACTTGAAGGGAAAAAACGGTTTTCATGAGAGCAGCTGAAACATTTGACAGTGCTGTAAGTGCAGATCTGACTGCAGGTGTGCGTTTGTTTGCTGAATCCAATCAGCGTCTCCACCTCTGGTGATGACGCATGGCCTCGTGTTTGTTTTCCCTTATTGTACTCTCGAGAGCTTGGTTTGGAAAGAGAGGCTGAAGGTTCAGGCCAATGTGTGCGCGTATCATTGTATCGTCTGTTGCTCAATGTCTTCGACATGTACTCAGAGAAAATTCCCCCCTGTAACCTCCTCATCTCTGCTGAATAACCGCTTGTTATTCAACTCTTCATTCAACAATGGAATGCAGTACGTTTCATCAGTATGCATTCATACACACTGCTGAAATGACTGCACATTATTAAATCAAATTGTGAGCGGAATGTGTGATAGCCAGAATCTAAGGTTGCCTTAAGTCATATGATATACATTTATAATGGTCATACAAACATATTAACCCCTACAGTGAATCTTAGTCCCAAATATTTGAGCAACACATTTTCTAAAATGGCTAAGATTATGTGATGGGAGGAGGGGTTCGGGTGGGGGATTGGCACTGGCCACCCCCAAAGTCTGAGTGGCCACGTGCCACCTCGTGCCAGAGTAAGATGGAGGTACTGTAGGTAGCTCCTGTAAAACTTTGAGAACAAGGTGAACTGACCAGCTCTAAGCCTGAATCGAGTCATAACTAAAAAAATAAGCAATATTTAATAATTTTTGACATGTTATAAGTGCTTTCATATTTTTTTTGTCTCATTAGAAATTTTTAGTAGCCACGACCAGGAAGATTATCCTTCCAAATGATTGATGTTTACCTCTTAGCTGTCCAATGTTATTTTTTTATGACTATTTTTTGTATCAATAATATACAGTTAATTATATCTGCAAAGCGTTTTACATTTGGGTTTAAAATTAGTTTTCAACTGTGACATCCTATTTTGAGTGTGTGCCCCAGTCTGGCCAACTCAAAAAAACATTACTTGATCGGCCTCTGGTTAGATCTGATTTTCCTAGTAAATTTCAAAGATTATTGGATTTGTACCTGTTTGAAGAGTACTGCAGATTTCTTGGTCCCCTTCCACTAATTATATATGTATCACAACCCCCACGTGACACATTATATTCTATAAAAATCTCAGTTTAATTGTATTTATAGTTTGTCAGCTGTGTTCAAAAATTTTAGCTTTCCTTCCACCCACTCTCAATGTATGAGTACAGGAGGTTACTAGTTTCTACATCATACTTGCATAAGTCAAATACTGCACAATAATTGGTGTCTAGTTGTGATGTCACCTGAGTTTAACATGTATATATGTATGAGCAGCTCATGCATATATACATGTTAAACTCAGGCGTAAATGAGCACAGAGAAACAGCTTTCTAGTGTGGAAAGCTGCACATCATTTCAATTCAGGTTATGTAACATAAAACAGAACACATTTCTGAGTAAAGGGGGGCTATGAAGATACAATCTTTGAATTTTAAATAGAGCCACGAGAGACCCAAAATCTCCACATTTCCCAACACAGCTCAAAGATAAGTTTATTTTTTGGGAGGCGTTGACTCTGTCGTGAAATCAGTGTGTAATTTTCCATCCCTCCGTCCATCCTTGCAGGTAAAGGACGTCTCAGTCCCTCTGAAATTCTTTGAATGCATATTTGATTATAGAGTCTGACTGTAGTACAGATCTTTACGACACATTGTTTTCTTTACAAGTGAATGTACAGATCCAAAGTCCTCTATTTGCCTTTGAAATGCCAATGCTCTTCCAAAAGTAGTTTTGGCTTCTTTAAAGTTAACTCTTTTCTTCAGTCAAAGAGATTTATATGGACTTGTAAAATTGCCATCTGTTTATCTGCAAACAAACACACTCCACGCTCCAAAATGGTTTACTGTTTATCTGCTTTGCCAAATATGGCTTGAAGTTTATTGTTTAATATCTTTAAAATCTCAATGATCCAGTCTATAAAAGTTTGTCTTTTCATTTCCAAAAGCTAATGCGATCTTTTAAAATGCATCGTGATGTTCTATTTATCACAATTAATCTTTTATTTTCAGATGGTGTATAGGTTTTGGGTTTTATTTCAGTGGCACTGAAGCAAGGACAGGTTTTAAAAGATAAATGACATCATGTAATAGACCCTGATCTTTGACCTCTCTGACCTTACAAACTTCAGTTATAAAATGCCATACAATGGGATCACGGGATGGAGGGTGTGATCTAATAGGATAAAGTACATATCGCATCCCTTTGATGGCTGTATAATCCACTTGCCATCACATTCCACAATTATTGTCAGTTAAACTGCTTTCTTAAAAGTAGTTTTTTTTTTCTCTCTCCTTTTTATTTTTTTTTTTTTACAAAATTGAAAGAAGCTGAGCTCCACTTGAAAGTATCGATCTTTGGACACCTTCCGCTACACATGTTTTATGAAACCTGCCAGCTAGCTGATGCTGCCAAAGAAACTTGTTCCATACAGGAATGTTTCCAAGGTCGGCTGAGGTGACTTGTGTGGGCAAAAAGTGTCCCTTGGTTCAGACGCTGAGCATTACTGCATTATGTAAAGTCAGTGTTTTCTCTGCGTCTTTAAACTACTGTGCTGCCCACATAATGTATGGGTGACTGTGCCAGTACCACCTTCAGCTCCAAGTATCTGCTACATAATGCTTGCGTAAGGCTTCTGAATGGGAACAGATAAGCAAACTTTTATGGAATTTCTCTGAAATTGTCAAGAGCTGAGTATTTCCTGTTCAACTGAGAGTCTTTGCTAAAGTGCTGGAGTACCAGTTGAACCCACAGTGAAAAAGGTCCTGGGAACATTTGGATCATGTATTTAAAGGGCCACTGCCACAATTTAGTGTTGCTTTTCCATAAGGTTGGGGGACTTGCAAACAACAAAATTAACCACAGAATGCTCTGGACTAACAAGAACATTCACTATTCACTAGTGATTTGCCAAAAAATAGTTGACAACAAGGAAACAATTCACTGTTGGACCAGTAGTTAAGAGTTCATGTTTGTCCGAGAAGCTTGTTTGCTGAACTTCCTGGGACCTCTTAATTTTGAGTCCCTGTCCTCCTGGATAACACGTAAAAGCAATGTCTACTTGCCGCTTGGTAAAACGTTAACATAAAATGCTGGAGAAAGTGCAGGTTACCGATTCACACGCCATTTACTAACAGACAAACTGCTCAGATTGCAAATGTTGAGGCACCAAAAATGTTCCATGTTGAGTGCTTTGTTTGCAAATGACAAAGTACAGTATCTCAGTACCACAAACATAATTAAACCTGACTCGCTCCCCCTAAACACATCCTGTTTATGCTTATCTGCAGCCTATACATTGGAAAGTGATGGACAGACAGCACGGGAGCTTCAGGGCTCACTTGTTTAGTTCATGTAACAGCGTCTCACCTTCGGCTCGATGCCAGTTTGCTTGTTAGCTTTTTAGCATGTTAGTCTGTGGATATTACACCTGCATTACCCCTGCCTGCAGACGCTTGACGAACCTACAGCAATATTTTAGGCAACTTTGGTCGGCATATTTTTCTTTACTGTATAATGTAACACAATTGTACATTTACAAGAAAAACACTCGATTATAGGTGATTGTAGCTGGCAGCTTCATACTTGGATTAAATTTGAAACACTGCCAGCACATATCGAGGGGAAAAAAACACACTTGAACATCATGATAGTAGCCATGGCTAAAGAACAATACTGTATGGCTCCTCAAGATATATTTTTTTTAAAATAGAATGTTTGGATTTTCTAATTTAATAGTCTGTTTTACTTCCTAATTCTGAATTAATTAATGTTTTGGGAAACTAGCAAAAACTACCAGTCACAGGGTTTTTGTTACTTCCCCTAATCTGCGATGCCACATACAGTAAGTATTAGTGCACCTCCTCCATCCCAATGCACTCACACATCTTCAGTCTCACTGAAACACCCCCTCACGGATAAGGCTACAGATTTAATATATTTTTATTTTCTCATCAACTCCCACCTCTGGTTCTTAATCTATCTCTCTCTTTGTCTCTTTGCTGTATTAAGTCTTGATGAATGGGTTTCTGATGTCCACTGAACCTATATGTGTTTGTCATAGTGATTTGTCTTTTTCATCTTGATATTTATTTTAGTTGTATCCATTTTGTTGAAGTTTTTATACTCTATAGGCGTCAGATGCTTATGAGCCGGCTGCTGATTCTTATTGTGATCTGCCATTTCAAGGCACAGATGATTTATATTTAAACTTCACATACTGCACCTTCTGTTAGCTGCTCATGAGCTCGGAGCATCACACCTGTTCGACATCAGCTTTGGATATAGCAAAATGCGATTTAAAAACACACATTGCTATATTCTTACTGCACTGTTCCTCCACCTCTGACAGATGATGTTTTGAAACAGGTCAGTTCACTTTTTGAATAGGGCTGGGTTGAGATTTTGTGGGAAAAATGTGATTTTTATCCAGTAAGCAATCGTAATTTGGGGTTGTTTAGCTGATTTAACAGTGGCCACAGTACTTGCTAAAGCATAGATGCAAAAAGAAGGACAATGTGATGACTATTGATTGATGAAATAACTTTTGAGTGGAGCTTGGTTAAGTAATTTTTTTTTTTCTCAAGGTCCGATACTCTTAGATATTGAATGACGTGAAAAGATGAGCAGACTGAGACTTTTGGCTCAATGAAACCATCGCAAACTGATAAATGCTTTTAGTAGGTCACAAAGTGTACGATCAAAGTGTAAGTAAACACCATTAGGAATCTGGCCAGGCATTCAATGCCAACTTTTGGTACTGTTCTTGGCGATTTTCGATACTCTGTTTCAGATCAGTCCCCAACCTTAAGCCTTGAGAAAACTGAGCTAAGAAGTAGCAGAATTCATGCTGCTAACATGAATACGGTGTTTGAGAACATCTGCAGTGGCTGCAGTGCTGGAGAATGCATGAACAAGGAGGACATTTTTCATGTCATTGTAGTTTTATAGGAGAGCTATTCTCTTTGTAAATTAATTATTGCCCTGTCTTAAGCTATAAAATGACTGGCAAATGAAATGCTTTTCTAATAGGGTCCAGGTGAGCTTGACAACCTTCGAGATCTGTGTTGCATCTCCAGGCCCATGCTGCATCAGTGTCATCACTGCTAATGTCCTTTAATCGCCGAGGACAGACTTGCTAACACTCGTCCTGTGGGTTGGTCCCCCCCACACAGACCCACTGCTGACTCCACGTTGCGAGGCATACCTCAGGCAGCGCATGTCGGGCTCCTCTGTTATAAGCATATCATCAAGTTTGCATGAGCCTGTCTTTGTTGAAAGTAGGTCACGGCTGCAATCTGAGAATTAGGGGGAGAGAGTAGCGGTTTCGTTCAGATCCTCTGCATGCAGGGATCCTGTGAGATGTCCCGGACATGTGACTTGCCCAGCTTCTCCCACGCCCCCACCCCCCCACCACCACCACCTCAACTCCCGCATCTGCAGGCAGCCCTCGCGCCTTAAAAGATGCATACTAATGAAGCACCTTCCATCCCATTTAACAATCAAAAGATGCATTGAGGATTGAGGGGTGAAAACTACTGAAGGCTCTGCTGTTTTAGCCAAGATTAGGAAAAACCCTTTAAAGCCTTGCAGCAGCATTCCAGTCACTTTCTGTTGACATTTATTTGAGCTTCTGCTTTTATACAGCAGATTATGAGTCAGTGTCGCCACAGTGCTCAACAGTTTATCATGTCAAATTTGCGAGATTGAATGTAGCAGAAAGAAAAAAAGAAACATCTATCTGCCTTTTTGAACTACAATTCGTTCCATGGCGGCATGAAATAAATGCAAAATAGGCCTGACTGAAATTTTTCTTTTGTGCATAGTCAATAAGTTTACATCTACTTACATCGCTTTGGTTGGACAGCAAATGTCAAGTGCCAGCTGCGTTCAGATATCCACTGATGAACACGAGACAGAAATGTTTTGTTTATTACAGTCACTCATATTCAGACACGGTATCCGTAGGCTTACCGAAGCCACACTGAAAGCTGCATTATAACTTCTTTCTTCCACCTGATATTGATGGATGATTCATAGTATATGTGTGTTTTTTGTCTCTCCTCTCTTTGTTTCTGTCAGTCTATCTTTATCTCTCTCTGTCTCTCTCTCTCTCTCTCTATCACACACACAGTTAAGTTTATCACTCATAACCCATTCCCAGGTGAGGATATATGTCTGACCCTCACTCTGTCCATCATGATGTGTCGACATGATTGAAACCCCACCTTCCCTTCTTTGTCTCCCGCCCCCTAATAAAGCTCCTACTTATTATTCATGTGGGATGTTTTGTGTGTCAGAATAACATCAATCTTAATGTATTATCAAGTAGGATGAGTCACACCACTGTCCTCCATGTCAGCATTGACTGGCAGAGCCGTGTGAATAATGCAGTTGTCTCAGTTCTCACTGAGCTTCAGGCATGTTCTCCTGCAGCACATGCCTGCTTATGGATGCTATTGAACAGCATTCTGTCTTCTCTTTTTTTAAAAAACAAACAAAACAGAAACACTTATTTTTAAAGCGCCACTGAATTATAAATGAATTGTTAATCTATGTCACTATTTCATTCATCTATAGTCCCATGTTGGTATTCTTATTAGTTTTGTTAGTATTCATTTTATCATTTTAAGGTCTCAGCCCTTTGGTGTGCTGACAACTGGAAAAACACTTTATTTCAAAGCCTGAAAAGACAATTGCATTGTGTTTGCGGCATTTCAAGTCAGTTGTGACAAAGCAAAGCATTACCCAGGTAACAGCACAGCGAGCTGCCCTCCCCTGCCTTCATCCATCCATCAGTTCTCCATCTGCACAAACAAGCACGATCTGTTTGAAGCAATATGTGTGCTGATGTTTGGGTGGTAAAGCCTCATAATGAATTAATGGCTCTAAAATCCTGGCTGTTTAGCTTTGACCGTCACCATCATCCACTGTGAGGACAGCGTGAAACACTGCAACAAAAAGGGAGCTTTGCCATAAAGCAGAAAGATATCCGAACACACACACATACACACACATACATATCTATAATTTTTGGCCTTGAGCACCATAGTAGCCTCAATTTATTGATTAACTGAAATGGCCTGATGTCTGTATTTGCTCTGTTCCCTGGACTGTTGGTGTGTATGGCACTATATCAACACATTATGGACCTGGCAGGCCATTCAGCTGTACTCACTGATCATTCTCATTGAGGCTGGTGGCTGTACGGGACTCAAGAGCACCAGGAGGGGTTTTTAAGACCCCGACAGATCTTTGTGTCGAGGCAGATGAGAACACATTAAAAGTAAATGGTCCTCTGGGACTCAGCTCTCCTTCCTACTGGCTCCCTGTTGGTACAATGACCTTGCTACTTCAGTCAGAATATCACACTCACTCTCCATCTTCCTTCATAGGTTAAAAAATGTATCATTTTGAGAAGTGCCTGACATCATCGTCTCTTCCTGCTGAATCACACCCTCATCTCTCATTTCTCCCTCCTCCAATGTCTTCTCTTGGTAAATGTAAAAAAAACACCTGCGCCTTAATTTGCCACATTCCATTCCTACAGTTTTGCCTCTGCATAGATCCATGGCATCATTTCATAATCATTTGTTTTCACACGGCAGTCCTCCATGCACATCCCAACCCACTCACATACAAAAGCATCATGTCCCATGACATACAGTATATGAATATTTATAGTAAATGAAATATTAGCCTACTTGTGCCCACATATTGCTATAAAAACAATTATTTTGTGTCACTGCTTTTCAGGCTGAATACTATGGGTACGTATTTATGTTAAATACAATTATTTGTTTGCTTGCTAAGATATTCGTGATGCAGATACTACTTTCGTTCCTATTGGACAAATACGAGTCTGCAGCTAGCAGAAAGTTACCATAACATGAATGGAAAGGTGGAGTCAGCTCGTGAAGATGTCACTGTGGCCATCAGAGGTGGCAAATTTACATTTAGTCTTCACTTACAATAAGTGGAAGTACAGATACCACCTAACGTGAAAAGGCTCTTTGCCCTGTATCCAGTGAAATTTAGTAGCTTTCATTAGCAGTTTAAGAAGGTTTTTATACCAATTTTTGGACAGAATGCAGGCAGGGTTTTACATTAAGGTCTTTAACCACTTTCCCTTTGGGCAAATAGCTGAGATGTTTTATAAATAACTAAAAGATTCAATGTTGTATATGTATTTTTTTGATGATTGAGAAGGCAGAAAAACAACAGTGTTATAGAGAAGCACAAATACTGATCCCAGGTCCTGATAAAACCAAACAAAGAGATAAACGGCAGAAATAAAAAAACCTGTTGATTAAATGTGAATCTGACACATTAACGTCTTTGTTTTCTATAATTTACATTCTTAAGCAGCTAAATGGTAACACATGTAATCAGTGGGTGGATTATTATACAATGTGATCATTAAAGTAATAAGAACTATAGTGTGAACTAAAAGAGCCAACGCAATGATTGGAATTGATAAGCAGGCAAACAAATAACTTTGTCTCTGCCCTCTCATATGGCCAAGAGGACCCTTTTTTTTATAAGGGCACTCTCCCTAGGGATGCAGGTTGTCATTTGGCATCAGGCTGGTGTAATACAAACATAGTGGTTTGGTTGGGTTTAGGTGCAAACCATCAGGGTTAGATTTAGGTACTAATTAAGCATTATTGGGGTTAGTAAAGTTCTGGTTTAAGGGCAAATGACGTTTGTCACATAATGTGCATCATGTGATTTCACCCTAGATGCAAACTCCACTTGTTGACCCACCCACCCACCTGCCATGCCATACTAAGTTACGGTTTGCTGTATGTTCACTGACAATTGGTATCATTGGGTTTTGGCTCCACAAAGGACTTATGTGGTTAAACTTTGCAGGAGGACAGTCTCTGAAGTCTGTGACTGTCACACCACAGACCCAAATTTCATTCCAGCTTCCTTTCTTTGGTTTATTATGATGTAAATATGACTAGATCTAGTCATTTGATTTGAGTGACATTTTATTATCATGTTCAAAACCAGTATCCTCATAATGTCAATAAAAAACTTAATCAGGTTGAAATTACACATTTAGAGATTTCAGGTTAACTGTGTCAAAATGCTTTTACATTACCTCTCTGGACAATCTACCTGGTATCATTTGACATTTTGTTTCTGCTGCAGACACTTTGTGCCACATGTAGCTTCCAGCTTTTCCACGTAACACTGGAAGTGAAGTGGCTTTCACTCCTCATTTGTACTTTTTCAGGTTCGAGCTTCAGAATGTTCCGGGCTGCATTAGCATACAATAGTTCTATTTACAAATCCTCTATTGCTCACACAGTAGCTATTTCTGAAGACCTTGTGCACACAAACCTTGTGTGTTTGAAATCATTTTCCTTACTTTGAAAACTGTCAACCATGAGCTGTTGTCACCACTTCTAGCTGCTGTCTAACAGCATATTTTACACACTGTTTTAATACTTTGATTTTCAGGTTTTAGTTGTTTAAATTTGGGTTGTTTAACTGGCAATTACGGTTAGTCAGGTGAAGTTATTCAGCCACACACACAAAAAAATCATCTGATTTGGGAGAGTGAAGCTTTGCATATTTTTTTATTTTTTATTTTTTTTTGTTTGTCCTTTCGGCTTATCCCTCGAGTTCAGGGTCGCCACAGTGGATCGTTGTCTGCATGTTGATTTGGCAGTTTTTACGCCAGAAGCCCTTTTCGAAACAGCCCTCCCTAATTTGTACCGGGCTTGGACCGGCACTGCACAGCTAGGGATGGGAATGGGCTGTTAGGGGTTCAGTGTCTTGCCCCGAGACACATAAAGCCGGGACCGGGGATCAAACCACTGACCCTGTGGTCCGTTGGAATTTAATAAAACTAAATGGAGAAAATGTTGCTGCTGCTCTTTAGGAGGTTATGAAAGTGCAGGATTTAAATTGTGGTTGAAAACGTTTGCAAGAATATTATTACAAGATGGACCTTTGCTTGAACAAAGATGGTTTTAATACATGCATTTGAAAAACCAAATGTCCTTATAGAGCCAACTAATCTGGTGCAAATTTAATGCAGCACTGATTTGCTTTATTTTTGCTTCTCTTTAATGAATTTCGATACATTTAAAGGAGCTGTTGACATTTTATAAATTTTCAGTGCACCTTTTCAATAGCAAAATCAGTAAAAGACAAGCATTTGACAAATTTTGACCTCATGCAGCCACACTCAGGACGCAGGAGATTTCAGCAAATTTCATCATCCTATATTTCATGCACTTCATGAAGCACAGAGGTTGCTGTATAATTTATTAATACGTTAGTGCCTGCATTATACGAGTCAATGTCACCAGACTCAAAAGGCTCAAAAAACAACAACAACCATGAATGCAAACTTTAGCAGCAGGAGAGGAGTCATTCTGAGTTGAATCGATTTGGTTATTGAGCTAAATTAGCCTCCGTGAGGAAAACATTTCTTTTCTGACAGGACTTTGATGGAGAAACTGGCTGACATGTCCATCAAGAGAAGTCACTTGCAATGACAGCTGTCTTCATTTGACACTGTGAAATGTAGACGCTTCTTATTTCCAGAGGAAGCCATCACCTGTCAAACATCACTAATGTGTTTATTGTTACAAGAAAGATCAGGATTGTTTCCCTCTGGTTATTTTAGAAATGGGCAGGAGTCTTAGTGATTGAATGTTCAGTTTGTTGAAATGCAGTTACTTTAAAAAAAAAAAAACTTTTCCCACATTGAACACAGTCTGATTTATGGACAGTGCGTTAGACAGACTAGGAGACAAACATCCTCACCCCTCCTACACAAAACATAGCCACAGCAATATTTGTCATTTCGTGTCGCCTCCCGGTTGTTTTGTGTTTCTCTGTGGTCATTTCCACAAGGTAGTATTGTATATAATTTGTAGTCCCTTTTTGTCATCACATTATATTTCTTTGTGTTTTTATTCAAGTAAAAAACAAGGGAAACAATGAAGAACCAAGTGAGAAATATAAATTCAGGACACACCCTTTAGGTATATGGTTTTTGCTGAAATGTAGTTCCCCTTCATTTTAACCCATTACTCATTCAATTTTATGTTTGGTTCTCCCTAATGATATGTTTAGTAGCACTTGTCGAACATGAACAAAGAGCTGCCGGCCAAGCTTCTAAGGGTTTACATTTTAAAGGTGGACCGGCGTGATGTGCCCTACCCTTGGATGAGTTAGAACTGGACTCACACACTCTCATTTTATAAAATATTGAGTGTGTATATATGTAAGACAGAGTGTGTGAGTCTGAGAGAAGCAGTTACTTAAATGGAAGCAGGGAGAAAAATAGCAAACAAATCAAATATTCAACAACCTTGAGCTCTGTTTCCCCCCAGTTCCATCCTTCCTACTGGAGGTAATTGGTTGACACTGTAGACTTGTGAGAAAACTGTAATACGTGAGGACTAGATGTTATTGCCTCTCACGTCCCAGTCACAAAACAAGGCGACAAATTTGAGAGGAATTTAACAAGGACCTTCTGAGACTTCTCTTCCTGCATGTGTTTCAGTAAATCTGAGAAAGTAGATGTGTGTGGCTTTGGCAGAGAGATAGAAAATGTAGAGGTGCAGCTTTTTAATCCTTGTGTATTGTCACAGAATGAATGGATTCATCTGAGAAACAATGAATTTCAAGGATTTATTGGGAAAAATAAAAAAACTTCTACCCTTACACCACCACCTAATGTTGAATATTTACTACTGATTATAACAGTGTCTTGTAATAACGAGAAAAAATTGTGTCATGTCATAAGAAATATTCTCATAATAACAAGGTGGGATATATATATATATATATATATATATATATATATATATATATATATATATATATATATATATGTGTGTGTGTGTGTGTGTGTGTGTGTGTGTGTGTGTGTGTGTATCAATGTGTGGATGTGCAGCCATAAAGTGCCATTGCTTTGAAGGAATGAAGACACTGCACTGTGAACTCTTTGTCTTACATATTTTACATGCAATTTATTAGTATATGGTTTGTTTCTGTTAGCAGTCCATGAAAGTTATACATGAAAATGTCCTGATGAAAATAAGAGCTTCACCACCTGCCAGTTTTATATTCTCTTTCTGAACAACAAATGTGTATATATATATAAAGGCACATATTTGTACAGTCTACTTTAAAATGCTCTTCCCTTTATTCAGCCTGGCAAATTTTGTCTCAATGCACCTCTAATCTAAATCATATCTCCCAGATGTGAGGTTTGAAATAAATTAAACCTTAGAACACAAGTCTTTGATCCTTTTTATTTTTTTTTTGTGGAAATTGTGATGATTGTGGTGTTGTGTCTCGGCACCTCTCTTCCACCTTGCCGTATTTTATTTGCCAAAACAAGACACCTTCACTCACTGCCAACCCTGTTAACCAATGTTCTCGCAAAAACAGCATTCTGTTGTTTTGACACCTGGTTAAATATCACTGTGGCTGATTCGCATTCCAGCGTCGTTGGAGCCTCCGTTCCTTTGCTGCAGGTGTCAGAGTCCTTCGTCAACATCCAAATGCAAATTTATTGAGAGCTCTAATTAGCACGAGGAATCGGGTGAAGAAGTGTCACACAGATGATTCAGCTTAACCTTTTGCTTTGATTTCCCTCAAACTGGATTCATGGTGTTTACAGGGACAAAACTCTGTTTGCCCCTGTGGTTCTGAGGCCATGTCATGTTGCCGTGGATCACTTTGCAACTGTTCTGTATGTTTCCCGTGTTTCAAGTGAATGCACTTACAGTACATGCATTTACAAAATGATCTTTGTCTAATTATTGTGGTTGAAGCTTCCCTGCACTTGTTTCCCACTAATACCAAGATCTTTCTGTCTCTTTGCTCCATGACAAATGTACACACCTCTCTTAAAAAATATATATATTTATAAATCACTTGTCCACACTTCCTTATTGAAATGGAATTACATCCATCCATTCTTTTGTACTCTAATCAATTTGCTATAAAAATAAAATGGCATAAACAAAAAAGCTGTAAAATGCTATGTTATGGTTCTAAGTACAATGAAAAATATGATTTAAGATTGCTTTACAAGAAAAAGCGAATTTAAAAAAAAATTAATTTCTCTTTGTATTTCTCTTTTTAAAAAAATCATTATCTTACAAACCTGCACTTGGATTTGGATGTGTTTAAAAAAAAAATTGCGATACTCCACACGATGATACAAAATGTAGTTGACATGTTGGGACGATATCTCACATTTTAGGAAACAAGAAATCAAACGTAAGTCAACAAACAGTGGTGCACATGAGCAGAATACACAGTGGTGAAAAGTAATGAGAAAGTACAGTTGTAAATACTGTTTTTCTTAAATAACTGATGGGAATGTAAGTTTTTACACATAGAAAAATGTACATAATAATAACAGCCCTGTATATTATTTGTACATTTCTGCTCCTTGTAAACTAACACAACATTGTCAGTGTGCAGTGTCACTTCATAAGCGATGCACCCTACAATATATGGGCAGAGTATAGCAACATCTAGAATTTTCTCATTGTGGGTTAGATCATGTTGGGCACCTTGAAGACCACATTGCTCATATTAGTATGCAATTTGATTTAGCCATTTCCAAAACTGTGTATTAAGTAGAAATTATTGTAAAAGTAAACAGAGGTAAGAATTCAGGAAGAGTTCATTGCTGGAGTGAGCCACTGTAATGTACTGTAGGCTCTGCTTTTCGGCTCTTACTGCATCACTGTTCCTCTGCTCAGGGCTGCCTTACACGTAAACCAGCTCACTGGGAAAACTCCAGCAGATGGCCAGCTTGCACCTGCACTAGATGTAAAAATTGGAGGAGCGCATATGCATATTCGAATTCAATCCACTTTTCAACATTTCTGCCAATTATTTTAATGTTTTGCAGTCGTTCAGTGCTATAATCATTCCGTGAATGAACCAAGTTTAGAACAAGTGCTGAAAGTGACAATGAAATCACTGGCATTACTTTAGCCCAGCTCTAAGTGTCATCAAAAGCCTAAATTTACATTTAATGACGGCTTTGTTTTTGCTGTCAATTGATTTTTATCTCTATCGCTACAAGTGTATGCTAATGTTGTACGGCGTTGTATCATTCTGTAGGGTGTAAACACTGTGGTGCAGCTTATTTTTAAACTCCGTTTTCTCCTCAAGGACCTGTGAAAGTAACTGCTGGACATAAACATCTAAATAAGAGGATTAATCATGAATTCACTTGGATTTTATCGTTTTAGAATTTAGCAGTAATGTTTCTAAGCCGGAGTAGTTTTTATACTTTACAATTCAGACATGAAGCAAATTAGGAAGGCAACAAGCTTTATTTTCTAGACCACAAACATAACAAACAGCTGGTTATAAAAAAGGTTCAGCGCATCCTAACGGCAACGGGTGATAACACAAAATGGATGATGAGGACTTGCCAGATAAAGAAATAAAAAAAAAAAGGACCAAAGAAGTGGAAGGATTTTTAAATGTCAGTTTTCACAGTTAACTTGAAGATAGAGACAGAGTTCGTTCCGACGAAAATGCTGCGAAGGAGTGCAGCTTAAGTGTATCTCAAGCAAAATGCAGTAATTGCAGTTTTTTTTTTTTCCTCACCTGGATAAAGAAGGTGACAGACTGTTCCTAGCTTTTTAGTCACTAAATGTACAGAATTTCGATCGAGATGGGACTGCTACATGGGGAGAAGAAGGTTTAAAATTGCAACGCCTCTGAGATTACTTCATTTCAACTGTGCAGTAAAGCTTTTAGCAACAGTTAATGACAGTGGGCTTGAATGCTAAAATGTTTGCTCTTCAGCTTTGTAAGTGAATGCTAGACATTAGTTGCTGGGTTACAGACTAATTCTAATGATGGCTTCTTCTGGTGGGTTTAAATGAAAAATATCAGCGAGAATAAGCTGATTAAATAAGATGACCTGGGATACCCCCGGTGTTATTGAAAATATAACAAAAAACTGATGATAGGAAATATATGTAATATATATGCATTCGGACTTCGCTGATTGTTGGGTATTGTTGGAAACGCTGAATGTTATGTAGTACATACTAAACCAGGAGATAAGTGTTGGAACAATGCACATTTAACTCGGGTACTTTCTTCATTTCATAATTGTGGTAATTTGTCACATAATCTCATAATAGAGATTATTTTCTGACGCTATTAAAGATAATTATACTATTTATACCTGCACAATTACTACATCCTTGATCCTCACTTTCAGGTTCTCTGAATTGGTCTCAACTTTGATGAGACGTCATAAGAATGTGGACATGAGCACAATGGACACCTTTATACAGACAATACTTAGACAGTACCTAGACATAAGTTGCAGAATTTTCAGCAGCGTTGCAACAATTGACGTGGTCCTATTTTCAAGAATAAATGTGCACAGAGAGAAATCTGAGACAGGCCATTAAGACTATGTTTAACTATTAATCGAGATGTGAAGTAATTACAGTGCAGCGTTATCGATCAGGGGTGGGGTCCAAAGGATCCATCAAATCTTGTTTGAAAAGATCACAAAGTTCCCTTAAAGGTTATCTCATCATGTTGGCAGGTGTCTGCATCGTGCAGGGTTTTCATTCCCCCAGCCTTCAATCCCAAGCCTTCACTCATATTTCAATCCAATTCTAAATTTCAAACTTCTTCCCTCCAAAATGACACCCAGCCTTTCGAGAGTGACTTTAAGAAGAGGATGAACTCTGAGCTCGGCTAGTCAAATCAATCTAGTCACGGTGGAGGAATGCAGCGGTTCATTACTGGGAGGGCTGAGGAGCTCTCCGATCGGCTCTCTAATATCACTGTGATCCTCTTCTCTTTTCTTACCTAATTGAATTCTCCAGGAGAGATGCCCCTCAGCTGCAGATTTATCATATCCTGAAATTGGAGGAGGCGAGCTCCATGAAGGACGTGTGCAGAACATTTAATCCACTTCTCTTGCTGTAAACCGAGTGCTATGGTCTCTGCCAGAACTTGAGTTATCCCACAGTGGACTACTGGCCTTCAGTGTGGTGTCTTTATTCAGCCTTGCCTGAGATTAAGAGGAGCGGCAGCAGTGGGTGCACGCATCCTATATCAAATATGCTGCCTGTCATGTACAGTAGGACCACCTTTAACAACAGATGGCTTTGTAATCTGTAACCAGAGCCCCTTAAATGCAGCTCACTACACAATATGTCTGTCTCTGCAAACGCTCCTTTCTCTCTGCTGATAATTTTTTTTCTTTCCATGCATCGGAGGAAATGTTCTCCTTTTCTTTCAACTTGGCTTTATTGAATAGTTAGGCATCAAAAATAATAGAGTAGGGAAGATTGTGGTTCAAGGAAGCTGGGGTATCTACATTAACATTAAGACTGAGTGAGCACGAGTTGATTAGTTGTAGTTGTAGTACACATGCACCTATCCTTACCTATCATGTGGCCTGTCCGTCCCTGCCCAGTATTCTAACAAATCATACACAAACTTTCCTCAAGCTATGCTTTAGCCTGTTCTGTTTGGGCCAAGCCTTCGGTCTTTCACTTCTCATCCTGTCCTCTTCCTCCCAGCCCTATCCTGCAGCTTACTATGTCCCATATTGTATTCGATCCCATATAGTCCTGCCCTACTTTCCCTTCCACCATTTAAGAATACAGAGGATGAAGAGTTAAAAAAAAACAAAAAACAAATATACATGCATCATTCTAATAATTATACATGTCTCCAGATGGGATGTATTTGGAGTAGACTGCATATATCTTGTCTAAAGGTCTGTCACATTTGCATGCAGTGTGGTGTTCTGGCAGGACTCCACTGCTATACGATTACTTATTTGATTAAACATTATCATGCTCAGCAGGACAGTGGGGCTCTAAGTTGAGCGGAGGTATAACTGCTGACAGCAGCAGAAAGGCTCGTAAATCATGCAGAGGTTTTGTTCTGGTCACGAATGGGAAGATCTGCCCTCCATTATCTCATTTTTCATGGGCTTGAACCTTTCAAAATCTACCAGTGATTAGGATCATTGTGGTCTTACTTAATGTTTAAAATCATTTTCCATCAGTTACTTGCTTACATTTGGGATTTTCACCTCGCTTTCTGTGTTTTCTTCATTCATTCATGTCACGTCGCTTGGTTTCTGTCTAACAGATGTGGGCTTCATTTCTAATTTTCCTTGTTCACTGTGGTAACAAACAGTCACTGAAATCATTCAGATTATTTTATTTTGACTTAATTTGACTGAAGTGTTTCAAGTGTGCTGTTTCCCACTCAGTAGAAAAGTAAGATATCCACAGTTTAAAAACCGATTTGAATTTCCCAACAGCATGATTATACATACAGTAAACTCTCATAATTTCTTAACAAATAAACCCTAACTAAATTAGCAGCCAAATTTGGAGTTTTCTTCCTCTCTCTGGAGCCTTTTAGCATATCTTACCTCGTGTCATTGTTTCCGTGATGGCCACCACTTAACTGTTTTGGCCGATTCATCCTGTTCTCAGATGCAATTTGAAGCTTTTTTCAGCAAGAACGCTTTGATAGACCCAGTATGCTACAGTTCCTGCTCAGCACCAAAGCGCATAAAGACAAAGTTAAAGCATCTAGCTGGGGCAGTGCTTATAGATGTTCACTATTAGACACGGCTGTAAGCAGAATGAATGTTGTACATACATGTGCCAGGAGGCCAAATGCATTAAAAATAATGCTGTAGTTGCGATTGAATCTGTGTTGCATTGCTAATCACCTGCCTGCACGTTTGTTGTAAGTTTTGGGATTTACATTTCATCCTGCTGCTCCCTAGTGATAACAAAACACGAGTTACTGCTGCTTTAAATCGGTTGCAATGAAAACCAAGCAGACTGACTTCTCCAACCACATATATTTTCATGAATGAACGAGGCACTCACAGGACACTGCTGCACTTTGAAATGGCCTGTATTTAAGATTCCGAGCATTTAATGGCGTAATGATAGCTGTGGGTTGACAGTGTTGATGTACTCTGCTTATTATCCTGCGCAGATGGAGGTATACAATGTCGAAAATGACATCAGTTGATTTGCGGATCCATTGCCTTTTGAGCTACTGCTGAGTAACTCCAGTGTGGAGTTAGCTGAATCCAGAGAGGATCATGGCCTGATGACACTTGGCAAAATGGCATGCTAATTATAGTCATTTTCATTTTGGGCAGAAACGCTTGAGCTTAGTCATGTGCAAAGTGTTGATACCTTTCAGAGCACGGACCAATGCTCCCACGACGTTTAGCCCTGCCAAATCTCTGCTGCGGATTGGCTGAGCCTGTTGCGGGCACTGACACTCAGAGGCTTAGGTAGTTTCCACCCGGGGTTGCATCGGCAAACCGGTGACACAGAACAGTCTGGGGGCAGCTGTGGGATGGCATCCCGGCTGGGGATATTAGCAGTGTTAAAACATTCTGAGCCGATGGCTGTGGCGTGGCTTCAGAACGGCACAGCTCTCTCGCACACAAGGAGTGAGCTAAATGCTTTTACTGGCAGTTATTTTCATCCTGTATGGAGCTGCACATACAGTTTCACAGTAGACAGGGGACAAAAGAATTAAATCACCAGAGTCTCTAATATAAATGACTGCATATCCATTTGGGTTCCACATTATTATCAGTCAAGGTACCATAGTTTAGCTGATACTGCTAATTTCTTTAGAACATACACAATAGTGCAGCTGCTATGACACTGGCAAACATATGACAACTCCCCCCCATTGATCTGAAAAATCAAACATTGTGAGGTCTTTTGTGTGTCTCAGTTCCTAATCTGTCCAAGAATAGGGTTAATGTTAGAAATGTTGGTCAATGAGGACTAAAAGTGTTCGTACATATTAATAGATGCCTCTTGCTACAAGAAGTCTATGTGTGGGTGTACAGCTGTGGGTTGAAAGACAGTGGAGGACGTGTGGGCAAATGTTTCTACTGTATATACTGTTGTATATGGTGTTCTGGCCACACGGAGACCAGCACTCAGTAGAAATAAGTCTTTGGCTGATCAGTCCATAATTTGAACTGTTCCTCCTCCAGAGGATCAGTCCCTGGGAAACCACTGATAACTAAAGCAATCAATTGAAATTTCATTCCTGCTATTTTTTCATTTTGCTTCGTATCGAGCTAAAGTCGCGTTGTCACTTCTCTCTGTCTCCCTCCATTCGTCTGACCCCATGGATTTTCACTTGCAGTTGCTAGGAAAATGTGGTTTTATTCCAAGTGCTGGATCCACACAGTTTCCATTCAGGGCATATCATTTGTAATATGTCTGTAATTTGGCCAATTCTGCCTGTCACTTTAATATCGGTATTGAATTCTCCAGCTCACACGGTCTGCTGTTAATATAATTGAGACAAACAGTCACAGTTTGCCTGATTTTAATATTTTTTCCAGTGAAAGTGAAGTGGAGAAGAGGAGTGGGTCCATTCTTTTCCACAATGTTTATATCTGCGAATGTGAAAACTGAATCATTTAAAATACATTTTAACCTTTCTTCATCAAAGGAAGACTCACTGAGCATGTATAATTATTTCATGCTTTCTAATCGTCACAGGGGTGACAATCAACAGGGAAGCAGCATATGGACATCTTTCTGTACTCCAGCCGTCATATGCACAGGAACTGCGATCCAAGTGTGCTTGTGTGACACTCCACACAGCTCCTCCAGTAAAACTCCTCAGTATTCATTCGTGTGTGTGTTGCCATGAAGCAGAGTGGGGCTCCAGCAACCCTCTCTGCAGAAAATAAATGTGAAAGAAAAGTTCACTGGGCACCCAACTCGGCTTTGTATGTTAATATTGTTTTTGGAGGCCATTTTATGGATCAACTTCTGGCCAACAGATGGAAAGGGGATATAATTTCATCAGCTTATACAGTAGCAAGGAAGCTGCTACATCTGTCTGCCTGTGTGTGTGATTGCATTTGCATAGAGGTAACAGGCGTGGGCTTGTCTCAGTGAGCAAAACTGAAGAGATCCTAATTTACGAGCTCTGAATGCCAAACGTCCCTCATGATTGGTTTGGAGGATGGCTTGTTCTAGCCCAGTTGCAGAAAATGTCGAGCGAAATAGCTTCCTTCCCTCTGTTTCTCATCATCTCTACTTCCTCTGTGTGCTTTTCATATTTCCGGCCTCATCTTCACAATGCGGCTCGAAAACACTTATGAGTCATGCATTAAAAACCACACAAGGAAAACAGGTTATCTGATTGATGTTAGGCGTGTGCTTTAATCTAGAAGAGTGCTACTTCACCACTGCGTCCCCACTCTGAAGTGTTTGGGCTGTAGAAGAGTGCTGCTCTGTCTCTATGAAAACACAGACGGAGGCAGAATGTAGATCAATATCCCAGGAACACACCAGAGACATTCTATTTTATTTAACATTTTCCCATTAAGGCGGTGGTGCGAGTGTTGTAGATCATCCCAACAAAGTCATAAATCACACACAGACAGCAGTATTGGAAACAATGGGCAGAATCAGAGAGATTACCCCGAAACAGAAGATATTGGTGTTTGCGATACTGGGAGCCTCATGTATCTTGTTTTGGTATTATCACATATTTCAACTGAGGCAACGCTTTAGCGCAGCATCAATATCATATCATGCTCATCACAACACACATTTTCATGTTATTCGCGTGGCTAATTCCTTTTCGAGACAGACTGACATGTCTTCTAAAACACTATACATCAATAATTTGATAGTAAGGCAATGCATTATTATATACTTTTTGTTTGTAATATAGAACTATAGTATCATCATGTTTCCTTGTTGGCAGGGGAGTTAGTGAAGTTAGTAAATGTGCTGCTATAGGGCACTCATCATCAGTGACAAAACCCTAAATATACAAAGCAGATTTACTGCTACACTGAGAAATATTTATATACGAACAATGGACTGAATGACAGTGTGTAATATGACAGGGGTCAATTGTAGAAATGAAAACACTGTGAATTAATAATTCATCTCTCCCCAAGATCCCATTTGTTCCATAAAACATTTTAGTGAATTTCAGCTCGTTGCTTTGGTTTCACAACCCACAACTTTACTGTTTCAATTTACATTGTTTTCAACTTTATGATAGACCCCTCAACCCAACCCCGAAAATAGTTACTTATTAGTTTGTACTATAAATGAACGTTTCTCAATACAGACTACTGGTTGGTACCGTAAATGTCCGCTCAAATTGACAAATAGAAACGATTTGGACAAACGGACCACGTACTATAAATCTAAAGCGGTACTTTCTCGCGTGAAAAAATACTAAACCTTGATAAAGTGGTGCGAAAGCAGTACTAGGATGAATTTTTCATCAGCTCAGAGCCTAGCTTAAACCCTTCACCAAAACCACTGGTTGGTGCACAAAGCATTCTGGGAAACCTGGCTACCATAAGTCCACACAAGTCTGCTCCCAAAGCATCCTCGATTAAAACAGGCGGAGCGAGAACACTTTCCGGGTATTTGACCTCTACATGGTTAGATGCAAATTTTGATTTGGAACAGTACTTGGGCGATGATGATGTTCAGATGACGTTTCACAAGTCCGTCAGAACGCACGTACAGAGAAAACATTTTGAGGAACGGCTCGCTTACTTTTAGTTGCTCCCATTTCCGTTGTGTTGTGGCTTTTTTAGCGCTTCTCTCAATTTGGTTGTGTTGTGGCTTTTGCATTATGTTTCTTAATGCTGCGCCTGTGTTGTCAAATTGGTGAAGTTGTTTATGTATATTTGCTTGTGTTTTGTCCAGTTACATGTGTTTTCTCACATTGCAGTGCTTTGAGCTCTCAGGGCCACGACACATATCAACTTTTTATTACTGCTCACACCCATACCCTGAGGGTAGAGGAACATTTTCCACTGTTACAGTCCTTTAAGCCAAACTGTAGAGCTCTGGCTCTACAAAGGGTCCTACTATTTAATCCGAAATCCAATGACATTTGACATTACTTCTTGTCTAACTCCTAACATCACAGGCACTCTGGTTTTATTTTACATTGTATTCAAAGGCTCACGTGTTTACCGTGTTTATCACTATTCTCTGAATGCATAAGCAGCACAATTACTGCTCAGGTTTGTTTACCTCATGTGTGTGTCCAGTGCTTCTGTGGTTAACCCCCCTCCCCCCCACCACACACACATACACAAACAGCACAAATTCAGAAGCTGAGATGGATAACAAATCTATTTCATTATTGAAAATTGTGTGTGTGTGTGTGTGTGTGGATGTGTGTGGATGTGTGTGTGTGTGTCTTTGCCTACTAAGTGATGCTCATATTCACAGAAGCTAAGAGCAAGATGGCAGGTAGGGGTTCAGTGTGTAGCCCAGGGCCACTACAAAACACCAGATGGCTGTTGCTGGGATCGAATCTGTTACTGTTTGGTTTCAGGGTGTTGCAAACCACCCTGCCACCAAGTTCAGATTGTACTTTGTTGGAGGCTTTTTTTTTAAAAAAAAGCAGATGGCTGCAATTTCATAAACTCTTAATGTTATAGAGAGCAAAAACACTTTTTTTCACTGTTTCCTGCTTGTGTTTTTTGTACCTAACAGGTATTAATTCAGTCATGTGGACCCAAATTAATTCAGAAAGCACTTGAAGAAAACAGGATTGATTGAAAATACGGTACAGAGAACAAATAATTTCAAGACAGACAAGAGAGAAGAGACAGAAATAATAGAGAACCAGTCTTTGATTCTAATCGTGCTGTTAAGAAAAAAAGCCTCATATCCCCTTTTTTTCTTCAGCTCAAATCTCCTTTCTTCTTTGTTATATTCAATTGGACAAAGAAGCAATTCAAAACTGGTGTACTGTCTTCATCATTGTAAGTGTGGATGAGAGCGTCTACTTAAATGCCAGAAATGTAAAATGATAGCATCTCTATTACTTTTGGAATTATGTTGATTTTATTTTTGCACCACTTTTTTGTGCATTCTCTCGGAGGATCCGAGAATAACAGGACAGAGATTGAATGCCTCTGTATTATCATAGCATCTTTGTTATTCATATCCATCTTTTCACAGCAGTCTAAATCCACATGCATATTCAGTGTGCCGTAGACAATCAAAGGTTCTGAGCAAACAACGTGCTCAGGTCTGCGGGGAGGTGTTGACTGCTTCCTCTGTGGCGTTTGTTGACAGCAACTTGATAAAAATGGGGGTAGTGCTAAATTATATCACAGAGCATAAAGCCAGTGCTGCAAACATTTTGTGCTCATGTAATTTATACTTTTTTTTCATAGCACAATATTGCATCAATGTTTTATTAGGCTATACAGTGTTGTGGAAATTATGCCCCATTGATGCAAGACAGTCATTCTGCTTTGTGTATTTTAGCACTGCAGAAGGGAAATTCCCATAAAAACTTTTTAAGGGCAGATAAAAACAATGTTCAATTGTCAAACTTTTATAGTGCTTCAAAACAGCTATGGTCATAACGACACAAGGCTTAGTTAAGTGCGTTAGCCGTTTCAATATGATTGCAAATGGGTGAACTGATTTTATTTGAGAAACCTTTTATGGTCATATTTAAATATCTTCCTTTGTATAAACCTTTGATATCTGAAATACAGCTCGACTTGAACATTTCTATGTGTGTGATGTTGCTACTTCATAATTTGCCCAAGTGACAATTACTAATTTAATGCAATGTGTCTGTCAAGTACTTATAGTATTATAGTTTCGTCTGTTCTTTTCAGCCAAAAACTAAAATATGCTCATTTAATAAAAAATAAATAAAAAATCTGAGCTGTATTATTCCTTTAATAAATCCAGAAAGGCACCCTATGGCTGCCAAAGAAATAAATATCACAGCTACATTTCCAGATTATACAAATAAAACATCGAATTTATATTTCAAGAACATAAAATCAAAGGCAGTTCTTTGTTATGATGTGTCATATATTTAGTTCATATACCTTTATTTTGAAATATCTGTTTTAGAAGCACAGCTTCCTCTCGGCGGCCAAACGTGCTCAGTGCCCGTTTGATCATTGTAACGGAATTTTAAATGTTTCCAAATTCTGACACCTTGTACAGTAAGTCATACTTGTTTTTTAAGCTTTTTCACTGTCCTGCACTAATGCAAAAAGATATTAAGGAGTCTCATTAACACGATGTAGCGAGATGACAAATTGCTGCAGACGATTGATTATATTTATTTAATTTTTTTTTTTTTTTTTTTTGCGTTGTTAAAGTGCAGATATCAAACTCTGTGGCAGTTTTTGAAAAGTTTCGATGGGCCGAGTAAACCCAGAGTTAGGAGAAATGGTTCGTGTCTCTTCAATTGCGCAAATTAGGACGCGTGTAGCGATAATTCGAATATATTCGAATTTTTTTTTTCTCTCCATTTTTTTTTTTTTTTGCTAAAAAAACGAAGTCCCCCCGTGGTAAATCAAATAAATAACACCAACTTTTGGCTTGGTAACAGATTTATGCTGAAATATAAAGGGGAAATCAAGAGTATTCAAAAACCCTAGACTCCAGAGGCTTAAAATGTTTATTTGGAGAAAAAGTCTTCAACCTAAAAGTAGTCAAGACCGTCCAGTGTCGTCAACTCTGGAACTTTCCGTGCTAACGCTAACCCAAAGTGACATTTTTATACTTAAAAGACTTTGAAAGAGATCCACTCAGTGCAATTAATTCAGACTGCCCGAGCCTCATTTTAGCTTTAGATACACATCTGAATACAAGGACGGGGGATTGATGGAGTATCTGATCAGGACCAATGGTTACAGAACAAAATGTACAAATAAATTCAAATAAAAACATAAATTTTCCAGGTTATTATTGGCCACCTGGAAACGCTCCACACATTAACGTAAATGGATTTGCACTTTTGGAACCATGTTTGCTCACCATACCTTCACCCACGTTGCCACTATTTAGAGAAGACTCCAACCTTTTAGCGCGTGAAACCCCCAGGACATGGAGCCCGCCCTCCCTCCACGCGCCCGGGGCAACACAGCCGGGCTGGGAATAAGCAGCGCTACAGCATGCGAGGGAAATCCGTCATGTCTGCTCGCAGGTCACTCAGCGCTCTGCCTTCGGAATCCGCTGCCTTCAGTTCAGCACTAATCTCAACATCAGCAACGTTACTCTGCCGGCGTGAGGCACTTACAGCTGCACCTCTTCAGCAGCACATTTGCACACACGAACATGAATTTAGCTTTCATACAGCGGTCAGCTTTCACTGTGTTTACAGGGATAGCGTGACTGTTTGAGCGCATATATAAATAATGGACAGTCCACAGTGTGAGTGGGCTTATGTAACCCCGACTGTTACTGAACATGCCCCCCCTAAATCCTAAAACTTTACATTATTGATGTTTAAATTTAGTCTGACTTGCTTGTTCTCTTCTTGTGCTCCTGACTGCTCCATACATCTTGGGTGGATTTGACAGCTCTCCAATAGTTTCTCCACCTAAACCTACAAGTCAAGCTCAAATCTGATTTCAAACAGGTGTAAATGTAGCCACCCCTGTTCCAAGTGCACACAGAAGTTCTGCTTTGTGTTCTGCACCATGAGAATTAGCCTCAATGGTGTCTGTCAAATGGAACAATTTGCTTAAGTGACACTAAAATTACACTGGAATGAGCTATTGTTCTCCTTGTTTAAGGTGACACGGAACAAAGTCTGCACTTAGATCTTAGAGAACGTTCACTCAGCTGTAGCTTTTGTAGGATCTTTGACCATGTGTTGGTGAGACAGTGATGTGAAAGACAATAAAAAAAATTAACGGGCAGACTCCATCCTTATTAGCCGGGGAAAAACAAGGGTCACAGTTTGAGCTTGTAAATGAAATACTTACGTAATATGTGTATTTACATATATAATGATATATAACACACTTGAAATGGGGAATGAGATAGAATATTGTTTCCTAGTAAAACAGGAAATTTTATGACAAAATTATTGTGCAAGCAAATGTGGATCACAAAAGCAATAGAGCAATGTGAATGCAGACCAGAATGTTGGGTGGGACTAAATCTGGTTTGGACTAAACCAAAAAATAAAAAATACAATGTAAATCAGATTTGTGCAGGTGCATGTGCAGCTGCAGACTTTTTCTCCAGACTTAGTTTGACTCTTGCATCCCATCTGCGAATTCATGTTCAGTTTCCTGTTCTTTGACTCACATTAGGAAAATAATTTCTGGGTTTTCTTGATTTAATCAGAATTTTAAAACCCATTTACTGGACAAACATCCAGAAACAGCATTGTGTTCATGTTCTTTTATCGCTAACTGCTCCCACCTGCCAGGCTTCACAAAAAAAAAAAAAAAAATTGGCAGCCAACTGTAGCCAACAATAAAGTCCTGCACCGTGGGTTTTTAGCAGCGCTGGTTACATTTGGCAGACCTGTATTCTCCTATCCACTAGACGCAGGTGATGCACCCTGGAGTGCAGTGCTCACATAAACAGAATGCCTCAGATGCTGCCTCATCATTGTACACCAGATGCCAAGAGCCAAAATATATGCTAACAAAACCAACTGCAGGAATGTTATTTTCTGCTGTTGTCACAAAACACCAATTGCTAAATCCTCATCACAGAAGTCTTACTGAACGACAAAATGTGAGTGCAATTCCGTAATTAGGTTTAGGCTGCAGGATTTCCATGCACCGTCTATGAATAGTATGCACGCTTATGTTTGCTTCATTGTACCTTTTAAGTCCATCAGCTGTCATTCTGCCAGGTAAAAAAAAAAAAAAAAAAGGGTATTGATTTAAAATGTGACATTTAGGCTGAGGTTCCTTTTAGCTTTTAATCATATTTCCCTCTTTGCAAAACAAAGCTGTACAGCCTCTGCCGTGTCCTTTGCTACAACTCCTCATTTCCCCCGCTTAATTGAAACCAGTGTGCCCCAATGTGTGTTGCCTATTTCATTTCCAATCCATAACAGACAAATCATTAAAAAACTCTCTTTTTTCCCCCCCGAAGCTAATTTAAAGGCACTCGTTTCACTTCTTTTATCCCACCACATAGAACGAGTTTTTCCTGGGGGTCTGATAGTATTAGTAGAAGTAGTCATCTGCAGTATTTATTTGGTCTGTCCCCCCTCACACTTCCCCTCACATAGATTAAGCTTCACAAGCCGCCTCTTGGCAATTAAATCTATCAGAGGGCAGCAGAGAGCGCTCTGTCAGAGCTGCTCCAATAATTGCAATTTAAATGAATATGGATTCAAAAACTTTGACAACACACAAGCAGTTATATTCCAACTTGGGACTGAAACAACAACACAAAAGCGTTTAAGCCCATCATGTCTCCTGGTTAGTTTTTCCTTTCTCCTCTGATAAACAGGAACCCCTCATTTACCATTCTCTTTCTTTTTGTTTTTAGACACATAGAGAACTGGACGGGATTGCAGACTCTGAGAGACGTCGATATGGAGCTCTACACTGGATTGCAAAGACTGTGAGTATCTGCTGTTATCTGGTGGGGACCAATGGGAGACAAATGACAGGTACTTCACCTTATTTCAGTCCTACTGTGTTGCACATCTGGATGAGGACAGTGGAAGGTGTACCGCTGTTAATCCCTGTTTTCCATCAGGTTGCCTGCATGCATACAGCAGACAGGCCTACAGTTTCCTTCTAGAGATGAGAGGAGTAATTCACCTCAGAGCACAAGTGGCTGCAGCTGCAGCATATAACCAGCATCGCATAAGGATTTAGTGTCCGATACTTCTCTGAATGTGACACAATTCAGGCTAATTCTCAGAGGAGATGACAAGGTGTTAGTGGGGGTTGTGCAGAGAGATGAGCGAGTGAGGTGTGTATTCAGATCCTAACACAAGCTGATGTTTAAACAAGCTTCTAATTCTTGACAGTCACACGCTGGTGGAACATCCCCTTCGCTTTGCTTAGCCGCTGATCAAATAATGCTAAAAAGCAGCAGGGAAAATTGAATTAGGGGTCCCTGCTGTAGCACTGTGATTTTTTTTTTAAAAATATTCTCATCTTTTCACTACTTAAAGCAATATTACACTCTTTTATTTATTTATATTTCCCCCCTGCATAGCTACTCTCCACTGATGCCACGTCCTTTACATTCCTCCTGCTTCTCCCCCAGCCGCTGCCCCTCGACATCCTCTTTTTCTTCAGGGTTTTTCTTTATCGTCTCTTTGGAGGGAACTGTATTCTCCTTTGCCCTCCAAAGTCAGAGCTGGCCTCTCCCCTGATCCTCTTGATCCCTCATCAGGGAGGCAAAGAGCAATATCTCCACCACTAAATTAGCATTTTTCTCATTACCTCTGCTTCTTTCCTGCTGCCTTGTCTGGGGACAGCAGCTCCTCCCCTGCCTGTAGTCGGGCCTTCACATGGACTGATGTTACCTTATGGGGTTGTTAGCAGTGTGTACAGAAGAGTTAGTTACTTCACCACAGCTTACAGCACCTGCCTTTGCATTTGACCTCACTCATCTGTGTTTAAAATATAGATGCACTGAATAAATGAAAAAGATACAATTAAATATGTTTCATATCACTACAGAATAACAAATGTATAATCTACTGGAACTTTTCTAAATTATTCTCATTATTTGCCTTGATAAAATGACTACTGTTGCTTTTGGGTTCATGAGTTCATATACAGTAGTTTTGTGTAACTGACCATATACTGATATCTTAAATTAGTCCTTGTCTGATATTGCATATTTTTCTTATTGTCAACAAATGTATTGTAATTGTGTATTCATATTTAATACTCTGTTATTCATTCCTTCTGGTTCCTACCAGGAACCTCTGTCTTTTAAAATAGGTCACAAATTTAATATTGTATTATTTTGAAAGGGCTAAATATTTTTTTTGACTGGTTGGGAATTGTAGCTTTTGGCAAACATAAAGTTAAGAAGCTTAAATAGTACATTTATTTACAGAAATATTTTTAAATGTTTTGGATTACCACACTTAGCGGGGCACTTTATTTGGCATTAAGTCAAAATAAATTACAATATGTGTGTGTCTATGTTGGCTCATGATCTAGTTTTAATATTTGATGTGTGGCACAAAAGAATCACACTATCACTACAGAGATTTGGTGAATTTCCAGTTTTCCAGTGAGATTTGTTGACAGTAATAAAAATGGAGACGATTACCAGTCATCTGCATTTTTACACAGTGGATTGTTTTGATAACAAACTAGGATATTTAAAGAAGAAAGGATAGAAAGTGCTGGAGATTGAAGCAGTTCACATCAACTAAAATATTTTATTTTTAGTTGATTATCATTAATTATTTCTTTAACCTTTTTTTCTGTGCTTTGATAAATCAATAACACAAATATATATAAAAAAAGTACTGCTACTAGTCCTTTAGGCATGTTTTGGTCTTGCCTCCAAAGCATCTTTCAGACCAAATTGCAGCAAATATCAAATCTGGTTGACAATAACTGCCATTACCCCTGTCATTACCATTACTGGTGGGAACATAAAAACCAAAGCAACCAACAGTCTTTTATTGTATGTTGTTGTGACAGGCTCTATTCAATGATTATTGGTAATAATTTTTCTGGGGAAACAGAGGTAGCATTTTCCCAAGGTTCCCCTAAAACCCTCTCGAGCTCCGGCAGAGCTTCTGAAGTCCCATTTTGGGAACTTCTGGTTGATGAAACACTTCATCCCTGTCAAACACTACAGAGGTGTGACCAGACTTCTACATGGTAATTGACACCAACAGCTGGGTATAATCAGCATACTGCATTATGTGGTGCTTGCTGATGATGTCAATGACTTCTTTGGGGAGAGACATCTCTGATTACAAGATTAGAAGTCATTACCATTGTAGCCCAGAACAGTGCCTCCCAAACGGGGGCGCTGGGAATTTCAGGACTCCTTGAGAGGATTCCACAGGGTCCCCAGCAAAATGAGGATTAGTTTAATTTCACACTTGTTTCACTCCATACAAGTTAAGACATTGAGTCAGTGTGTTAGAATGCGTGCTCCAGTCAGAGGTTTCACTCGCTTTACAAAGAAGACACAAGTTCACAAATCTTGCACCAAATGGTGGCTTAAAAACGAATTCCCATTTAGGTGGCTACCCTGCAGGGTGTATACATGCAAAAAAAAATAAAAAATAAAAAAGTTAGCCAGAAGTAGAGCAGTACTGCATTGTTCAATTTGTATTCTGTGCTTTTAAAACATGTTTATAACAGAACATTTTAAACTGCACAGGTAAACCTTGTAAAGCTTCTTAAAACAGGCCAACAGAAAGGGGGTAAAAAACCAGGATCATGAGCATAAAGGTATAGACACATAACACTGAAAATGGAAGCAAGAAAGAAAAATAAATCAGAGTGGTCTTGATGTATCATCTCTGATTAAATGTGCAAGTGTTTGTGGAGCATGTGCAGGAAAAGTAATGTCTTTGTTTTGGTGGTTTTTTCAGTTTTATTATTCTTCATTTCAGAACTATCATGAATTGCAACCTGAGGGTGATCCAGGCTCGAGCGTTCGCTCAGAACCCCCACCTGCGATACATGTGAGTAAATATTCTATCTCTGACGACCATGTTTCCCGCGCCTTCAAAAGATTTATTATGATCAGCAATGCTTGACAGCTTGTAGTATATGGCTATAGATGAGTTAGTGTTGAGCAGAAGATGATGCATTTGATAGAGACTGGCTCGGGGAAAACTGTGGTGCTGCCATTACTGTTGCAACAGCCGTACATCTTAAACGAGACATCCATTATTTGCCTCGGATAATTGGATTCCTATCTGCCCCGGTACTTTGTGCTTTGGTAGAGCAACATGCAGAAGACGCAGTTCCATTTAGTCTGCACTCGCCAAATGGTCAATTTGTCCAGGAGGCCGAGCTTCAGAGAGCTGGGCAAAGAGCAAAGTAATTTCTTTAACAAAGACTCATGTGTCACCATATGACAGCCTGTTATTCCCCAATTTTCCAGGAGTAAACACGGTGAGAAACTCAGTCACAGTCTTTTACCTGAACACGCTGCCATTTGCAATTTCCAGTTGTCGCCTGAGAAACAGTTTAGTCTCTTTTTTTCCTTCAGCTGCCGGTGACTGTTGTGTGTGGGAGACAGCTAAAGATAGCAAATAATAGTTTATAATGTGGATTTTAAAATAAAGTATGTGTCACCTGAGAAGTTAATGTTGTTTAGATTTTAGAAAGAAACAGCTGAAAATGATGTTGTCTTATGAGCTGAGTTCTGGGCATCTGGGAACCTTCGCTTTGATGTGCATCTATAGACTTGTTTTGCAAAAGGTAGAAATGCTTGTCTGTCTCTTGAGGTGATTGGTGTAGCTAATCGAGCTCATCAACACTTAATGAAAGTTATTTAAATCCCCTTTTCACTTTAATTTTCTCTCCTAAAGATGGATTTGCTATCACAAGGCCGAAAACAAATAGATAATTGTACGAGTAACACATCTTCTTCCTTCCCCCTCACTACAAACGGTTGCTCTGCAGTGGTAGGGGCTTTAAATAGATCCAATAGGTGTAAACGAACTGAAAAGGAATGAAATCAGTGGGTGATGGTACAATTTTGGCCATTCGCACCTGCGGTGTAAAGGTGAATTAGAGTGTGAAGTTCAAACCCTTAGTCAGTGTTTATTATAGTACAAGCAAGGGGAGCGAAAACCAAAATCAAAATTTGTTTATAAAAAGTCTCATTTAAAGTTCCCTTATTGTATATGTATTTCATATTCTCAAAAGGGTGCTAAAAGCTGTGCTACAAATAGAAAAAGGCAGATCGAGTGCGTTTCAGTGGATTTTGCCAGGGAGAGCCCCACCCCAGACAGTCCGTGACAGACTTCTCTTGCAGTCTCGTTAATGCATGTGGGCGGTTGCTAGGTGACACCGAGGATGATGGTGTCAAAGAAGATTAATTATTATGCCTAAGCTTAGCCTCAGAAGGCCGACCTCATTGATGTCTGTGTCAGACAGGTCTCCTCAAAGCCCGGGCCATCACACACTCAACTGGTTGCTCCTTTGTGAGAAGTGAAGCTGATTAATACACAGTGTAGACACCAGTGATCCCATGCACTGTAAACCTGATGACTGTAATTAACACCAGGGCTTCTAGAATATTCTTCTCTATGTTAAACACGTGTGGCTCACAGGGATTTGGAATGCGTTATACTGTATACTTGACAACTGAGCTTCCTTTGTGTTTTTTTGTAAAATTGGACAAATCATTTTTATTTATTTTGTCTATCCTCATAAAAGTGCAAAAAGAACAAAAGTTGTGAGGAATTCATTACAAAGTCGATTTATCTGCTCTACTGTGAATTGCAAGCACTAATGTAGAAACGTGTTGCTTCTAAGGTCAGCAGTGTTTGTTACTGCATTATTTTCTGGAGCAACAGGTTACAGCTAAGCCTTATTCTGGCTGGAGCATCCACAGTGCAGTGGGTCTATTAATTCACTGTGTGGGAGCTGTGGGGGCCTAACGGCTCTACTCCAGTTCTACTGGATATTTGAGGAAGTTTATTTTAATTTAATTCAAAGCTGCTATTTGCTGCTGTTGACACATCTTTCAGTCCTCATTCTCATTCAAGATTTCTTTTTTAAATATAAAAACACTGAAACATATTGTTTGAAGATACGAACGTCAAAGCACACTGTAGCTAATCTATCTTTAGGTTGTTCAAACACATGATAAAATGGCATTTTAAAAAAATACCAGAGATAATGATTCATTTATTGTCATGAATGTAACCATAAAGTGCATGTTAATTCTCATCTACAGTATTTCAAATCTAAAGTGAGTTAGCTTGGAACATATAAAAAGGCAAAAGCAGCTTTTTGTTGTAGGCTCGTGTTTGATTAGAAAGTTGGTCACCGCTAATAAAAACATGAATGGGTAATGAAAATTGGTTACCAAATCAAAATATTTATTCAAATTAAGTTGCTCAGTGATACACTGTATCAGGAAAAAAAATTTAAATCTTCCTTCTTCCAGATTCCGGTTTTATCATTTACAATATACTTATACACTTTGGGCCCATAGAGCATGTGAACTATAGTAGGCCTCTGCTCTATTTACACATGCATAGGAGAAAATAAAAGAATCTTAAAAATATATTTATATATAATATATATATATATAATATATATATATTATATATAATAACTTTTTCCAGTGTTTTCCTTGCAATAATTATCAATGCGAAAATGCACTTTGGTCCTTTGCAAATCATGTGATCAACATGGACGTTGCAATACCACTGTTGGTCACTACAGTCAAAATCGTGATTAGGTCACCTTTGTGGGCCTTATTATATTTTATTTGAGCCAAAAATAAACCTAATTACAGTGTATCAAGAGAGCACTTTATTTTGATTAACAGGATGTTGGTGAATAAAATTGCTTCAAAAATAAAATCAAAACAGCAAATAATATGTTTATTAGCCCTATATTGTACTGACGTGTCCTTGAGCAAGACAGAATCTCCAATTATCTGCTTAGATAACTCAGATGACAGCTTCTGCTAAATGACATAAAGGTCAACATAGAATCTGAAAACCAATTCAAAGCTGCACACTGTGATTCACTCCCTACATGTACCACATACAGTAGCCACTGTCATGCCCCACAGAGACGAGGAACATTTTGCATTTTTGTACTTGCAAGGTGAAAACATGAACATGATGCAGAAATGATCACAGATAGATGAAAAGTGATCATAGCATAGAAATAACAGTAATAAAAGAGTTTGTAATAAAAAAAGAACGAGTTATCTAATATCTATATTTACACTAACCTAGCCTTAATATAATGTAGCATTTTCCATCTGGATGCTATGATCATAACATTCTGTCTTCCAACTCTGCTGTGCACTCTCATCTCATAAATGGAAACAGAGGTTGTCATGGACCCTTAAATTGCTTCTATGGAGTTATGAGGACTCCCACTCCTTCATCGCCTGACAGTGCAGTTACGTTCTCATAGCGTACAGACTAGTAAAGGTTGTCATTATCATCAGGGCCAAGGTGTTTTTCCTCCTAGCATGGTGGCTTAAATATCTACAACCCCAGAGGTATATGTAAAGGAATAGTTGACATTTAAGGGCAGCACTTTAAAATCTGTATACTAAATACAGCCAGCAGTTGAGGGTAGTTTAGCATGTAGATCCGTAATGGGGGAAAGCAGCTGGCCTGATTTATACAAAGGTCAAAAGATCCACCTAGCAGCACCTCTAAAGCTGTTTAATGAACATATTTGCCTCTTTCTTGTTTGTCTATTTGCACAAAACCTAAACCTACAAAAGTGACTCTGGTGTTTCATGTGGGACTAATTGTTGGCTTGGGAGCTCTGACCTCCCAGTGATTTTTTTATTTTTGTCAGGTAACCAGTGGACACTCCAAGCAAAACAAGCAGCAGGAATCTGGGATACAGACACTTTATTTCCCGATGAGCTGTTTTAACAGAAAAGCAGGAACATCCTTTGTTACATGGGTAAATGAACAACAGAGAATTATGGCAGGTAGTGGACAAATGGACACAATGTGATTGAGATATATCCTCTGAACTGGGTGGTATTACTGTTTACATAAAGACATGCAGTAACAAAATGTACTTAGTTAGCGAAGCCTTTTGAAATATTAAAACAGTTTGTTCCTAAGTTAATATTTGAGTCAGACAATCATATCACTGTGCTCCAGTGGTTCTGTGTTTGCTGCGTGGGCTGTCAGGCAACAGCTCATTGCTAACTGTATAATATATATAATAATGTATAATTTTGACTCTATGTTGTTAGAATAGCTTTGCTAACTTAACATAGATTAAAATTATTGGGCCAACTTTGCAACAAAGTTTATTTTATAATATCTCTGTGGGATGTGTGTTTGTAAAAAGACCACTCATCAAAGAAACAGATCACTGTGTTAGTCTCAGTGGCACCAGTGGCTCAGCAGCAAATCCCATCTCACCAGTTGTTATGGCTGGAGAAAGTGATGAAACAGCCTCGGACCTCTTAAGTACCATAAGGGGACATTAAAGGAACAGTTTGTAATATTATGCACTGTTGCTGCAGAAAATTGCCAATACTCTGTGTAAGTGTGTCCAGTTACATCAAAAGCTGCTGTGATTTCGAGATTTGTGGGCAGCAGGACTCGTCTGTAATTCTATTTCATGTCTAGCCTCTGTTCCCTGGTCTCACCCGAAAGCGTGTCACCAAACGTAGATTCATTTACACCTGTGAAAGATTTGGACATCCATTTGCAAATCCTTTTGTAACACAGGGAATGGCTTTATTAAGACTACAGACCAGTTTGCCAGGCAGTGGGAGCTCTGCAACTAGAAGTGAGGGTTTGACTGAACATTGAGGCCTTATTGCATCACAGGGTCTGTGGTCCGGGTTTAAGCGAACATAATCGACTCGTTTCAAGTGGTCCAGTAGATGAAAATCCTTCTTAAAAATAAATAAATGGTACCACTGGAAATATAATGAGTTCAACGATGAGCAAAATTGATAAAAATTAACTCACTGAACACAAGTTAACTACCCAGTTGTTGCTCTGTTGATTCCAAGCATAATAAAAAAAAGTGCAACGATCAGCAACAGAGATGCGGAGCATCTATTGCACCGTTTTTTTTATTCTACCAACACCACATTTAAAGGTCTCCTTTTGGAGGTGCTGTGTTACTGTTCTTGCAGATTTAGTTTGGGAGCCTCAACCAAACTGTCATTATGTCAGGAACGGATCCTTTTTTACAGCATCTGATTAGCAGCAGGTGCTTTATTTTACTTGCTAAATGTGATGGTGGGGATATAAAGGAGAAACCCTGTGAAACGTCTTTGTATGAGAGCAGTTGTAGGAAAGCTTTAATCTCCCCAACAAGGTTCTTTACTAAGATTACACACACACACAGAGACACACACACCTGGTGCAACTGGAGGTTTGATCCTGCACCTCTTATGTTCTGTATTATCCTTGTTATCTCAGCATGGCAGTGCTTCATTATTATTATTAAATCATTATAATTTATTGGTCATTGCATAGCCTGCTCCAATTCAGTCTCAGCCACACCTGTATAGTAAGAAGCTGGTGAGAGGTGGGGGGTACGACTTTGCTTTGCTTGGTCAGGCAGGCAGAGGAGGAAAGGCAGTGAAAAATGATCACACCATGCACAAAGACTTTGCCCCAACAGGTTCAAATGCATCACTTTTGCCTCGGCTCTAGATGGGCACATGCATCCAAAACTACTTTTCTTTTTATCGATGTCGTGCACTTGACCTTTGACCTTTTACATAACCTGACCTGCTTCACAGTAGGCGCAACCTTAAAGCAATATCATACATGAGGCAGCCGGGATAAGAAGCCACGATTTGTGTAGAGGCGACAAAGAAAATTCTTCAATCGCAAAAGTGAAACATGAAATTTCGTAATTTACTTACTCACACCGTTTCTTGTCAGGCTCTTTTTGGCTGAAAATTTCTTTTTACATTTGCCCTTTTGAGCTCAAATTCTGTGACAATGTTAGTTGTTGGCTAATTGAAAAACAAAGCTTTGAGATACTCATGACTAAAGTGGTCTGACTAAACATTTCTAGGACCAGTGAACTCTAAAATAGACTATAAACAGAAATAAAGAAACGAACAAGCCTGGCATCATTCAGCCTCCAAAGCAACCGACAGCGCTCCACTCTCTTTGCAGTAGGTGCTGGTGTTACAGATTGGGAGAAGATAAAAAACCATTTACATTTTTAAAATTTCTAATATGAGGCATGAATTGAATGATAATTAAAGATGAAGCTGACTGGCTACATTAGTTAGATGGGTACCTGTTGGTGTCACTTCAACAATCTCCTCCTGTTCTACGTTTTTGATGGCTCTGTGTGTTTGGGTCTGACTGCCCATTGTTTTTTCACCGCTACAGTGTCACACGTTTATCCTGCACACAAAGCACCAGGTGGAAATTAAGTCTATGAACAAAGGCATCGCTACAAGGTCTTGGGCTTTCAACTCATTTCTGACACCATTCTGTCCAGTTTTCTATTTGATGCTGCTGGTCAGCCAGGCGTCGTGCGCCAGCTTGTCCCCCCCTGTGTCAAATTAAAGGTCAGTGTCTGGATGGTGAGGCAACTCTTCTCAGTGCAGCTGAGGGAGAAGCCCAATAAATCTGGAGGGAACGTTGTCATCGGGGAGTCAGAAAGGTCACTCCCCACAGGGAGAGGGAAGTGAAGAGACTCTCTCTCATTAAATCTTCCCGGCTATGTCTTTTTTTTTTGTCTTTTCTTTTTTTTCCTTAAATGTCACTTTCATACGTGGGTCAGCTGGCCAGCTAGCCTGAGAAAACCTTTAATTAGAAGTCTGATGATTTTCTGTTTACCTTGGTGAGGCATATAAAATCTCAGCATTACTTTACATCCTTTTTTTTTTTTTATCCTCCACGTTCTTTTGAAAGCACCTCTCCATCTGGTAGACTGTTCACTTTAGGCACTTGCTTGACTGAGGGGTTGAAACTGATACCCAGATGACACCTGCAGTCTTACTAATGTCCCGTCTGGCACTCCAACAGGCATATAAAAATAAAGTGGTGATCTTCGAGGTGTAAATGAATGCTAAACCCTGACATATAGTGCCTGTCTCAAGCATCTACATTCTTGCTCGAGGCTGTTATCAGAAGCTGCAGCCCAGAGGAAGCAGGTACGGTTTCAGTGTGAGGCATCTTATATATAGTGCCGTCGTAACTTCGTCATTATACATACAAGGTGCACAACGAAATTGAGTCCCATAGTCGGATGGAGGCTTAGTCCTGAGCCGCAGCAACTGAGCGCGGCCACAACTATTTGCCAATCTGACCTGGTCCCTAACACACATGTTTTTAATGGTTGGGGAAACTGAAGCATCAGGAGGAATCCTACGCAAACACAGGGAGAACATGCAAAACTCCACACAGAAAGGCCCCTTCCTGTCCGGGGATCAAACCCCCTACCTTTTTGCTTTTTTTTTTTTTTTTTTTTTTTTTTTTTTTTTAGGTAAAGGTAAACTCTTTTCGAAGAAAAGTCAGGTAAAAAAATTGCCTGTCAACAGTATAACCTCTCATTGTTGCAAATACAAATTACAAATGTTGGTTAAGCAACTAAACAAAAAATAAATATTAAATATCACCAAAATTATAGTTGTGAATAAAGTGAAAAAGGGAAAAACAGAAATTAGGAAAAACACATAAAAACAATAAGAAAAATCATAGAATATACTAAACAGAATTTAAAATGATGTGAATAATGGCAGTGAAGCAGGGTCAACAAACAATAAATATCCTTCAGGAGCAGCATAAAAGCACAAGACAATAAATAAAGAAAGAAAGAAAAGGAAAAACAGACCTGCACATGCTGCAATAAGAGGCAGGCAACTGAAGGATGACAAGATACATACAATACCTTTGAAGAAATCAGGCCCGGAACAGTTAAACAAAGGATGAATGCATTTAGAGGGTAACTGGAAATACAGCTTTAGAATAGAGGTGGACGGAAATATTTACCAGCAGCACGTTTTTAATATAAAAGGCAGTAAAGAGAGAGTTAAAATAAACAGTAGAACGTAACGTAATAGGAATAAGAGAAAAGCAAAAGCCAACTAGAGAAAATGGCAGCCATCCAAGAAAATACAAGTTGATTGGATATATAAATAGCAGTATCACAAACAGAGAACATAATAGGAGGAGAGGACAAGGTATTGAAGAGGAGAGAGGAGAAAAATTAGTAAAGACGCCTTGAACAAACCCAGAAATGAGCAATGCTCACTACTGATGGATCAACTCTGTGTTCAAGGCCATAGCAGGGTTAATGGAATCACAGCAAATACAAATACATGGAAATCCTTCCTTTGTTTTTATTACCTCAGGGCTCACGAATAACTTTAATGTCGACTTTTGTAGTGAGTAATACGAAGACTACGAACATACGCAGACGATACACCATCCAACATGTTTTGAACTAATGGCACCGTTTCCTCTCTGAATAGAGTCAGGAGAGGGTAGAACAGCATGTTTTTATGTGAACCTGTAAGGCCTTAAGAAATGTAAGAAGAGCTAAACACTGCTCAAACCAATAGTAAAGATACATTCTTTAGATTCTAACCTGTGTGTGTGTGTGTGAAATCATAATTTTATTTATTTTGCAGCTTTAACCTCCACAACCAACCCTCGAACCCCCCCGCCCAAAATAACACAAATGAGCCACGAGTAATGTTGATGTAGCCTCTGATCTTTTCAACTAGCAGAAATTCCTGCTATTAAATCTGCTACCAAAAAAAAAATAAAAAATTCCATTTGTGTATTTGGATTCCTGAAATTATACAGTAGCAAAACAGAATACACTGAAACATCTACTCAACTGTTTGCAGAGCTGTGGTAGTAAATCCAGTACTGTAGGCCACCTTAAGTGTTTTGCCTGTGTAGGAGTCATCGCATGACATTTGCTCCTTTATAAAATGCACAACGGCTGTTTATTTCTCCCAATCCCATCCTTCTTCAATTTAACATTGTTGGGGGAGGACTTCTTCCTACACAGGCTGCACTTTTTAGAGACCAACACACTTTTATTATAAATATATGCATCATTATTTTACACGATCAGCCACAACTTTAATACCACCTTCTGCTTTTAATGTGAAAATAATATAAACTAGTAAATGCTGACGTATCATGATAGGTTACCCACCTGTGAACATATATAATTGATAAAAGAACGACGATTGAAATTATTTTAAGTTATACTTTAAGTAAAATGTAATCAATTGCTTCATACTTTTACTTGAGAAAAAGAATCGTGATACTGAAGTGATACTGTGGATGGGTACTGAGTTTGTGTACTTCTACCACCTCTGTGGACAGTGTTTCATATTTTGCTGTGTAGCTGCAGACTGCTCAGAGTGGCCACACTGACTATTGTCTTCCATGACACCAGTGTTAATGTTGTGGCTGATCGATGTATACTGTACGGGCACTGGATGCGCATACTTGCATCGACATCCTTGAATTAACGGTGATTCGGCTGACATCACACTCCAATGGTTCCCGTGCACTGTGCTCTGTGTGGGCGCATGCCTGCTTTCCGAGTGTGTTAAATTGGAAGTTGGCGTTGCTGTGCAGGCAAAGGTTGCGTGGACCTGATTCCCTCCCACAGGCCAGCCTGCCGCTCTGCTCTGCCAGCGCTGAAACCATGTGACTGTGGGAGATAGCTGTGCAGGAGGGAAGGGGGTTAAGGGTACTTCAGGATCTCCCTCTAACATTAGATTTTATATTAGATCACCCCCACCATTTTTCAAAATCTCACCACCCACAATGCACCACATGAAATGACTCTTCAGTGTGGGAAACAGACCATGGTAAGCATTGTTGGTGTGCCAGCTACTGAGGTTCTACAGTAGGTGGAACCAAACGGGTGTTTGATAATTCACACTCCTTGGCTCTGTCGTTGGCTTTGTGGTGTAGGGATAATGGATTTTACCACAATGTTAAAAAAGGGACTTTTTCTTGAAAAAAGCAGCCCCAACAAATTAGATGTGCCTGTTAAACAGAGCACATAGAAAGGCTTATTTCCCAGATGCAGAGTTTTGGGAGAGCAAACAAACAGTTCAAATTGAATCAGTACATTCATAAATTCATATTGAGTTCAAATTTACATTCGGTCCTCATGCTCGAGTGCTTGGGTGTGCGTGGGGCTAATCTCAGTGTAAACACAAACACAGAGGCTTTGCCACCCTCTGATACTGGTGTCATGGAGCATGGTATCTGCTGGCTGTGTGGACTGCAGGGAGAAATGCTCCACTGATCACCGGCCGACTATCTGCCACAGTTTGACCACTGGGACACTCGCTGGTTATGAATGGAGTGCAGGAGTCCATGCTCTAGTTCTATACTGTTTGTATTTATCTATAGAATGAGCTGTGTGGCCAGGCACAGATTGTCTACAGGCTGTTGACTCAGTAAAGGAGAAGCCCACTCCAATCTATAAGGCTCAGACTTTATGCCTGCATAGCCACGAGGGTCAGCATGTCAAATTTCACCTGTACCACTGGGTGACATGTTGCTTTATTACCGTGAATGTGGACGGGGTAGGTTTGGAATCAATCCCATCATTTCTGTCTTGCTGCCAGAAATGCTACAGAACGAAATGTGGATTAATCTGCGGCTAAAAATACACGATTTACTCCTATTTGAGTCGCATTTTCGAGAAAAAAACATGCCCAGATGTTTTAAAAAATGACTTAGCCTCTCTGTTCGGTTCGACTTGGTACTGCATTTGTTAATCCTCCGCTAGCTTTTCATTCTAGCAGTGGAACATTTCATAAGAAAGCAGCTGTTAGTGTACAGGGTTTGACTTTAGTCTGCGTGTTTGTTGTACTAGACTTAAATACAGTGAATGATCAGTTAAGAAATGCACCATACATACTGTAAGTACACCTTAATGCCACTCTCAGAAAGAGCCTTGGAAACCCTGGAGTGGTCCTCTCAGTTTATAAAATAATGTGTTGCATTGCCCCCTTGTTCATTATTGGTTCAAAGGTTGGAGGGTTGGAAGCTTGTGTGGAACTAGACTTTTTTTCAAGTCGATCATATGTAAATTAGGTCAAACCTCTCTCGAGCGAGACCCAAATATTTGTCTCAGTAGTTGGGTAACTGACCTCAGGATTAAGTATTTTCTATCTGACACAAGGAAAATAGTGCAGATAAGAGAAACCCAGTGAGTGCACAGTTTGCTCCATTTCATCTGGATGTTTTGCAGATTTGTCCTTGCTCTCTGCTGGTGATGATAGTCCTCTGCTACAAGTGTCCAAAGTAAAAGCTGAGCTCTGGGAGCAGCACATTGCTAAAGCGCACTCAAACGTGTTCAGACGAAAAGGTTGCACGTCAATGAACAATACAGCCATGTAATTTATTTGTTTTTGAAAGTGAGCACACATGAAATGTCACTAATAATCCCTTATTGCACCGGAAAAACAGGGCGTGCTCACAACTTGTGTCTGACTACTTTGGTGAGTACAGAGTTTCTGAAATCAATAGACTTGAAGTCCAAACTTATAGAGACACCCTAAGTTGCTGTGAGTTTGTATTGCTGAGTCTTTTACCTCCTAGCAGTCCAAAATCACTAAATGTATCTTTAAGGCTAAATTACTATATGGAAGTGAGCTGCCAGAGCGTGCGAGTGTGTGATTATGTGTGTGTCTGTGTGGAAGTGTTACTCAGTGTTTTCTTTTGGGTCTTAATTACTTTTCTTGCTTCAATCAGTCAATGTCCTGAAAATTGATGCAGGAGCGATGCATGGCTATGAAATGCCCCGGCATATTTTGCATGAACATTGTATAAAAATGCATTACTCGTAACGCACTGTCCTCTAATTTGTCAGACGGTTATTTGAGAATAAAGCACCCTTTGATACAAGATCACAGGACTGAGTTATTGAGAGAAAATCACAGAAAGAAGAAACGTGGACAAAAGACAGAGTGGGGCTCAAATCAAGCCTGAAAACTGACAGAAAAAGAGAGAAATTGGCTGCGAAAGAAGACGGACAGAAAGAGATATTCCGAAATAGAAACTGTGAGACACAGGCTACAGTAGATAATGACAGGGAGAGAGAGAGAGAGAGGCAGAGAAATTAGGCATGAAAGCATCACTAAGGGAGAAGGAGGCCTTCACCTCGAGGCCCATTCTGAGAGACAGAGCAGCCAGGCTGTGCAGGCGATCTTTACATCCGTAATCACAGCACTCTAACAGAGCCTAATGCTTTATGACGGCCGCGCCGGTCCTGAAACGATGGTGGGTGGTTGTGGGTCGTGGTGAGCCACAGGAATAATGGCTTCAGTTAATCTGCACTACAGGACAGTCCGTCTCGAGGGACTCCATGTCAGCTGGCGTCGCCGGATCGATAGCCTCTGTAACACCGAACTTTCTCCTGCTGCCTCAAACTCAAACCTCCCACTGACAGTTCACTGCATCCTCACCTTGCTGCCTTTGCTTTCCCGACGTCGCTTTTGATCTCTTGAGTGTTGAACAACCAAAGAGGGGTGGGAGCGGGGGGCATGAGACAACATTTTCTTTACCTGAGCTGACAGAGCAGCTAAAAATAGTTGCTTTCATCTCAGTGAAGGATGGGTCTTAGGTGTTGTGTAGGAGCTTGTCGGCTTCCTCTGTCCTCCCAGCCAAGATGATGGAGTGCTTTCAAGTTGTGGTGCAGGGGTCGAACATGCAGCATCATCATGCCGCACTCTCACACTCATAGCTACGCTAGCAGTGTGTGTGTGTGTGTGTGTGTGTGTGTGTGTGTGTGTGTGTGTGTCAGTCAGTGCCTGAGGAGCAGCACGGCAGCAGCAGCTCTTCTCTGAGGCAGCCAAATCCCGCAGGCAAGACGAGGTTCTCTGATTTCTGAGGCAGCACTTTGCCCCAGCCTCCCTTCCCTCTGCTCACTTCCACCCTCTTCCATCCTCCCACATCACTCGCCGCTCACTCTGCAACCTGACAGACAGTTGTCTGGCTGAGGCTTGACATTCGGTGTACACACCGCTGAGCCCTCCGACACAAGCACTGTCAATCAAACAACACTGGAGAGGAACCCTCAGATGTATTTGGACAAGAGGATGATGATTTCAGCAGTGCAGATTGCATGGAGTGGGGAGAGGATCAGGGCATTTCTCCTCAGCCATGCGGCTCTGCCACCTGGCCTCTGGATGGAGCCTGCAGCCTCTTATACACTGATGCTCTGTGATGCTGAGAGTGTGGCGGTGGGCTGATTTCCCTGTGACAGAGACAGATAGAGGAGACTGATTTTGATAATGTGAAAAAGGAAATAAGGTTTCTTTCCCCACTGTGTATCCAGGGAGGCTGATAAGACGGCTGTTTTTGGCACAGGAGTTACAGTCTGTTTCCTTCACCACAATTCTCCGCTTGAAGAGATTCACACAATCATTCATTTCAGCTTTAATAACACATTGTGAAAAAAATTATTTGGTTCCCAAAGGCAGTTGTGAATAACAATTGCATTCTAGTAATACAGACTCGGCCATAATCATCTTTTTTGTACTCGGGCTGAATAATTACCAGTTTAAAGTCAAAATGACAATTTGAAAGAGCATCGTTTTCAAAATGCTAGAGTGGCAATTTTGATTATAACTCTACATAATCAAAAGTGTCTTTATGCCCATGACAACAACTGTTGCCACAAATTTACTTAACTGTTAGATAACCTTAATTCTGTGACTTGGCTACAGCTGTGAAGTGTAAATACCAGATGTACTGAGTTGACAGATTCTCACACTGAACCTTTAAACAGAGCATGTTATTATTTAATGCTCATTTACATAGAAACTGGTTTAAAAAAAATAAAGTAACATGATTTTAAATAGAGTTGATTTTAAAATAACATGAACACAGAGGAAAATGTTTGCAGAGGTCAACACAGAGTTTAATTACAGTAACACTGACCAGTAGCACGTATGTACATTATGTTTTCATCAGGACAAAGTTTATAATCTCATCAAATTAAGATTAAGGGTGCGTAGATTGAGACTTCAAATTAAATAGTTTTCTTCAAAGGAGCTGTTACATTTCACAGAAGAAAAAAAAAACTGTTTGAGCCTCATTTGAGCCACTGAGATGAGACAGCTCGAGTGAGTGATAATTTTCAGAGGTGCTAACTCCCTGCCTCTCTCCAAATGTCTAAAAGACTCTGAAGTGATGTTAGCAATCACAGCTTAAGACTCACTGAACCCTTTGATAATCAGTAGAGCCCCATCTCATAAATGTCACCATGAGTGTTCTGTGCTCCACACACACACACACACACACTGTTGTCATTTTCACTGTCCACATCAGAGGGCTTTCCATTTAACTGCCTTTCCTTCTGCTTTCGGTTATTTCATTCACTATTTCATACACTACATCGGCATATAAAATGATACAATTTTGTAACAGTACTTTCAATTCAGTGAGATTCTATTCATCCCTAATAAGTATTGGGTTCTTCTTTCTTTCTTTCTTTCTTTCTAATAAATTATATAAATGTACCTTAACCTTTCGTTTTAGTCAGCCCCTAACAGTAAAGGGTAATATTTACACTACACTATTATCATACTGTATCTCAGCAATCCTGTGAGAGGACATGTCCCTGTAAGTAAACACACCGCTTCGTTAACAGAAAGGAATTGGTACTAGTTAGTAGCAACGTTAGCATCATTTCCTAACATATGCTTCACTTGCTATATATTTACTGCAACAGACTTATTTTAAGTTACAAGCTTTCCTGAATTAAAATATTTCTCTGCTTCTAGCTAAGAAAAACTCCTCCGGATCACTTCACCCAGAGGAGTTTTTCATCATTGGGAGTTCGGATGATGTCATCTGGAGGAACTCTCGAAAGGCAGATTGACCGTGATTACAAGCTCCATAATATGAGCAACGAGGTGACCTGATCAGAACTGAAAGTTCTTCCAAGTGATGTCACCTGGAGGCATTTTTCAGCTAGATAAAGAGAGATATTTTAATATAGGGACCTCAGAGGGAGCTTTAATGGCATTCACATGGATAACCCAAATTACAACCAAAAAAAGCAAGTTCAGTATCAGTGAAGGCATCATTTAAAATGCTCAATGAAAAAAATGATGTGTATGGGGCTTTTGAAAATGTTCAAATAATTTCAATAATCAGCTGTTGTTTGACAAGGTTAATTCCATATAGTTTTTCGTCACTGAATGCTGTTAACATGTAAAAACTATGTGTAACCAATAGAAAAGCTTTAAGACTTTACCAAGAGAAGACTTGTGTCGTGATGATGAGGATCAAGAGGATCCAGTTTCCTTTAACAGCTGAGAAAAACTATATTTTAGGCAGCATTGTGTTGGGCAGCCTGTTTCTTTTTTTTTTACTGGTTCATCCATGTTTGTTGCTATTATACATTAAATCATGTCTCCATATATTCAATATTTTTTTGGTTTTGAGTAAATTAGTGTTGTGACTACAATTAAAACTCTCTCTTGAGTGAGAACTTGTATCTCCCATATAAAAAAACTGTCTCTGTTTAGCTTTTGATATTTGACCAAGTTTTCCAGGTGCAGAATTAGTCCAAATCATTCGCTTTGGCTGTAATTAGATCTGTTCTGCTAATGATCCAATTAAATCTGAAGAAGTTAAAGAAAGGCTATGGCACTTTAATTAAAGCGTGTCAGTGAACAGAAAACACTGGCACAGCCTCACTTGGATTTACAGTCGGCTTCCTGGCTAACTCGAACTAGAGGACTGTTCTGGACACTGGTTTGAATAGCGTTCCTCGTAAAACACAGTAGCTTTTCACGCGTCCTCCTGCACAGCTTGAAGCTGCTTTCTTCTATGCTCAAGAGATTATTGACCTCTGAGGGAAGGAACCAGTCTGGCCTGTCGGAAATATCCACTGACTGCATTTACTGAGGACAAATAACAAGATGGGCTGTCATGGTTTTGCACACAGCACAAATACTTGAGTTCACAAGTCAATAAAACCAGACAATTTGACTGTTGTTGTTTAACTGTTCAAGATTTAGATTTGTAGCAATGATAGTAATGTGGCCCCATGGAGGGCAGTCTGTTTTTGGTACTGATTATGGAAAATCATTGTGTTATTGCTGTAATGCCGAGCGTGTTGGTCGAGTTTTAGCTCAAAGCAGCACTACATGTAGCTACAGCCCCACTTTAAGGGTTCTCATCACAGCACTTTCTTCTGATTCTCTGAGCTTGCTCTTTATCAAATATCCCATTAGTATGCTCACAGTCATCAGGTTGTTGCATTTAGAGGCACAGACACTGAACTTAGCCAGGAAGCACAGAATTATTCCTAATAGGGTGTTTGGCAGAGTTGCTATCCAATGACCTAGGGGCTGCTGGGAGGCCGGCCTGTCTGAGCTGTCTCTACCAGGCCTGGATCGGCATGGCCTGCAGCCCTGGTCCTCCAGTGGGGTGATGGGAATTAAGATCCTGGCAGCCCCTGCTGGGTCAAGGTGGCTTCCTGCTGTCTAAGACTCGCAGGGATGCCCGGCTCGATGCCAGCCACGTCACCCCTGCCAGTTTAACGGTACCATCTGCCCCTGCTCCTCCTTCCGCTAAGCCAGCCTCGTCAAAACAAGTCAAGATGGCAGCCCCAGGTGGCTGTGTATGACAGCTACGGCAGACGGGAAGCTGTGCGGTAGTGGCAATCATCCAGGCAGGCCCAGGCTGATGTTTTACCGTATAACCACCTCAACACCTTCTCAGCTGAGAGATGGTGATGTAGCAACCTGCTGCCCCTCCACCAGACAGACCCTAGTTAAGGATTACATGTTAGCTTAGGATCAGCTTAGAGGGCTGGCAGACTGCCTGCACTCTGCAACATGGGGGGGCTGATACAGTTTGACTTTTAAGCTGTTGTTTGTCTCTTTATATTTCCTGCTATTCCATAAGTAATGAGGGCAAGAAAAACTTAATCAGTCTCTGGTCTGTGAGAACTTTAATGGGTAAATTGTGGTGTTCAACCAGCTTAAAGTGGTTGCAAATTGTTGTCTTTTTTAAAGATGTATTTAAAACATTTATGCTGTTCTCAAGCTAATTTTATAGCATCGTATAGTGGACTGGTTAATATTCTATATGTTGCAGTTACATAGTTGATTGCTCCCTATGGGGAATATGAAATTCAATCCATACGAAACATTTGCTAAACTTTAAGGAGTTCGGCTGGCTCCAGTTGAGCGGCTGATTTGTAATTTGCATTCAAATTATATAAAAAATAATTGTCTGGAGTGAGAACAGGCTAGCAGTAGTATTTAATTTATGCTGTGTGTGTGGAGCATTGTGAGCCATTGAATCAGACCAATAGAATTACCAGGCAGGGTTAGTTTCAGTAAGTACTATATTATTAATAAGTCACACACATTAAATATTATTAATATAATATCTACAATAATATAATATGGATTCCATAAAACATATAATAAAGCAGCCAACATTTAATCAGATAACCGTTGCTTAACTTCAAGAGCTGACTTAGGCATATTTGTGCATTTGTGCTGTGATTAAGTGTTTTGGCGTCACACTCTAGTTTCATGCCAAGTCTTTTTTGGAACAGATGACATAAAATAGTAGAGAGGGTTTGCCAAAGTCACATAGTAACAAACTGCACTTGTGGTTTGTGTAAGAACATTATTATCACACCACTTTCAGGTTTTCCTGTCATTACTAAACCTGAATTAGCTAAAAAGAAATAATGTAAATTTACCTTCAAATTGCTCTTTTTTTAGGTGTGTGTATATCTGTAGTTTATACGAGTTGAGAGCTTGATAGTTTCCGGTAGTTTCCTTAAATACTGACTTTTCTCACAGGTGATGTCATCATGTTCTGCTCTTTTCATCTCACATCCCTTCATCTTTCACCCTGCTTTGCTCCTGTTGTGCTCACTGGGAGCTTAAACTGTGCAATGTGATTACCTCTACTTCCCTTCTTCTTTAAACCATTGCTCATTACTGCAAACACAGAGGAGACGCCACTTGGCCAGATCCGCCCTTATGTATGATGCATGGCAAGATGATGCTGTTATTGTTGCAGGAGTGCAGTGTGATGAAAGGATAAATGGATCCAGCAGGTTAATGGAGGGAGGCGGCCTAACCTGCAGCCTACTGAGTGGAGCCAGGTGTATCCGAGCTGGGAGGAAAATCTCTGGCTGGGCAGCGGAGCTGTTTTTCATGTTCTGAATGTCGTTGTGCTCATTTCTGTCGACGGGAGCGGGGATGATTTGGGTGACACCTGCTAGGCTTATGCTTCTGAAACATGAGGTCTATCCACCTGAATATATCATTGTCATTCAGCTCACAGCCTCTGTGCTTCACTCCCTCTGCAGAAAGCTTGCAGATGTTAGACATGACACCTCGGGTTGAGCTGACGAACAGCTGCTGCTCACTGAACCTCTTGTTACATTAACTGACCATTAGGGAAGGAGACACTTTCTTTTTGGTTGATAAACTGACCGGCTGCAGTGAGCAGGCACCTCGTGTTAGTATTACCTACGTTCTCTCCAATAATCAGTTGGATTGTTTTCATTGTGGTCTACTAAAGTCCTTTAAACAGCTCTTATTTGAATTTCTTTTGCCACCAGTTAGACTGTGACATGACTGAAATGCAAAGTTATTTCCACCACTTTAATCTGCTCTTATTATGCCTTTATGAGCAATTCTCAGCATTATTGTGGGAGTTGGTCATGTAATTACTTCCAAGTGACTGCCTCTGGAATATTATTCATTTTGATGCAGTTCCTTGGTGAATTTTAGAAAGTGCCTCCTGTTGGATTAATATGATTATTTCTTTTAAATACAACTGCAGAAATGCAGCCTCTGTAGAAATAATTTACAGTGGCTCGTTTTCAGCCAGCTGTTATATTGTTACTATGATCTGTGTTAACATCTGCATGACAATATCACACTACTACAGCCCAACGCAGTTTGCGAAGTTAATTAGGCCTATTTAATAAAAAAGCAGATACCAGTTCTGCGAGCTTGAATCTTCAAGAAATGAGGGGAAGATGGAGCATCTAACCACTTTCTCGTTAATTTTAACTGTTGTAACACTATTTAATAGATGTTCAGGTTTAAAGCCATATTAATAAGAAACAAAAAGTTTATCAGAGTCAGATGCTGAAGTAAAGGGTCTAACGTTAACTAGCAGTATGACTGTCCTGCATTTTTAAATTCATCTTTCCATGTGGTATTTATTGTTGTCAGCTTTATGTCGCTCCTCTCAAAGCGGTGCAGGTGGGCAGCATTGGAGAATAGTCTGCTATCTACTCCTGCTAACAGTGTACTGTGACAGCGAGCAGTAAGATTAGCATGTGTGTACTGGAGGCGTGAGCAGAGGTCTCTCCGTATTTCACCGTATTGCTGTGCAGGGGTTTTTAAAGGGTTGTCCTAGTTCATAGGCGATATTTCAAGCCCTACCTCTAGCACTTGCTGTGGCATAGATGTGGGAGGTGGGTTGCTGCAGTACAATCAGCCTAAAAGGATCTGTTGTAGCGTGTTGCTGCTGACAGAGCCTCGCTCCATGGCTACATTACATGAACAAATGTGTTTGTGTAGTTTGTTCTAGCTGTGAAGTGGTAAAGTGGAAAAAAGGTCTGACTAAAGAAAAAAATGTGAGGTGACTGTCTTTTTGATGATCAACCAACATACAAATTGGTGCCATAAGAAAAAAAAATCCAGCTTTTGGGTCAGATGGAGAGACATGGACAACACAGAATTTAGAGCCTACACAGGTTATTAAGCTAATTTAAAAAGGTAAAGCTCTGTCAGAATTTTGAAGGATTTCTTAAATTATTCTCTGGACTTAAGTAAAGACTAGATGTTTTACAGAACACACTAAACAATTTTCTCTGTCTCACCGACTGAGGCAAACTGGCACAGACTCGGTTCAATCAGTCTTTACGACCAAATCACATTCATACTTGGCTCTGCAGTTGTTAAGTGTGAGCCTGCTTAGCAGTCAAGTTGACTATTTTTCTGACAGAGCAGAAACTGCAAGTCCCAAAATCCAGATATGGCCAAAGCTGTGTTGTTACTGTAGTTTTATGGGAAATACACACATCCACAGTGCAGCTCAGCAAGTACGCAACCACTGTTACTGTGGGTTAGCTGGGTCTTAGCTCCATTTTCTAGCTATTGTTAGTTTATAAAGCCATTGCCACTCAGGTATAAGGACATCTGCCAGTGATGTTTTTTTCAGACACGGGTGACCTCAGTGTTGAGATTTTTAACCTGAGCTCTCCTCTTAAACATCCCTATGTTTTGTGTATGCAGTAGCTGTCAAGGTGTGGGTGGCAGGCCATCACTTTAAGATAACACCTTAAGTGAAGATGCATAGACAGTAAATCTTCATTCCCCACATCCTTACCTGCATTTCCATAAATTTGCATCCTTGTTGTGCAAGTAAGTGGGGCGTTGGAAAGTCGAGTGTCCTTGAGGCCGGTGTTTTTGAGCTCTCAAGGAGAAATCGCTTTTCAGATCCAATTCTTGTTTTATTCCTTCTTTTCTTTCTTCTTTAATGAAACAGAAAGGAATGGAGACGACGATGCATTTCAGGCATCAGATTGTTAAAATACTTGAAGGCGCCAAAGTGTGCTCACTCAACAACACAGATCAGCCCTTTCTTAGCTGTCTTACTCTTGTATGTTATATGAGCTTAGACAAGACACATGCTTTTAGGTGTCTGTGTAGAAACAATAGAAAGCCATTTGATCTAGGAATAAGACGGACACCTTTTGAAACAATCTGCATTATACTGTACTTCTTGCCCTACAGTAACCTTTAATGCAGTGAGTAACAGATTATTTATGCTTCTTGTGTCTGTTTCTCAGAAAAAATATAAGTGTTTTGTCATCTTGAACTGCTTTACCAAATTAAATTTCAAAACTATATGCCAATATTTGCTGCAGTTTGCTGCAGTTTGTCCGGGTTTCCATGGTAACCAATACACAAACAGTTTCTTGAGGCGCACAGTGAGAGGCTAAACGGCTGTGCAGCCAGAAAGTAGGTTTCCTTTGAAACTAATGAAAGCTTCTCGATTACTACAAAGTGCTGGCAGTGTGCTATGCTGGCAGTGTGATACACTGGCATTGCAGTGGCATTACATTCCTAAGAGAGAGAGAGAACCAAACACAAGCTCCGTGGTTGATATATGCGTTCATCTTATTATTATTATAGTAGCACCAACATATTTGCTTGTATTTAATGATATAAACAAATCACAAAATGATGAGACTGTAATCTGTATGACTTGGATGTCCAATTTACAAAAGATGTCACATTTTCTTACATTGCAGACTCCAAAAAGATCCCTTGTAAACCTGCTGCAGCATATCCGTGTCTTCTCTATGAAGAATACTGTAACCTAATTACCATAGGCAAAAAAAAAAACATAGCTGGTTATCTTGGTTGGTAAACAGTTGGGATGGAAAGTGTGTTTGCTTACTTTGTAGTATTTATATTACAAAGTACTGTGTACGTCACTATCACGTCTTTCACTATCACAAGAAATGCTCATTTTAGTCCACTTCAACTATAGAATTTTCTTACAAATCATATGATAAACATAAAACATAAATACACAGTGGTAGCTTTAATAATCCTATTTGCAGAACTGCAAACAGTTTCTCAAACAGTTTCTGACATACTGAGACGTCTTCCAGATGACTTGCATTAACCCCTGATGGCAAAGGTGAACAAAGTGGTATTTTTTTGAAGCTTTCTGTTGAAGATGTGTATTAGAACAACCAGTCTGCATTAAAAAACGGGATTTAGTTCACCCTGCAGCGTCTGACATCAGCACTGCTCCGGATCTAAATGATGGTAGCATTGATTACAGAAGCCTTCACTTCTCCTAAGAGCTGTGTCCGTTTTCTTGCAGCTCCCATGGCTGTTGTCTTTGTTACAGATGGGAAGAAAACATTGTAGGAAAGACAGAAACTAGGCCTGGGCCTGTGGCTCAATAGAAATGTTTTAATTAACTGAAACAATGTTTAATCCCTTCCCCAGGACAGTGGAAAAACAAATGGGCGCAGCAGAAAACCCAGTGTTGTACTCTGGTCGACTGTCAGCACTGATGGCTTCCCTGAAACCTTTGGATTATGACTAAAAAGCACTCAGCTGGTCAGGCTCACAGCAAGGGATTTATGGGGCTCTGCCTTGGGGAAGGTGCCAAAAACACACAGTCATCTTCAATTCCTTCCCCTTGACTACCTTCATGTCTTTATTTTCTGGAGAGAAGTGACTGAAAGCCAATGTTATTTGAAGCCATTAAACAAAGTTACCTGGCACCCAACTCCACCCAGACGTAGTGGGGAGCAGTTTTCCATTATGGACGCTGGTGTTTTCAAATGCAGCACACAAAAACATGTGAGGAATGTATTTACTACTATCATGCACTGTTCTGTTGCTTGCCAGTGGAAAAGCAGACGGGGTAACAAGGCCGGAAGAGAGGCTGAAAAGGTTTCTTGCAGTCATGTGAAGAAAAATACTCCCGGGTGTCTTTATTGGTGTTTTAATCAACTCTAGCATTTTATCGATTTCTGCAAGAGGCATTTCATAAAGCAGCAGGCCAGAACGGGTTGGCAGTGTGTACCTTTAGCTGAACAAGCAGCAAACTTTTCTCCCCGGGAACCCTGAGCCATAGTTTGCCATCAGAAAACTACACCACTGATTGTCTCCCCACCATTTATCTCCTGGATTAAAGGTGGTTTCGTATTGCATTTGCGCTGCGGTCCAAATTTCATCTCAATAATTAACAAGCACATATGAATTCTGGCTAAAAGGTGCAAGTCTACATGTGGCAATGCTGTCAGCCCAGTAGTGGTGCTTTTTCTACGTGTCTCATTAGATTAATGACAATTTTATTTAAATTACCCAGTCTATATTAACATCTCCACCTCTATCTGTAGAAAAAATCTGAATCGTGGCTTAAAGGCTTTGTTCTCCTGTGTCTTAGAACGTGATTCATATCTTTTCTGCAGTCAGCAGCACAGACGGATGAGTGTGAACAATATTGTCCAGCATTAATTACACTGACACACTATGATTATTACAGGGACCCCCGTATTTCCCATTTAGTAATGTCTTTACCTGACTTAACCAAATCTAACAGCTCAGTGAGCTCAGGTGTAAAGGGCAGTGGCCTTTGTGCCGGCTCCAACCTTTTTCACATGATCTCCTTTTTCATTTATCTTACCACCTTGCCTATCAACTAATACAGAGATAGCACGAAAAGCCTTTTAGAGATTAAAATCAGCCAAACAATGCTGCTGCACAGAGACTAATTTGTTGGTGTTATTATACTGATAGCAGGATCCATAAAAAAGATAGTGAAAAAGCAGGTTTAAGCCTTATTAAAAGTAATCATTCCTCGTCATTCACAGCTGTAGCCGGGATGAACCTAACAGATATTATGGGCTGTTATTAATGTTATAACTCAACATAAGGCCTTTGTTTACAGAGTAGTTATTGGACTGAAGATAAATGTATCTGTTTCAAATATCGAATGATTCAGGTAGCAATTCTTTCCTAAATGAAAAGGTTGTTTATGGTTTTTGAATGGCTTGTTGTTGCTTCACTAATTTTGCTTCTGGTTGTCGAGCAAATCCAGACTATAGAGTAAAGTAACCAAGATGTAAAGAAGATTAAATAATGCCTTTGGCATCTGTATGATGATAGAGATTAATTGTTTAAAATAGCTTCCAAGAGGCACTTTTATTTAATGGCCCTCCATGTTTTTTTGTTTTTTCCCTTTGGACTGCACACCTATTGGAAAGGTTTGTCCAGTACAAACAGTACAGAAAACCACAAATTTAGAGCTGCTATTTTATTTTATAGATTTGACAAACCGATGGACTCATTAAAACAGCTCAGGGTTATGCGGGCTACCTTTCCTGTAGGGTACTTTGATAATAGTTCCAGTTGCATGCTATTTAACCTGGTTGGACGTGGAAGCGGAATAAACAGGTTTAAAAGCAGATGAGAGGAATTGCTGCTGTGAGATTAGCACGACACATGCACACATCTACCACAACCAGAGGATTTCTCTGAGATTAAACAATCGACTATTTTTATCCCTCTTCCCCAGAGCCAACCTTACCTGTGCTTGATGCCGATTTAGGGCGAATAATGCTCTCGATTATAATGAGGTAGTGGCTGTTTGAAGTTTCTCCTTTGCTGTTGTGATTAAATGAATTGCATAAGGTGGAATTCCCTCCACCATTTTGAGTTTTCAGTGATTGAACTGCCTATAAAGAGAGATTTAAGCACATCCATTCGAAAACCTTTATCTATAAATGTATACACGTTATAATGCCTCAGTACATTCCAATTTGGATTTGATCCTTTTTCATTAATCACTCATGGTTTGTCTACGTGCTTGTTGTTGGATTGTTAGATTGGAAAGGACATTTCAAAATAAAATGTTACCAGAGGCATGTAATTAATGTCGATAAGTCCCAAATTTACTGCCACTTTTCCAGAGGGAAAGCACATCTAAGGATTCCCCCGAAACGTGACCTCATTGATTTGAAGCTATTATTGAGGCAGTTATTGATTCTGCTTCTGCATTACATTGCACAATAACGTTAAATTGTTCCAAAATCATTTGGATTTTATAAAAACATAAATGGACATTGTAAATACCTAATCCTCCCCTGTAAGTTAAAAAGTAATTTGGAGAAACCTGTGGAGAAGAGAGGTTTTTATTGCTTATGCTAAGTATATTACAATTAGCACAGATAATTAGACGCATGTTTTCTGTATTGTATTTTATTTATTATTTTTTTTGTCACATGTAGCTTTTCCGATATAATGGAAAGAGCCTATCACCATAAGTTCAATTATTGTATTTGAG